>NW_017729025.1:107941394-107942335 GCF_001723915.1 Gavialis gangeticus | reverse complement strand
TGAAGCTTTTTAAAAGTCTGAAGAAAGCACTGACAATCTGGACCTTATCACCTTAGTATCCATGGCTGTGTCCAGATGAGCACGGCTGCGGGCTATGTGGCTCTGCAAACACATACTGCACGTTCAGCTGTTCTCCTAACTGCAATGGAGCAGTGCAGGATTGGAGGGAGGGGCTTGTTAAGACCTGGATATCCAGGGGTCAAAAAAACCCACACACGCACACAAAAAAAGGGAGGCAGTGCTTGCCACTTAAAACCAGAGCCTGTCCAGCCGGAGCCACATTCCAGCTACAATATGTGGTCTAAGATGCAGTCTTCAAGCAACAACCCTCCTCCTGAGCAACCCAACCCCTAATGGGACTTTGTGTTTGATTAAATGCAACTATTGTAAAAGAGTGCTTGTTACTATTCACCAACACACTTCCTCTCTCCTTTCTGAAGTGAGGGAAGGAATAGATTAGTTGTTAGGGCACTGATTTTACACTCAAGAGACCTAGGTACAGTGCCTGGCTCTAACATAGAATCCTTTATGAGACATTATGCAGGTCTTATACCTCCCTTGTACATTATTAAAATGAAGACAACATTTCTGTACCTTTTAGGACTTCTGCAAAGATAAACCTCACTAATAATGTTGAGACATATGGGCCACATCCACATGAGCATGGACATTTGGTTCCCCAGGGACAACTAGCAGTGTGCCTCTGCTTGTTGCCCCTGGGGAAAGCCTGTGCCATGTGCCCTCTGGTACACAACAGGTTACCCCAGCTAGGGTAGGAGAGGCTGGGGCCAGTACTGGGCTGGCCCCCGCAGCCTTACCTAGGGTCCTGGGGGACCCCTAGGTCTGCAGCAGTGGCAATCCTGCGGCTCAGAGCCTGGCTGGTAGCTGGAATGTGGCTCCAACTGGACAGGCTCTGGTTTTAAGTGGCAAGCACTGCCTCC
>NW_017729025.1:107937610-107941191 GCF_001723915.1 Gavialis gangeticus | reverse complement strand
TAGTTGTCCCTGGGGAACCAAATGTCCATGCTCATGTGGATGTGGCCCATATGTCTCAACATTATTAGTGAGGTTTATCTTTGCAGAAGTCCTAAAAGGTACAGAAATGTTGTCTTCATTTTAATAATGTACAAGGGAGGTATAAGACCTGCATAATGTCTCATAAAGGATTCTATGTTAGAGCCAGGCACTGTACCTAGGTCTCTTGAGTGTAAAATCAGTGCCCTAACAACTAATCTATTCCTTCCCTCACTTCAGAAAGGAGAGAGGAAGTGTGTTGGTGAATAGTAACAAGCACTCTTTTACAATAGTTGCATTTAATCAAACACAAAGTCCCATTAGGGGTTGGGTTGCTCAGGAGGAGGGTTGTTGCTTGAAGACTGCATCTTAGACCACATATTGTAGCTGGAATGTGGCTCCGGCTGGACAGGCTCTGGTTTTAAGTGGCAAGCACTGCCTCCCTTTTTTTGTGTGCGTGTGTGGGTTTTTTTGACCCCTGGATATCCAGGTCTTAACAAGCCCCTCCCTCCAATCCTGCACTGCTCCATTGCAGTTAGGAGAACAGCTGAACGTGCAGTATGTGTTTGCAGAGCCACATAGCCCGCAGCCGTGCTCATCTGGACACAGCCATGGATACTAAGGTGATAAGGTCCAGATTGTCAGTGCTTTCTTCAGACTTTTAAAAAGCTTCAAAATACTTTTATACACAGTGCTATAGCAAGTTGGGGATGAGCAGTGTGACTGCTCCAGGTGCCGAAGTGAAGAGGCACCAACAGAAGCTGCCAGCACGACGTGCACTCCTGGGCAAGCATTTGGGGGGAGGGGGTAGGGCAGGGTGTGAGCACATAACCAATGTGAGCAAAGCCCTCCATTTAGGTACAGAAAAGGCTTGATGTAGGAAGAAGATTGGGAAGTTTTCATCATGCTTTCACCCATCATTTGACCACAGCCTTCACAGTATTGTAAAAGACTGACTGGATCATGGGTGGTCAGTTCAAGTGGACACAGAGAGTGGCGTCTGGGTGGTCAAAGTGTTACCAGAGTGTAGGCAAGGTCAAGCCAGGTATCAGCCTGACTCAGGATATGAAGCTACAAGGACAAACAGTTGATCCAAGCTGGAAAATCCATGTTAGGAAGAGGAGTAATCAGGAATAAGCACAAATTCACAAGCCAGAAGTTCAGAGCTTGGAGAAGGTTTTAGGGGTTCCAAGCAGGTCAGAAGCACAGCAAGATGGTCTTTTGCCCAGACAACTCACCTGTTATCTGGTCTGAGCTCATATAAACAGTGAGGGCAGGGCTTCATTTTGAGGGATGACTCAGTGGGTGCATCTACATGAGACACTTACTGTGCATTAGCTTAATAACACTGCACAGTAGTGTGGTGGTTAAAAACCATGCTAACAGTCTACTCTGTAGCATTATTAGGCTAATTCACAATAAGCATCACAAAATAACCATGCACCGGTGCTACTGAGCAATAGTTGTAGTTACTGCGCATTTAGTTAGTACTTTATTAAGCAAATACTAAACTAAATATGCAGTATCTAAGGTGCATTACTGACTGTATTGATGCACCCAGCTTACCTCCAATTGGGATTTGATGAGCCCTAGCCTTGCTTTGCATAATTTCAAACATGCTTTAGCCCTGACAGGTACGGGTCACCTTCTGGGAGGAGAAGCAATGGGGAGGAAGAATGGAATAAATGAACTCCTCTTCAGTCTTTGGCTCCCTTACCTGAGTTTACCAATTGTTAGCACATTTCAAAGGCTCTGCTGTAACACAGCCAAAGTTCAGATCTTCTCACAGCTCACAGCATAATTGACAGAGTACATGTATGTCCTGTAGGTATAAGCATCATGAAAAAATATTGTTTGACAGGCAAGAATAGCTAGTAATGCTGCCCTCTGTCCTTTTGTCACCATATGCCCTTTTAAAGTTTTAATTTACAGCATGTGCCTTTTGGTCCAATCACTTGGCCTGTTGTTTTTGTAACATTTGTCTAATATCACTGCTGTTCCTGTCTCTGGTATCCCTTTGCAGGGATTACTGCATGCGGCGTTGCAGATGTTGCCTGTAGTTTGCTGGAGGTGGGTATTTTTTTTTTCCTTGAAAACACAGTCTTTCATAGTTAATTGCTACAAGATGAAGTGTGGCTAATTTCACATTCAACTTAGGGTTGATCTTTGCTTTAATATGTCTTTTTTCCAATCATAATATTATTTATTCTATGTAAATAAAACATGCTTTCTTCTAATATTCAAAATGTTTTGTTATTTGATTTCCAGCTTTGTTCCTTTACCATTTGCTATATGCCATTGTTTTGGGGACATCTCTTAACACATGTTTTCTTAATGCCATTGGGTTCCTTTCTGGTCCCATTTAAATTCTCTCTTACACAGATCATATATGTCTATATGTTTTATTGGCTAGACTGGCTGCTAAGAATAAAAATGTTACTGATTCAGGAGATGAAATTGAGCTTTCTAGTCAGCCCATAGAGCACTGTTAATCTTCTATAGTAATCTCTTCATCATATTATGTTAGCCTTATTTCACAGTGTAGAAAGGACAGAAAGATCAGTTTGGTGATATATTTGTGATACATGCATGAGTCTCTTGGCCATACCCTCCGAAAGCACTCCCTGCTTGTCCACAGGCTGGAACATGAGGAAACACTTAACAAAACAAAACTTTACATAGTTCATATGAATTTTCAAAGCCAGTCCTAAGGTTTCCCTACATGCAATAAATTTAATTTGATTCAACATTCCTTGCAGAAAATTTTTAGTGATTGCTTGCATGATTACTTAAGAGAAAATAAATTTTTATGTAATAAATAAACTTTGCTTATTTGCTTGTTCTTAACCAAATCCTTAGGGTTTGTCAAGAAAGATATGGTAAAAATTTACACTGAAAATAAGTGAACTGAAAACATTTTTCCCAAATCCAGCCACATCTAAATGGGAGGCCTTTTTGGTGTTCAGAAAAATACACACTATAGCTGTCCTCTTTTCTTTTATTACTGTTTTAATCATATTTGTGCACAGCTTCTAGTACCTGCAGAGAGGTAGTAGAAATTGCAGACCTTTCAAGAATGAGTTTGTTTGTGCATATTTGGCACAATCAGCAACAATGAGAATCTGAAATGTCATAAGAAAGTCACATGCAATTTTTAGTTCCAGTTACCCCAAACATGAATTTGTACTTTCTTTTGAGTACAGCAAATATTTTTGGAACTGAACACTTTAGGGTCAGCTGAAGTTCTAAAACAGGAGGCAAGGAGAAGTATTTCTTGCTAGGCTAACCTGACACAGGTTCCAGACCCAAAACTGAAGATCAAAAATTAGATTGGAAACATTTTTCCAAGTTTAACAATGTTCAGTCTGAGCTTTTGGGTGATACTATATTGTACTAAACAGCTCAAAAACAATTTGCCTTTGTTACTCTAGCAGGATTGTGTGTATGTTGGGGGAAAAAGAGGGAACTCGTATGAAACTACTGAAAAGGAAATCCTTATCTAGTCCAAAACCATTTAGACATGCATAGTAAGTAATATACTACAAAACAGATACTCCTATGGT
>NW_017729025.1:107935373-107937599 GCF_001723915.1 Gavialis gangeticus | reverse complement strand
GGCATGGTACAGTTGCACTCACTTCTATTCCTGGTTCATTTTATATTTAAAACCAACTTCCTGGCAGTGGCAAAAGAGAGAGGGTCAGTTGACTTCATGACCCCAGTTAAAATGTAACTGATTCTTTCTAAACTCTTCATTCCACAGGTGTTATAGAAAGAATCACAGAATCATGGGAAGTTAGGGTTGGAAGGGACCTCAGGAGGTCATCTAGTCCAACCCCCAGCTCAAAGCAGGACCATCCCCAACTTGAGCATCCCAGCCAAAGCTTTGTCTAGCCAGGTCTTGAAAATCTCCAAGGATTGAGATCCCACCACCTCTCAGGATAACCTGTTCCGGTACTTTACTACCCTCCTAGTGAGAAAATTCTTCTTAATATCTAACCTAAACTTCCCTTGCTGCAACTTGAGACTGTTGCTCCTTGTTCTTTCATCCTACCCTGGCAGATTCCTCCCTCTCTAGATCATATTTGTTACAGTCACAGTAGATTCCCTTCCCTCTCCAGCTCTGCCACCTTAACAGATGCCAAAGGGACTTACTGATTTCCATGCATCAACAAGAAGTAAGCAGTCTACCCAGTGACCAGTTCAGGAGAGCTATGCTAAAGCATCAATGGAACAGCTGCTGTTATGGAGAGACTTTATGCGACTGAGCAGAAGGGGTGAGCTGTCAGTGGGTGCATGTATACTGGTCTTGCTTGGTAAAGATTTGATTTGAGGAGGGGGCTCAAAAGTAGAATAACTCAGTGCAGTAGCAGCAAGACGTAGAATTCCCGAGGAAGGTTTTTATTCACCACCAGATAATTTCAGGCTAGGTGTAAAGAGGACAGACACAGCACAGAAAAAGGGTGACAAATTGCAGTGGCAGATTGGTCTGAACCCAGTTGTACTGTGACCATTGAGAAACTTAGCTGAAGGGGTCTGAATTGATGCTGCTCATAGATTCATAAAAATTAAGGGCTTGAAGGGACATCAAAAGATCATCAAGTCCAACCTCCCCTGCTCCGGGCAGGAATACTGCTGAGATTCCTGCTACATGTAGCATGAAAATACTGCTGAGATTGGAGGAGAATGAGGGGTAAGGGAGGAGAATGAGGGCAAAGGGATCTCCCATGGGGGAGCTCCATTTTTTCCCCTTCTCAGAACCCTTGAAATGCATCCAAGTGTTAATGACTTTCTTTCCTTTTTAATTGTCTTGATATTCCACTAGTCAAGCTAGCCTTTCTCCTGCAATTCTTTTGTTTGTTAGCTGCTCCTGGTAATGTATCTCCAATTCACAGCCCTGCAGATTGTTTTTAACTCATTCCAATAAAGTCAGCTTTGTTAGTGCTTCAATCTTAAATTGAATAACATAGCCCTAAGCCCCTAGTGTATTTAGTAAAGCTTCTACCAGCAGAAAAATATATGATATGTTATATGGGATGATGCACCACACCATCTGAATCCCTCTTTTGAAAATCCCAGATTCACCTATGCTGATTAGACCTGTAACATGCCTGCATTCAGAAATATTTATTACCATTTTATAAGCGGCACATAGACATGACAATTTTCATGTATTTTACAGTAGGCAAGTAGTACCTTTTTAAAACTCAAGTATTAAAGAATAATTTAGTTGTGTCCTTGCATCCTCTATTTAGTGTCCAAAATAAGTATATTCACATTATTGGGCATATTGTATTTTTCAGTGGAAGATTGGCATTTGATTCCAGCCAGAGTATTTGGACTGTTAACTTTTGGATGTCTTCCAGAGGAGACTGGACAGATATCTTGCTGGGATCAGAGCAGGGGGGTTGAACTCAACGATCTTTTAAGAAAGGTCCCTTGCAGCCCTTAATTTCTATGATTCTATATGCCCAGTGCTATCCATTTCCACAAAGCTATCCTGAAAATTAAACAAGACCATCATACCATAGTTTCCCCCTTAAAACTTTTTGCTTTCTTAAACATTCTCCACCTCTCTCCAAAGCTCATAGATTAACTATTTAGTTCACCACATATTTTCAGTATTTCCTTGTCCAAAAGAATACCTACTTACAGCCTGATCTATAGATACTCAGTGGGCTTTGTACCTAAAACAAAAATTAGGCCCATGGCAGGTGTGCAAGTAAAGGCATAATGGGACCTGATACGTGATCCCTACAATCTTACTTCTTGCCCAAGGCTACATGGCTAGGAGCTCAAGCCTGGCCACACATTAAATTAATGGCAAGATAAGAACCAGCCA
>NW_017729025.1:107913779-107930373 GCF_001723915.1 Gavialis gangeticus | reverse complement strand
TTTCCTTGTCCAAAAGAATACCTACTTACAGCCTGATCTATAGATACTCAGTGGGCTTTGTACCTAAAACAAAAATTAGGCCCATGGCAGGTGTGCAAGTAAAGGCATAATGGGACCTGATACGTGATCCCTACAATCTTACTTATTGCCCAAGGCTACATGGCTAGGAGCTCAAGCCTGGCCACACATTAAATTAATGGCAAGATAAGAACCAGCCACAAAGTTATTACACATTTTTTGTGTAATAACTTTGTGGCTTATTCCTTGTTTTATCATGCAATTACTTCCATTAATGTGTGGTGGGTTACAACTTAAGATGTGAGTAACTGGTTAATCATGTCTTAAGTATAACATATACCAGGGACCTTAGTGCATACCTTCTTGCATCATGTACGTTATATCAATTTAGCTTCCCTTAAACTTATTGGCTTATATTTACCTCTCCTGTATATGTTGCTGGTGAATTTAATGAACTGTGTTTACAAAACAACATAAAAAAAGAAGGCAGACAGTGTGAAATGAGATTCCTGCTACATGTCTCTGGCCCTGGTCACTCTGGCCATTAATTGAGGTTAGAGGGATATGGGAATTCTTCATCATTCACCTCAAACTCATTTGCCTGTATGTGCATCTTCCTGTAAGCATGTTTGACTGCAATGCTGTACTTCTCTTCATGGCATACATTTAGGGACAAGGATCCTATGCAAATGCTGATTGAAAACTGTATGGTATTGAATGATTTTATGGTTCAAACATGTGGGGTTTCTCAAAAGGCATTTGCTTGACCCAAAGTGATGAGAGAGCTTCAAGGCTCAGTAGTGTTGTCCATGCACAGCCACAATATGCAAATAATCAAGAGCACAGGCAACCTGGGCTTGATAAACACATTCCCTGTAGGGAACTGTGGCGGGAGAATATACATTATAATAACTTGAAACTAATTTCTCCACCAACTTATGATCATGGTGGGGTATGATTTTTTCATTTCTGTTCTGAAATAACCACCCACAGGGGTCACTAAAGAATCACAGAATACAGGCAAATTTAGGAGCCTTTTATACCTTATATGAAATTTTATTTGGAAAATCAGCCAACTGTGTACATTCAGGGCAGATAGAAAACAACTATAAAAAGATTGTAAAGCAGACCGAGACCACCGTTTACTGCTAACAATTAAGTATGTTGTTCTACTGTGGTAGAAATCTATGACTTGGGACATGTTTCATGAATATAAACTTTTCGCAGCTGGAGCAGAAGAGGATCTATGCAGTTACGAAAAAGACGTCATCAGCACTTGTTAGAAAGTCCCGCCAAGCCAACACTTTCACAGAACTATAACACTGTGCCTCTGGGCGCATCTACACGTGATGTTTCATCACTGTAGCAACACGCTGTAGTGACATAGCACGGGTGGGCATGAACCATGATGCCACAGCTATGTTGCTGTAGCAATGTGCTATCTCATTATAGCGCATTGCTGTGGCAATGTAGGGGCTAAAAATAACCATGCCCTGCTGACATGGTGCAGCATGGGCTGTTACTGTGCCATCATTTAGTACTTCCAATAGGAAGTACTAAATCACGGTGCAGTAACAAAGGCACATTTAGAGTGTCCTCTGCGAATTATTCAATGGTAGCAAACCAGGAGCAAAATAAATAAATAAATGAATAAATAAATGAACATACAAGTGTAGGTAGCATAGCTCTATTACATATGAGGCAAGGGAAAGGGAGAGTTCAGAGGAGGAATTGAGGGGAAGGGTAGAAACAAAGGATGAACACTTGCAAGTAGCAAACACAGAAATGGCTGCATTATACACTGACTTTATATCTGTTTTATATATATTTAAAACGTTGATAGTTTCAATCAGAGGAGGCAAGATCATTATATTGTGCAGATGACAGCATCTGCTGGCTGCTGAGCAGGGCCATTTGTTTGGCTGAACAAATCTGTGACCACAGGGAATTCATCCCAGCAAATTTACTGCCACTGCCACTGCGTTACAGCAGCAAAACTGAGGATCAGCTTATCACATGATACAGACGGCTGCTGAAGGAATTTGCTGTATTAAGTTCTTTGATATGCATTACCTGAACCACTAGTCTAGGCTCCAAAATGACAATGACTCAGGCAGTGATAATTGAACTGAATTTTGTAAGGAGTGTACCGATACATTATGCATAATATAACAGAGTTTCCAAAGTATTTCAAAAGTAATTTCAGGCTGGTCTTAATTACTCATACTTCCTCTTAGGCCATTCTAAAATTAAAAAAAAGTAATATTTGATCATTTTGTAACTGTGCAATAGTGTGATCTGCTCCCCAGCAATTCAGAAACAGAAATGTTTGTGTGGTGGCAAATTACATCCATTTATTTACTGCAGTTTAATTTCATTAACACACTTAATAAAAGGGATTGAGCTCAACGTCTCTCTTTTTATGTACAAATAACCCCCCGGGTGTCATATGATATGAAACCTAATTAGTGTACATAATAAAGTGACACCACAAATAAAAACAAATTTCCTAATTTAGTCATAGTCAGAGACTAATATTTAGTAAACATGCATTTGGCACTCGCTCAGTAATCAGTATCAACCCGTTGCTTACATAATAATCTAAAGCATGTGACTACCGGTATCAGGTGAACAGAGGGGGCTGTAAAGTCCATGGTGGCCCATGGCTTTTTGGCTTCTTGATACTACCTCATTGGTTCCACTGCATGGAGAGAGGGTTGTTATAGAATAGTATTACAGGAAGAGTCCTTATGACAGAGCCTGGGCTCTGCACCAGCTCTCTAGAGGACATTTTTTAAAAATCATTGCCAACTGATTTGTGAACCCATCTGTTTTGGACATGCTGATGCTGATTTCACATCCATAAAACAAGTGTGCCTACTGCTGTTATTAGTACTTGTAATGTCTATTATGTTGAAAATGAAGTTGGAGATCCCTTTGCTCTGGGCTCTGTTCAAATAAGTGGAACTCCTGGGTTCAATAACATTTAAAATTGCTACTTTTTGTAAGTATGTTTTTAGAGGCCTTCTAGCCATTGCCTTGGTAATAAAAATGTGTTAAAGGGTGTGGAAGGAGCCTATTATACAGTCCAACCTATAAGTAGATTTGGGATGGGGCAGGCCATGAACATTTGGATCATCACTAAATAAACAGAATTGATTACAACCTCAAAATGAAAAAGAAGTTATAGGATCATTGCTCTGAGTCCTGTCCATGGTATCTATTTCCTCACAACTCTATTTCCCCATACACATTTGATCATTTGCTCCAGGTTCATGCTTTCTTCTTGTATATCAATGCAATCCTCATTTTTTTGTGTTATGGAATGAGCAAATGTTTTTCAATGAAAACTTCTTCAAACTGTATTACAGGCCTTCCAGTCTTTTATATTCTCCAAGGCTTACCTCATAATGAGTTGACTAAAAATTACTGAGGTATCCGCTAAACTAAGCTTTGTATGAAGTGGACAGTATAAAAACAAGAGAGGAGGATTCGATTCATTTTATGTTTTCAGTTCCCTCTTCTCACACTATCTGTAAGCAATATTTCCCTTGAGTATTTGGTTTTCAGAAGCACCTGTTTCATTTTAGATGTGTTACATTTGGACTAAAAATTCAGTCCAAATGTTATTGCTATTTTTTTCACACCACCACCCTGTTGCTTCCTTCAGAAATATCCAAGTGCAACATATTGATATTAAAAACAAACAAACAAAAAACCAAAAACTCCTGGTTCCAGAGTAGTTACCAATGATAGAAAGAAACCAAGAAATGAACCCAGAAGGGACAACTGATGTAATAGCTTGTGCTTGCTGTTCCCATCACTATTGCAGAATGTAATGATTTCATAAACTTATATATAAACCCAAAATAAATACATTCCCCTCTCCTTGAAAGCAAGACCATTTATCAACCCTGAGGACACTGTCAAAAAGAAAATAAGGAAAGTCAAGTGTAGTAATGCTCTTGATATACTGGTTGATGACACAACAAGATGTAAAACACAGCTTAGAAAAAAAAAAGATACAACACAAAGGTCATCACTCCTCAAGGCTAGGACCCCCTCAGGAAATAGTGTGAAATTGCCTTTGAGAACATGAGAAAGGATGGAATAAAATAACACAGTGTCATAAATATGGTATATTTCCTTCACACTTTTCTTTAAAATCTTCCAGGGCACCAAAACATTTGCACTGAAGAAATGTCAAACATACACTTTGTGGGGAAACCAACCATTCACAGCGGTGTTAGGACAAACCTCTAAGGATTCTAAGTCTGGATTGAATTGTAGGACCATTCCAGAGTTTGGATGCTTAATTGGAGTATTCACCTTTGGGCTAAAATCAAGACTATAGATTTTTCTTGGCAAACTATAGCTTACACTTGCAAAATAATGGATTTGATGATCTATTGAAATGATGTACTGATTCCCATGCCCTGGCACAAAAACTGACTTGGTGATCTAATAGATCTTTTATATATTTAACTGCTACAGTCCCATAATATTTGCACAGTTTATGCATATGGTCCAAAATTTCTGTGTGTACACAGTTGGGTTGGACAAGAAAACTAGGTTCTATTTGTTATTTCTGTTATTTCTTTTTCTTGTTTCAGATGGAATAATCACTTTTTTATGTTGTTTTTCTTTTGTTGTTGTGCTAAATTAGTATTTCTATTTCCAATTCCTGGACAGAACTGAGAAGTTCACTTTTTTTCAAAATTAACTAAATACAGTTATCTGTACTTTCTATAGGATCAAAATAAACTGGCCTGGGCTGCTCTGTAAAGCTAGTGAAACCTTGAGGAGTTGATTGTTCTGAAAGCAATTGCCTGTCCCTAATTAAATTTGACCTGGACATCTCATTACCTAAGTAAGTATATAATAAGTAGATATGTACCATAGGGCTTTCAAATCAATTCATTTTGTTTAAGCAATCTTTCCCTTGTCAATGCAATTGTTAATATGACCATGAAAGTAGCACAACTTCATAATAACTTCATAAAATTCACTTGCTCTTTTAAAACATGTATTTACACGACTATGAAAAAATATGAGAGTATACAGGATGTTAAAACTGTAGAGAAAACCATGTTTTGACTTGGATTTTCATTTAATTTTTTTAAGAAATAAGATTTGGATCAAGTGGACACTGGCTAGAAAAATGACTTGAATTCAATGAACATTACTCCAGTTGAGGTAAAAGTTAGTTGGGTGAATAGGATTCTGATACAGGAGATATCTAATAGGCCTGTGTGAGTAGGCAGCTATTTGAACTGGCTTTGGATTTGGCCGCTTCAGATGCTAGGGATCCAATCTGGAGCTCTGGACTGGATTCCCGCTTTGATCCGGTTGAAGCGGCTCCGAAACTTCGGAGTCACCTCAGTTATTATATGGGGCATCAATGAAATATTTATAACTTTGTTGATTTTTGTGATGAAAACCTGTGTGGGTGGTGGCCCCTGGTGAGGCCACAAAGCCTGTCAAGTTTCAAGGAGATAAGTGTCGGGGTTTGGGGGGAACTGCACCTCAAGCTGCAGACAAGCAAAACTTGTGACATAGGTGACACTGTGTGTGTTAAGGCACAGCAGGGTGAAAGCTGCAGGGATGGCAGCCTCTGCTGTGGCCATGAAGCCTTCCAGCTGTCAAGGAGATAGGTGCAGGGGCTTCTGGGTTCTGGGGCTCTGCACCTCTAGCTGCTTCAGACAAAACTCATGACATGGGTGCTTGTGCAACTAACTGTCTTTGTCTTGGGGCAGTTGATTGTCTGTATTGATTCTTTTCTCTCCTTAGTCTGTTGTTTTGTAGGTGTTAATTGTTGCTAATTAACTAGTTACATTAGTTAGCAACTGTGTATTGAGCTGGTCTCTGAGTGAATCATGATTGATTGATAACTGGTAACACAGTAGCTTAGCAGCCAGGGCTGCAGTAGTTCCCCCCACCCCTGCCCCAAGACAGACACAGTTGCATAAGCATCCATGTCATGAGTTTTTCCTGTCAGCAGCCAGAGGTGCAGGGCCCCAGAACCCCCCTGCACCTATCTCCTCCACATCTGGCAGGCTTTATGCCCACAACAGGGGCCACCATCCCTGCAGCTTTCACCCTGCTGCACCTTAGCACACACACTATCACCCATGTCACAAGCTCTGCTTGTCCGCAGCTTTAGGTACAGTTCCCCCCAAACCCCTGAATTTATCTTGAAATTTGGCAGGCTTCATGGCCTCAGCAGGGGCCACTACCCCTAAAGTTTTCATCCTGCTGCACCTTAACACACATGGGTCTTCTATGTCACGAGTTTTGCCTGTCAGCAGCTTGAGGTGCAGATTCCCACAAACCCCTGAATTTATCTTCTTGAAACCTGGCAGGCTTTGTGGCCTCACCAGCGGCCACCACCCCTTCAGTTTTCACCCCACTGTGGTGTAACATGTAGACATGACATGAGTTTCGCTTTCAAGAATTTGGGGTGTAGCTCCCCTGAACCCCTGCACCGACCTCCTTGAAACTTGGTAGGCTTTGTGGCCTCAGCAGGGGCTACCACCTCGGCGACTTTCACCCCCCAGTGGTGTAATACATACACGTGACATGAGTTTTGCTTTCAGGAATTTGGGGTACAGTTCTCCTCAAACCCCTATACCAATCTTCTTGAAACATGGTATGCTTCATGATCTCTGCAGAGGCTACCAATCCTGCAAATTTCATCCAAATCAGACCAATAACAACAAAGGTATAAATATTTCATTGATTTCCCCATTATACCCTATGGCCGGATCTCCGAAGCGGCTTTGAAGCTTTTCTGAAGTGCTTCAGAAGCTCTGAACGACTTCGGAAAGCCTAACAAATCCAGTGGAGCTGGACATGCTGCTTTGGATGCTGAAGTGTCCAAAGCTTCTCCAGATCCAAAACACGGTCCAAAGCCTTGCACAGCCCTAGTATCTAACATTGGTAGACCTGGTCATCTGGTTTAACAGTATTTCAGGAAACATGATTCTCCCTAATGGATTTAGAGGATATTTACTATAAAAAGAAAAGCCCAAGCCTAATGTATATCCTTGTCTATGCATTAAACATGAATCATCTTCCAAGAATTTTCTCTTTCTGCCAACTAGTTGTGTTTTTAATAGAACATATTTCAACTTCCAGTCCCCAGGCTTACTTCAGGCTTCTCTTTGAGCAACCCTGTGAGAACTGAAACGCTAACTCCCTGTTTATTTGTAAGTAGCTTTGACTATTGACACAGGAAACCAATGGCTTTAGAAGAAGAATTCATGTGAATAATATAAAGTTCATAAAAAAATATTGTTGAAATCAAATGACAGTGAAATCACTTCACACAAATACTGAAATTAACCCAACCAGTTAGTTGAGGTAATTCTTCTGAATCTTTAATGTTCTAAAATGAAAACTTTAAGAGTTCTGAATCCTTTTCTCATGGGAAAAGGCCACCTGTTTGGATACATGACCATTTCCCATTTGCAAAAGTCCAAGTTATTATATAGGGCATGAACAGATGTTCACGCATCAAGAATAAAATCTGTACCTCTAAAGTGTAGCTTGTGTTCTGAATTCTCAAAATGATCTAAGACTGGCTTATGCTTTTTAATTTTTTAATGCATAAAGGGAGGTAGAATAAGAACTCTGCATAGTAACTCAACTGAGCATAAACTAGAAATTGAATTCTCCTGTACCCAAAGTATTTAGATGCTTTGTCAAGGCCTATTTCTTCAAATAAAGCATGTAAAATCTTTGTTTAGTACTTTATCTGGAAAAAAAATTATCCAGTAAAACAAGCAACAAACTATATAGATCAGAGATTGGCCACATAGGGCCCATGGGCTGCATCTAGCCTGTGGAGCAGTGGGGCTTGGGCCTTGTTTGGGAAAAGGGGAGGGAGGGAAAAGGGGCTTCAGAGGGATTCTGGCAACAGGATGCTTCTTCACCTGTACCATGGCCAGACAGTAGAAAATGTTGTCAATCTCTCATATAGACATAGTGAGAGGCAGTAGCTAGATTAGGAACCGAGAGAGAGAGAGAGAGAGAGAGAGAGAGAGAGAGAGAGAGAGTGTGTGTGTGTGTGTGTGTGTCTGTAAGACAGAAAGAGAGAGAGAGAAAGATCTAAGATTCTTCAGTTCTCCATATTTTTCCCTGTACTTTGTCTTTTTTACATAAGCATTTTGGGCAGGGCTTGTCATATACAGTACTAAACACACTACCAGCACTTAGCAAATAATAAGACTAATTTAATTGTAAAGTATCATTACTGCTATATGGACTTCCAGATAGGGTTTTTGTCTCCCCTCCCCCCACTTTCTTTTGATGCTGTAATATGCTATTAATAAGCTTTATCTATGGGACTTACATTTTGGTGTCTGAAATGGCTTTTCATAGCTTTATTCCTCCCACACTTTTTGTCAGAGAAAGAGTGATAAAGACTGAGACGGGGTAGAGAAAGAGAGAGAGAGAACTTTTTGATGAAGCTAGTAGAAAGATGCTTTGCTCCTATGCTCTGTTGCTGTCTCTGCTACTGAATTTGAGTGGATTCATTTCACCTACCTGTACCTTAGTTTCCCAGACTATATGTTGCATTCCAAGTCATGGAGGGTGTTGATGAGAACTAAATCATGTTTTGAATCTTGACACCTTTTGCTGAAAGGCATTAGAGATCTGTAAAATATTGTTATTAATAAATCATTTGCACCTGTTCAACATGTTATATTTTGAAGAGGATTATTTATCAAATGTAAGCCAAATACAGGCTTCTTGTAAAAGAACATCAAATTAAAATAGCATGTTCCAGGTAGTTGACTATTACCACTGAAGTAATCAATTATAATTACTTAATAGTTTCTAATAATTTAGTCTTATTTAATAAAATAATAACTACTTATAGTAATAGTTACCTCCATAAAGGAGAAATGAACTTAATGAAACTTACTTAATGTTTGTCTACTATATTTAGCATTGTTTAATTCTCCACGCACAACATCCTTATTAACTACAAATTAGTGTTTGGAACAGAATATAAAATGCTATATAATCCCTTAGCTGTGGAAATTTGAAAGACATTGTGCATGTTTATCTTATAGAAATGTCATGTATGAAGGAGTCTAATTTTCAACTCTGTCATAAAGACATCAAGTTTAAATTTCATCTCATTATTTGAACAAACAGTATGTCCCCTTTGAAAATATACTGCTAAACTCCCTTGTAATTTTCCGAGATTTCAAGAGAAATCCTAGCAGAAATGCTGTGGTATAAAAACCGTTCTGTTTCAAGGACAAGCAAACCACTGCAGTGAAACAGCTGTTTTTGTCCTTCCCTTGCTTTCAGTCTTCGTCCTCTAAGATGTCTTTTTCTTTTTCAGTAGTCTGTAGAAAAGGGCTTCAAAGGCAAAAATCAATGGATGTGAATGCCTCCAATTTTTAATTCAGGAAGGCTGAGAGATGGAAAATCCAAAAATGGATCCAGGTTCAAACTTTCCATGTGCCCCCCAGAATCCACATGTTCTATGCAGGCAGGCTATTGCAGCATTATTCAATACTGCTAAGAACTCAAGTTCCAACATTTATGAAATATTCCATATTGATAAATGCGAACTTAGTACTGTTGGCACTGGATTCATAACCCAGACCCAATACCTCGCTCTAGGCAAGCACAACCTTCAGACCAACCACAACTCCTGCAGTTGATAACAGACTAAATACCTATTTTACCTATAAGCCAATTCCTAAAAGCAAACATATAATTTTCTAGCCAACAAGTGTCACCATTGTGGCAACAAATCTGACACATACTGTGGGAAAGTCTTGAAGGACCTAGCAGCCATCTGGGAAACTCTGATCCCTGGCCAGCACCTTCCTTGCCCAAGAGCTACATGCCCAGTGCAGAGGCAGCATGAGGCAGATCCTTGCCTCACCCACCTTACCTCCCCATGCCAGGGCTGCTCCACCCCTACCCCTACCAGTGATGCCTATTGCCCTGCTGCTCCAGCCCAGCCCCTGCCAATGATGACCAGCACACTGCGCTCCTACTGACCATGTTGCTGGCCCTGCTGGCCACAGCAGGAGCCCCCTCCACCTGCCAGACCCCAGGACAGCCGTGTACCTGCCAGTAGGAGCCAGGGCATTGGTTGCAGGAGACCCTACCTGACAACTTCCTCCTGTACTCCATGCTCTAGCCCACCTGCCCTGCCACCCACACACCTCCTACCTCTTGCCCACCTCTAGCACCACTCTCAGGACATGCGCATGGGTGAAACAAAAAACTTTAATTACCCCCAGGACATTCACCCACATCCCAACCCCTCCACCACCTTCTCCACCCACCAACAATAAAAAACCCACCTACAAGTGGGAAACTGTATACAAGGAAAAAACTATTCACAATATTTTGGGTCTTCAAGCACAGAGTGTGTGGGGGGGAGACTAAGGGGCAGAGCCCCAGGGCAGGTGCCCAGCACCCCAACACCTGAATGTTCCCTGAAGCTGAGCTCAGGCCAATCCCCGAGTGGCAGGGCAGACCCAGCATTAAAGTCAGTGCTGGGTCATGTCTACATGTACATAAGCATTAATTAATCACGCCTGCAGGTATCAAATTTAGGCATCCTTAGTCTAAGTTAATGCATGGTAAAGGTAATAAACATTAATTTAGGCTAATCTGTATTAACACATTTTGTGTAGGCATACCCTCTGTGTTTAAAAAAAATTAGGGGTGCACTGATAGAGATATTTGGGGCTGACACTGATAGCCAATTTTTAAGGAGGCATATTGGCTGATACCAATTTGATTTCTGATACAAGCCCAGCAACTTGGACAGCTGTGTGCAGCTGGTAAGTCTGTTGTGGTGGAAGAAGAAGGGGGAGGAAAGGGGCATGGGGGGTGCAGATCAAGGTCCCCATGGTGAAGGAGGTGTGGGGCTGGGGCTGGGGCCAGGGCAGGGGCTGTGGCAAGTGCTGCCCAGCGGGGGCTGTGCTTGTGCAGGACAGAGCTGTGGCTCATCCAGGGGGCACTTGTCCAGGAACCACTCATCCAGTGGCTTGTCTACTAGTCTGGTGGCTCCCACCACTGCTCTCGCCACTTGTACAGGAGGGCATGGGGGGAGGTGTGGTGTGTGCTCTCATATCTACACAGGGTGGGCTGGGAAGAGCCCTGTGCAACCCCAGCCTGCCCTGCCCCGTGCAGATCTGGGGGCACATGCCACCCTCCCCATGCCCTCCCAGACAAGTGGTGGGAGCAGCATTGGGAGCCACTGGACGAACAGGGAAGCATTGGATGAGCAGGTCCCAGATGAGTGATACACAGCAGCAGAGGCCAACTCCCTGTACCCCCTTCAGATGAGCTGTGGGCTGTGCTCCTCACTGCCTACATGCTGTACAGTGGCTGTGTGCATGCACAGGCCATTAATTGACCCAATTATCAGCCATATCAGGCCGAGTTCTGATACAGACAATTTTCTTTATATTGGTACCGATCCAATATTAGACCGGAGTATCGTTACACCTCTAAAAGAAATCAGACCTTATTTTTAGTTTGAAATTGCTTGGCTTTAGCTTCTACCCACTAATAACTGGTATGTCTTCCACTACTAAATGAAAAAGTCCTTTTATACCCACTGTTTTTTGCCCTATGAAAGTACTTACATACTGTCATTAAAATACTATTGGACAAACTAAACAGATTGTCCTCTTGCATTAAGGAATTTTCTTCAGCCCTCAAATCACTTTTGCGGTATGGCTGCATAGCACTTAGCACAATTGGGCTGGAAACTGATTGGATCCTGTAGATTTTTTTTTTTTAAAGATGAAAAGTAATACATAAAAATGGGAATGTGGAAGGAAATGGTTTCACCGTAACAGCTGACTTTATTAAACTTCATGGAAAGTTTGAGTTCAACTTCAGTTTGGATTCTGGCAAATATTGTGGGCTATCAATCTTATTAAACCATAAATGCTTGAGTTGGGGCTCAAACCTATTATTTTTCACTTCATCTTCAATTCCATACAGGATTGGTGCCTACAATATTTTTTCTAATGGTCATGATAAGTATCTGATCTTCTTCCTCTCTTTTAAATCCATATTAATTATTTTTAAAATTATATGAGTAGAAGCCCCATAGTGTAATGCATTTTTTGGGGCAGGAGGGTGGGGGGAGGTAGCTCATTTCTTGTTTTATAATTAAAATAAGATGAAAAGGATTGTATAATCAATTACATTTTTTTCTTTTGTGTCTTTTGAATGTTGCATAATTTTCCTATTCCACACATCAATAAAACTGACACCTGGCATAAAAAAGAAAGATGCACAGCAGGTGTACAGCATATAGAACTTTGATTTAATTAAAAGAGAGATCCAAAAATATCCAAGGATTGACGTTTCAACTGGTACACAGCCAGAAAAATTATAGGGGGGCTGAGTTAAAAAGAAAAAATATTAACGAGATGACTGTTCTCAATCTAATTCCCACACATTGACCTGGAGAGTTCTTGAGGGCCCACAGACCTTATTCTCATCTCAAAATTTTGGGAATGCTCATCATCAGTCTGGGCTTATCCTGAAAAAAGAAGTTTATTGCATTTAATCATCGCACCATTCAAGACATCCATCTTAACACAGAAGTCCAAGAAAGTAAAAGGAGAATGAACTATTCCTTCAGATCCAACAAAGGCTTAAATCTCTTACATAATTAAGGGTATAATTCAACATTTAAAGTGCATTCACATGCTCATAACTATTCTTATTCAGCAAAGCATATAGGCACACATACACATTTTCAGCTTATACCCCTGATGATGTAGGTAGGTACCTAGTGGGATCAATTGGAATATGACTTCCAGACTCTTTTGAAAGTTTTATTAAGATATCTGTACTTTTAACAGTCTGGCTTATAACTAAGGCTAAAAAAAGATGTGTTCCAGAAGAGCTGGTTCACTTCACTGGGTAACGTAGGTGTCATCTATTATCCTGTAGGGCTGGGCTGGGGCTGGGCCAGGCCCCTGTCACTCCAGCAAGTGAAAAGGGCCCCATCCTGCAGGAGAACATTTGGGGATCACATCTGCAAGCAGAGGAACCTCAGATTTCCCTGCTTGCAAAAGTATGCCTGGAGAATTTAGTTTGGGCTCCTGGTGCCCTGGGAGTGCCTGCCTAGGGAGGCTGGAATGTGTGGGCAGCTCCAGGCTGCACACTCTCCATCCTTCAACATACAGTCTGCTATAAAATAGCAGCACAGATTGTTACTATATTTTGTCATGGCCAGAAATGTCAGTATTTATAGCACAACCAGCCAGTTGTAATAAATCAGCAGCAATTAGGAGAAATAAACCTTTTCATATGTCTGATTAATTTCACTAGGACAACTGTCCCCTTCTCTACTATTTTTAATTTAGTACCACATTACTTTTTTCTGCACAAAAGGATCTGATTACTTTGATCTAAGCCTGGTTGTAGTTTTGGGATAAACAAAAAGCATGTTTTGTGAATTTATCGTTTACCCAAGAAGTTATTCTACAGCTAGTCAGAACTAGTGAAGCAGTGGGGTGAGGCTTGTACTGTTTCTGCCCATACTGTTTGTGGGTACATAAAGGACATCAGTTTGTGGGCCCATTATTTTGAGACTTTCTCACATTAATGTTACAACAAACTGAGCATTTCATCAGTGATGTTTTACAACATTTATGTCAGGAAAAATATTTGGATTTATCATCAATAATACTTAACTTAAATGTTCACATTAATTAAGTTAATGCCTCATTTAAATGTAAATTAAGCTTCTGGGCCTTATGGGTTTAAAAGCCAGAAAACCAAACAAACCCTAAAAAACATACAACCCCCCCCCATTTTTAGCTAAATATCTCTAAATGCCTGTGTCTCAGTCCCTGCCCCTCCTCTAGTTCTAACACTCTGTAGTGTCTGAAACCTGGCAGATCCCTATCCTTAAGGCTGCTTACAGAAGTAAAAACAAAACAAAACAGCACTTACTTTCAGCTTGTTACACCACCCCACCAAGTGTAAGTCATGCCCAGAAGAGGCACTGCATTAGTTTCACCCAGCTCACTCAATGTCTGTATAGATTGTGTGCTTCAGTGGGGCTTTTTGGCACATTTATATGATCACTCAGTGGTTGTTAATTGTGGGGTATGTGTACCCCTAGGGGTACTTAAAAAGGTCATAGGAGGTATGGGGAGCTCCTGCTCCTGTGTGCACCCTAGTGGAGGCCTAGGGGGCATGTGCCCCCCTGATCTGTGTGCAGGGCGGATGCAGCTGCCACTACGTGCTGGGCTTTGCATGCTGCTGCAGCTGCCCCAGGAGTGGTTCAACACCAAGTGCCTGTCATTGCCGGGCTGAGCTGTGCCCTCTGCCCGCCCACTGGTGGGACACACATGGCATCGCAGCACTCCCGGGGCAGCTGCAGTGGTGTGCAAGAGCAGCCACCTCTGCCCCACACACATATTGGGGGGGCACCAGCCACCTGGGCTCCAATTGTCCCATGACCCAGACCATCTGGGGCCACATCCACCCTAGCCTCTGTTCCTGTCTGTGTGCCCCACTGCTTCCCTCACCATGGGGGGCCTTGATCTGCCCCCCCCCGGCCCTTTCCCCTCCCCCACAGACTTACCTGCTTTGGCAGTTGGGGCACACATATGCATGAGTGCACACACTCATCCCCCAAAATAATTTTAATATAAAGAGACACATGAGCTGAAACTTTGAGACAGAAGGGGTACACTTGTTAAAAAAGGTTGAAAAACCCTGTAATAGCTGATTGAATCAGCTATTAGATAAAAGCACCAGAAAGCCCTGCTGCAGTGCCTAATTTATATGGATGTTAGAGAGAAATTAACACAATTCCTCTTCCAGGAAAGTGTTGTTTTGTTTTGTTTTTTAAACGTCTGTCAGCACCATAAATAGTTTTCAGAATTCATGAAGAAAGCATGGTGGAAAATTAATGAATACTTTCAGCTCCCTCTGAACTCAGTGAAAACTCAGTTACAGATATCTGGGAAGTGAGCACTTCCACCCCTAACTGAGTACATGGCAGGCCAGATCCCAAAGCAGGCAATATGCAAGTAGAGATGAAAGTGCCAATCCTGAAAACACTTAAGCATATATTTATGGTACAGGGAAGCTGTTACAACCAATTATAGTCATCAAACTTTGAGACAAGAATATGTTGCTAGATCTTCATGTGTCTTGTTCTTACTGTTCATGTAACACCCACATAACCCAACCAGGATTGCTCTAGTCCTATTCTGTGACATACAGACAGCTTCTCACTAATATTGTAATGTATTAAGAATAGGAAAGGAACCTGTTTTACCTGTGTTCCTGAAGTTCCAGGTAAATGCCTGGTGCTGTGCAAATGCTTTCAAATAAACAATAGCATAGCATACGAGTAGTTACTGGTGTCTTGTATAAATGCTTCAATAATGGAAGGAGGAAGACATTTTACCCATATTCTAACATTTTGAAGCAATACTTGTTTTGCTTGAGGATTTTTTTGGCATTGTTTATTTTCCATTTTCACGACTTTCACTCCTTGCTGAAATGTACTTTACAAGATTATACAGGGCAGTTGTGGGGCAGAGATTGAACGCAATCTTATTCTTGCAATAATAATGCAAGAATATTTATCTTGCATTATTGCAATATTTATCTATTTGGTAATCTGATCAGAGATCTTTGCAGATCTTTTTGACCAACCAAACTTTCTTTTGTATTTTAATTATTAACTTGATATCTAAAAATCTATCATTTTTGGCAGTCTCCTGGATTCAGAGTGATGGGTGAAGACATAAGGCCAATACAGCTAGAGATCACAACCTAGGAAGATACGGAATATCTACTAATTTCTACCAGTAATTTCATATTTTGCTTTAAATAAAGTCCAGATACAGACATTATACATAAATTAGTATTAGTTATTGGAAAGAAGTCTATACCTGTAACAGAACAGAAATTCAGTACACATAGACCACTTTAAAAATGGTGGAACCCAGTCTAAGATAGACCTGGATAGATATATGGTAAAATCTCCATTATCCAGCATGAGTGGGGAATGCTGGGTGCCGGTAATGTAAAAATACTGGTTATCTAAAAATATTGGAGCTGGAGCTGGGGGCTTGCACACGGCAGTGGTGCAGGATGGTGGATAACGGTGGTGGCGGCAGTGCAGGGTGGTGGATGAAAGCAGTGTGGTGGCAGAGTGGGGTGGTTGCACGTGACAGTGGCATAGAGTGGTGGATGGCAGCAGCATGGCAGTGGTGGCAGGGTGCTGGTTAATAGACTATTCCAGCTAATAGAATGCCAGAAAACAAAGATTTACTGTGGTATCAGATTGAAATGGTTTAGTCTTGACCAGGGCCAATGTGGTTCCCATTTTCAAAACCGGGAGGAAGGAGGACTCAGGAAACTATAGGCCAGTTACCTCGGTCCTGGGTAGGCTTTTTGTGAGAGTTATCCTGGCACATGTCCGTGAAAGGCCAGCAGTGGAGATTATGCTTAGGGGCAACCAACACGGGTTCTTTAGAGGCAGGTCCTGTCAGACCAACCTGGTGATCTTCTATGACCAGGTCACAAAATCCTTAGA
>NW_017729025.1:107904326-107908779 GCF_001723915.1 Gavialis gangeticus | reverse complement strand
CCTGGTGGCCTTCTATGACCAGGTCACAAAATCCTTAGATGCAGGGGTAGTAGTGGATGTAATCTTTCTGGACTTTAGGAAGGCCTTCAATACTGTCTCTCACCCCATTCTCATTAAAAAACTAGGAGACTGTGGCGTTGATACCTACACAATCAGATGGGTCACTAGCTGGCTGGAGGACCGCACCCAGAGAGTGGTGGTGGACGGGTCTTATTCAACATGGAGGAATGTGGGTAGTGGGGTTCTGCAGGGCTCAGTCCTAGGGACCACACTGTTCATCATCTTCATCCATGACTTGGATGGTGGGGTAAAAAGCACCCTGTTCAAATTTGCAGATGACACAAAGATCTGGGGAGAAGTGGGCACACTAGAAGGGAGGAATAGGCTGTAATCAGACCTGGACAGGTCACAGGGGTGGGTGGATGAGACCAGGATGGGTTTCAACACTGACAAGTGCAAGGTACTTCACCTGGGGAGGAAGAACCAGCACCATACCTACAGGCTGGGGAATTCCCTTCTTGTCAGTACAGAGGCAGAAAAGGATCTTGGAGTCATTATTGATGTCAAGATGAACATGGGCCAACAGTGTGGGGACACGATCAGGAAGGCCAACCATACCTTGTCATGCATCCACAGATGCATCTCAAGCAGGCCCAAAAACATGATCCTCCACCTCCATGCAACACTGGTCAGGCTGCAGTTGGAGTACTGCATCAAGTTCTGGGCATGCACTTCAGGAGGGATGTGGACAATATGGAGAGGGTCCAGAGGAGGGCCACTTGCATGATCAGGGGTCAGCAGGGCAGGCCCTACGAGGAGAGCCTAAGGGACCTGAACCTGTTCAGCCTCCACAAGAGAAGGCTGAGGGGGGAACTAGTGGCCTGTTACAAAGTAGTCAGAGGGGACCAGGAGGCATTGGAGGAGTCCCTGTTCCCCCAAGCACTACTAGGAGTGACAAGAAATAACGGTCACAAGCTGGCAGAGGGTAGATTTAGGCTAGATATCAGAGGTGCTACTTCACTGTCAGGGCGGCTAGGATCTGAAACCAACTTTCAAGAGAAGTGGTGCTGGTTCCTACCCTGGGGGTCTTTAAAAGGAAGATGGATGAACACCTTGCCGGGGTTGTTTGACCCCAGTACTCTATCCTGCCATGGCAGGGGGTCAGACTGGATGATCTGCTCAGGTCCCTTCCAACCCTACCAACTGTGAAACTATGGAGTCTATCAAACTTCTGTACCAGATCTGCACTTGTCTCAAGTTAGGTTGCTGTCCCCCAGTATCCCAGGCCACTTTGTGGGCCCCTGTTAAGTCTCACTCACAGGTTGGTGTGCTAGTTTGCTGTGGCTGAGTGCCGGGCTGACCCTACCCCTAGGCTGTCACAGAGATAGCCAGGAAAGCCTCTGTCCCCAGCAGAGATTCCTGCCTGTGGGAGCGGTGGTAAGTAGAGACCTCTCTGCTGCACAGGCCCCCCTTAGCTGTGCTGGCTTGGGTCTGGGGCAGCCATGTGTTGTGTAAGCCTCCACTTCCCCCACCCCCTCACCACTGATTGGTTCAGCTGGCAACCACATGTGGGTTTCAGCCCTGGCTCCTGCCTGCCCCTGTCAAATGAGCCCAGCAGCAGTGGGGTGGAGGGAGTGAAGCCCCTCAGCCATGTGGACCTCTCTAACTGTGCTTGCTTAGATCTGGAGAGCTGTGGCCAGTGGGGGACCTCGGTTTCCCTGCAAGGCACTGCATGGCTCTCAGCCCCAGCCCCTGCCTGCCCCTGCCATTCAAGCCAGGCAGTGGCAGGGGGCAGTGGAAGGCCAGACCCATGATGTCAACCCACCCCAGACTTGAACAAGCACAACTGGGGGGGCATGCATGGTGGGGGGCCTTTGCTTGCTTGCACCTCCAGTGCTGTGCAGCTCAACTGCCAGGGGCAAGCAGGAGCTAGGGCTGAAAGCCACATACAGTTGTCAGCTGAGCTGGGCAATAGCAGCAGCAATGGGGGAGTAGAGGCCCCCCTCCATGTGGGCTTCCAGCTGTGCTTCCTGAAGTCTAGCAGGGGGCTGGGGCCAGGCCCATGGGACAGGGGCCTCCACTGCCCTCCCATCCTACCACTGCCTGGCTTGACTGACTGGGCAAGCAAGAGCAAGAGCTGAGAGCTGGTCCCTGGGCCCCAGACCCAATCAAGCACAGCTGGGGGGCAGGGGGTGTTCCCCTGCTGCTGCTGAAAGCGAGACACTGGAGAGGGAGGGCTGGAACTTGGGAGAGAGGCCTCACTGGGAGGCGTATGAGAGTGCCCCTCACCTTCTGGCCCTGGCTAGTGCAGGTGTCTGCCTGTGCCCCTCCCCCACCCAAGGGTGAACATGTATTCTGTTCACTTGTTATCCAATCTATGCTGGTTAAAGAAATCCTTGTAGGTTTTCTTGATTCTGCTTCAGGCTTTTTGAATGTCTCTACCTAGCCAAAATGTTCCAGAGATGCTGATACTGCTTACACAGTAACTTAAATGTTGTCATCTGCCTCATTCACAAGTATTCTATAGAAGATTATATATCAACACGAGACCAAATCTACTTTCACTCTATGACAGATGGGAAAGGCTCAGATAAGGTTATTGCTAATCCTTTTCATTTCCTTTATGGAACTGCTTGATGAACTTGTCAGGACACTTGAGCCTGTCCAGCAGAGTCTAAAGGCTGGACTGATGGACAATATCAAAGGCTTTCTTGAGGCCAATGAAATCTATAATGAAATAAAATTCTTTTCACAGCATTTCTCTTTGATCTGTTGTGCAACAAAAATCATATCTCCCATCTTCTGACTCATTCAAAAGCTGCGCTGAGACTCTGAGAGTTTGCCCCATGAATATATACAATAGCAATCAGTTAAGTAATATCCAAGCCAGTATTTTACCAACAGTTGCTAACAAGAACTTCTCCAACTGCTGCTCTCTGTTAGGTCTCCTTTTCCATTCTAGACCATTCCATTGTAGTGTAGTGTACTGCATTTATGCATTTAAATATTGATAATAATTCATCTAAGAAAATAAAAGGTAACATATTAATGATTGGTAAGTAGGTCCCAATCTTAAAGTATATATTTTCTTCAAGAATTTCTTCCATTTTATATAAAACAGCAGCAGAAACAAAAATAGATCCAATTTTTAAAACTATGAGGTCTTTTTTAATTGCTTCTGAATTCCTGGTACATTTCTAGTTGAGCATATAAAACGTTTAAAATGCAAAATTATGGCTGGTTGAAAATTCTGCTAAAACTGTTTCTGACAGATTCTTTTTTGGGTGCAGCGGGGAGCAGGGTAAGGAAGTGAGGGATAATGGAAAGGATACATCATGGAAACTATTTGAATTTCACAAGACTATTTTAACACACTTTGTCTTTAAAAATGGAAATCTATTTATCACAAAACCAAACCCATTTGACTTTCACATTTTCAGTTAGTTTTGACAAAGAGATATTCATAATTCATAGCTTCATAGTTAGTAGGGATGGAAGGGACCTGAGCAGATCATCAAGTCCGACCTCCTGCCATGGCAGGAAAGAGTACTGGGGTCAAACGACCCCAGCAAGGTGTTCACCTAGCCTCCTCTTAAAGACCCTCAGGGTAGGAGCCAGCATCACTTCACTTGGAAGTTAGTTCCAGATCCTAACCACCCTGACAGTGAACTAGCGCCTCCTGATGTCTAATCTGAATTTACCCTCTGACAGCTTGTGACTGTTATTTCTTGTCACTCCTGGTAGTGCTCGGGGGAACAGGGACTCCGCCAATGCCTGCTGGTCCCCTCTGACTACTTTGTAACAGGCCACTAGATCCCCCCTCAGCCTTCTCTTGTGGAGGCTGAACAGGTTCCCATCCCGTAGCCTGTCCTCATACGGCCTGCCCTGCTGCCCTCTGATCATGTGAGTGGCCCTCCTCTGGACCCTCTCCATGTTGTCCACATCCCTCCTGAAGTGCATGCCCAGAACTTGATGCAGTACTTCAACTGCAGCCTGACCAGTGCCACATAGAGGGGGAGTATCACCTCCTTGGACCTGCTTGAGATGCATCTGTGGATGCATGACAAGGTGCGGTTGGCCTTCCTGACTTCATCCCCACACTGCCGGCCCATGTTCATCTTGGCATCACTGATGACTTCAAGATCCATTTTTGCCTCTGTACTGATGAGAAGGGAATTCCCCAGCCTGTAGGTATGGTGCTGGTTCTTCCTCCCCAGGTGCATCACCCTGCACTTGACAGTGTTGAATCCCCTCCTATTCTCCTCCGCCCACCCCTGTAACCTGTCTAGGTCCAATTGCAGCCTATTCCTTCCTTCTAAGATGCCCCACATGCCCCCCACATCTTAGTGTCATCAGCAAATTTGAACAGGGTGCTTTTTACTCCCTAGTCCAAGTCACTGATGCAGATGTTGAACAATGCGGGTCCAAGGACCAATCCCTGCAGAACCGCCCT
>NW_017729025.1:107903144-107904289 GCF_001723915.1 Gavialis gangeticus | reverse complement strand
GACCCATTTGACCATGTAGGTGTCGACACCACAGTCCCCCAGTTTTTTAATGAGAACGGGGTGAGAGACAGTGTCGAAGGCCTTCCAAAAGTCCAGAAAGACTACATCCACTGCTACCCTGCATCTAAGGATTTTGTGACCTGGTCATAGAAGGCCACCAGGTTGGTCTGACACGACCTGCCTCTAATGAACCCGTGTTAGTTGCCCCTAAGCATAATCTCCCCTGCTGGCCCTTCAATGAACATGTGCCAGAATAATTCTCTCAAAAAGCTTGCCCAGGATCCAGGTAAGACTAACTGGCCTATAGTTCCCTGGCACCTCCTTCCTCCCTTTTTTGAAGTTGGGAACCACATTGGCTCTCTTCCAGTCCTCTGGCACCACACCAGAGCACCACGAGTGCTCGTGAAGCCATGCCAGGGGTCCCACAATGACCTCAGCTAATTCCCTCAGCACTCTGGGATGGAGGTAGTCCGGTCCAGCTGATTTAAATACATCCAGTCTCTCGAGAAGTTCCCTGACTAGATCCTTACTGACCCTTGGCTTAGGTGCGCCTCCCCTGGGGCCTGCAGGGGGCCCAGTTGAGGGGGCTGATCTGGTCCCTACTTAGCAAAATGGAGGCAAAGAAGTTGTTAAATAGGTTAGCTTTGTCATCTGGTGTGATGACCAAATTTCCTAGCATGTCTTGCAGGGGCCCCACATGATCTGGTACCTTCTTTTTGCCCCCTATGTATTTAAAAAAGGACTTCTTGTTGTCCTTGATCCAGGTAGCTAGTCCCAGTTCCATCTCCACCTTGGCCTTCTTGCATCCCTGAGCAACCGCAGTATAGTCCTCCCTGGTGATGGCCCCTCCCTTCTATTGGGTGTACACCTCCCTTTTAGCTAGAAGACATTCCCAGATGCTTTTGGTGAGCCATGGGGGCTTTTGCACTCTCCTGCTCCCTTTGATCCTTGTTGGGATTATCACCCTTTGGGCTTGGAGGATCGTCTCCTTAAGGAGCAACCACTCTTCTTGGACACCTGGCTTCCCTCCCCTCCAGGACCTCAGTGCTTCCCCAACTATTCTCCTTAGCTCATTGAAGTCCGCCCTCCTGAAATCTAGGGCTGCAGCCTTGCTGCAGGCCTTTGCCACCTTGCGCTGGATGGTG
>NW_017729025.1:107901112-107902662 GCF_001723915.1 Gavialis gangeticus | reverse complement strand
GATTAGGACCATGGGGTAGTAATCGGTGGGCTGGATCATGGCCTGGATCATCCCCATCACGTCCTGAATCTTTGCTCTGGGTAGGCAGTAGGCCTCACGTGTTGAGGGGTCCTGGCGACAGATGGGGCCCTCTGTACCTCTCAGGATGGAGTCGCCTATGACAATCACTCAGCGCTTTCTCCTCTGGGATTGCTTAGCTCGATTGGCCTGTTTGGAGTGTGGAGAGTGTGGAGATGCCTCATCTCCAGTTGCCTCCTCTCCTTCCTTCTCCTCCAGTGTTGCCAGGGCCTTGTACCTGTTCTCCAGCCAGACTGGAGGAACTGGTACTGCTGTGTTGCAGTTCAACCCCTTGCACATACACATACAGAAAGGTGTATTTCATTTTACTTTATTATGCACTGTAAAAGGATGAAAAGCACAGGCATAAATACATCATCTCAAAAAATTTGTAGCTCTGAGAATATCTGTTTAAGAACATTTTAATCTTTGATATTTACGGTGAATGTGGCTCCATGAGACACTTGAAATGCATTTTGGATGCATGAATATTACTATTTGAATTATCAGATTAACTGAAAAATCATTTTAGAAATGTACAGGAAGCATCAAACTATTCAGTCTCTTTGCAATAAATAATTGTTGCTGTCAATAGGTCAATTATAATTTAAAAACAGAAAGGGTAAGATTACTAATTGAGCTGTCTTTCAAGGAAGAAATACTTTAGTTAACTTGACATACAGAGGTTAATTTGCAAAATCAATACTTGGGAGATTGATCACCACACTTCTGAATCAAAATAAGCTACATTTTGCTCAATTGCTATGTTGTCACACAGTTGATCTGAGGAGAATGCAAGGAAGTATGGCTCAGTGTGTAGCTTATGATAGAGCTAACCAGAATTAGTTGGCTCTCAGGTACTCTGACCACTGGAGTATTGTTGGAAAAAGGCATTTGTAGGGGTCCTCCTTCACCTTTGTTGACCTATATGAATGATCTCAGCTTCAACAGTTACTCAACTTGTTTTTTTCTCAATGTAAGAAATTACGGACTTTATTATGGTCCCATCAGAATTAGTCAACAATAGAGTAGGTGAGTTAAATGCCTAGATCACTCATTTGGACCACTTCTAATCAAGAGAAGGAGGCCATATCATGTTGCCTAGGGATAAAGTTGCCCAGGGATCTTTTCAGAACAAAATGTAGACATAAAGAATGTTTGTGTCTTAGTAGTCTCATAGCTCTTGCATGAGGTGGAATTAGATTGTGCTTAGAGATTTAAATACCTAAGGACACCTATACATGTGCAGTGAGGCCACCCCAACACACTGTAATTACAGTGCATCAGAGCACACTAGATTAACTGAAGCATAATTACCATGCTCCAGCAGATTCCAGCATCTTGTGTATTAGTGTCCCCATACTGAAAAATGGTAGCGGGGGTGCTTTAACTAAAGCTTGTTTGACAAATTAGTTAAAGCACCCTCATCTGCCATTTTCATCATGTGGATACTGATACATGAGACTTCTGGGCAGCCCTCAGAGCCACTCTAA
>NW_017729025.1:107898332-107901086 GCF_001723915.1 Gavialis gangeticus | reverse complement strand
CCCCTCTAATTCCCCCCCCCCCCCCCCCCCCCCCCCCCCCGGAGAACATTTATAAATGTCCTAAGTGCTTAGAATGTCCTAAAGGAAGACTAATGTATGTGATGTATGCATATGATGGACCATATCCAACTAAAAAGTAAAAACTGATGTACTGTACCCAGTACATTGATTTCTGAATCTTTTGAATATTATGGCATTTGTATCTATACTGTTGCATATATTTGTTTATTCTGAATTTATTCCATATAAAATTGTTTGCTTTTAAATGCTTTGTGTTACTGTTTCTCACATCCAAAATATTCACATTTATATTTCTTCTCAATACAATATTTTCTGTTGATATCTGTGGTTACATAAAAATCAACTGCAAACCAATTTTAAACTCAACATGGACTCCCTTGTGGAGAGACAAAGGTAAGGGTAGATAAGCAAGATAACTATTTTTTAAGGGACTAGCCTTTGGAAGGTAATAAAGCCTCTTAATACTGACTAATTTCAAAGCATTCCTAATATTTCTATTTGTAAAAAAGATCTCTGGAGGGAAACACCTTGATATACTAATAGATTTCATTATGGAAGTCTTCTTCTCATGTAAGGAATATTTGAATAGTATGATTCAAGTTCCTTTGTCCAGTTTTTAGATTTTTCTATGCAACATTTTCTTTCCTATTTTAGGCCTCAAACATTTACATTTACAAGAATAACCTAAAAATTCTGCTAACTATTTTTTTACTATCCTCTTAATGGAAGGAAGGGTCACAAGAGAAAATTGCTTATAGAAGGGGGTGGATGTAACAGTTCTGAACTTTGGCCTCCAAATAATAGCTGAACATAAAAAATGTACTGGAAATAAACTTTAGATCCACATTCCCAAAATAATATTCAGTTGAACTGTGGAAAGCGAAGGCTAAACCATTTAAAAAAAAATCTGCTTCATCTTGGGGCAGGCACAAGTTAGAGCAGCCTAAATGGTATTTTTCCTCATTCAGATGCTAGTACATTGCCTTAGATCAGGGGTGGGGAAAATCTGGCCCGCAGACCAAATCCAGCCTGCCAGGCACTTTTATCTGGCCCATGGAGCCCACCAACAAATTGTGCCCCGCTCAGCCCTTCCGCACATGAGGATGGGAGCGAGGTATTTACATATACACACAGCCCCAAACATACCCTACATCCTCACTCCCACCCTTGTGGACAGAAGGGCCTTGCTCAGCCAGTCTGCAGCTTCCACCCAGGACTTCTGCTGTTGCTCCTGCTGCTGCAGCCCCCAGGGATTTGTTCTGCTTCCTGGTCTCCTGCTGGCTCTAGGCCACAGGTAGGGAAGCAGAGGGGGTGGGCCTGCAACTGGGCAGGAGTACAGAGCTTGGGGCTGGGGCAGGTAGCAGTGCGGAGCCCAGGCCCAGGAGAGCAGCAGCACTGCAAAGCTTGGCTAGGCAGCATGTGAGACACCTCTCCACCCTCTCTTACACACCCACACCCTATCCCAACAACCCCTCACATATACACAAAGTTTCCCGCACCCCCCATCTTTCCACACATTTACACCCACACCCCACCACACACACACACATCCACACACACCACATACCTCACATACCACACCCCCCACCATACACACACATATCCACACACACACACCACCACACAACATACAAAACTAAAAATTTATTTTTGAGTTATTATGCAATCACCTCTATATACACTATGCAAACACAAATCATGACAAAAATATTTTTTGTAATAACATTAAAATATATTATAGTAGGTGTTTGATTTTTTATTGTATAATTTGTTTGTTTTTTTCTGGTTCTAAGATGGAAACCCCTCCCTCCCCTCAAGGGAATATTTGGTGGGGAGGGGATACACAAGGGTAGGGACTTCTGGTGGCAAAAATCATGGGTTAGGAATTCTGGTCCCAAGATAGTGACAAGTGGGTGGGGCAACTGTCAAGGGGTGGGGCTACCCATGTGGCCCTCTATATCTCACGAAAACTCATTAGTGGTCCTCCACCCAAAATAATTGCCTGCCCCTGCCTTAGACTATGACACACTGTGCTTTGGTCCTGGTCTGAATGGGCACCTATACACATACTCAATGCCTGCTCTGAAGTGTTCTATTTAGAACGCATTGGAGCACTCGATTAATCAAGTCTGAAGCATGCTAATTAGCAAGTTCCATCAGCCTCTACACATCATGTGTATTCAGTCTCCCTGTGCTTCAAAATGGTGTTAGGAGTGCTTTAACTAAATCTCATCAAATGAGCTTTAGTTAAGATGCTCCTGCTGCCATTTTGAAATGTGGGATGCTGCATACACAAGATACTGCAAGCTCTTTAATTAGAGTGGCTCCTGAGAGCTGCCCTAATTAAAGCACCCCAAATCACCCATCCCAGGGCATGTGTCAAGATCCCCAAAATGACCTCTTTTATTCCCAACATTAGAGGTTAGGAGAAACAGATGGTATAGAGCCTGTTCCAATAACCAATTAGGATGACTCTCCAGCTTCTTTTTGCTGGGTTTCCCTCCCCAGAGAAAGGGTCCCAAGTGTCACAGTGGAAGCCGAATGAACAGGCTGGGTCTAGCAGCGGTGGAGTTCTGAGTGACACGGAACCTGGATGTCCCTTAATTGAATAGGTTTATTAACTTACGCTTGGTAGAGCGCAGGTACGGAGTCTTCAGTTACAGTTAACAACACACAACAGGGGGGGACCTGTTGTCCCACGGGGTTCGCCGACAGGCCCTTGCTTTCTACTCC
>NW_017729025.1:107887101-107897058 GCF_001723915.1 Gavialis gangeticus | reverse complement strand
GCATTAGCCCAAATTGAGAGCAAATGCAGGACTGAATTTTTTGGCTGGTTGGGGTTTATGTACAAGGAATTTACGCATTCATAGCTTATATACAATATGACACACAAGAGTCCAAAGTCTTTTCGACTTCTTGGCATATTGACGGTCTAGTCCTGTAACCTTGTTGGTGGTTCTGATGGGCCAGCTCTGAGACTTCGCCCTCACGTTCCAGTAGTGATCAAACCTGAAACAAGAAGACTACAAACAAGACAAAACGGGTTCTTGCGCCATGGTAAGTTTCCTTAGTCGATTACATGCCTATTGCAGCTGTGTCTCCCAGCACTTAATGCAAAGACGGTTATTAATTTACTGCCCCCTTGCTGGGAGCACAGCAAAATACAGGTCGGGAGAATTATGACACAGTATCTGTGGAGGCCCGTCTTGCCAACCAGTTGTGGTGGACTAGGATGGTACGTCCTCTGTCTTCGAGGGTAGCTAAATAAGTATTCGGGTACCTTTCTAGTCTGATTATATAACATAATTGGGCATGCGCACTGTTATCCTCTCTCACACTGGGCATGCGTCTGACAGGGAAACTAGGTCACCCTTGAGTGACAGGCCCATAGGTCATGCAAAGGCCACGTGCAGGGCCTGTTACTATGACGCTTACAAGATAGCCTCTGCACTGGCAGCACTCACAGAGCAAATTTCCAAGACACTTTTCACTGTTCAAAAACACAAAGAAGACTGAAGTGTTAGGCATTTGAAGCCCCGTTTCAAGCTGAACGTTGTGTAAGCAGAACTTCTTCAGCTTTAGAGTAAAACTTTATTTGTCAAGGCCACCAATATTATGCTATAACGAGTACTTACAATTACTTTTTTGGGGAAACCTCTCGTTATACCCTTGTGGCAGTGAGTTGGTGGACAGTTACAGCAAAAGTAACTTGATAGTTTAACTATATGTAGTCAGTGATAAGCTTCTTGAAATAATACGTTGTCTTTATTAACTAACTATGGTAAGGCAGAAGTGCTGTCATGTTGAGATGACATACAGATGTATAAGAAAAGAGATAACCAGGAACACAGTAGCATAACAGTGATAACAGGGGCAACAATCCCAAACACTTATTTAGAATGGGGTATAAGAATGGCAGCTGTTACTGTTTTCAGCACAGCCGCCACTGTTACCATAGTTGGACTAGCCCCTGCCTCTGCTTCTGTCATAGTTTGCCTCTGAAGGAACATTTTGAGTGTTCTGGAAGGAGTTAGAAGCAATGATCCAAAGGAGTGGTTTTCAACCTGTGGCCTGTGGTCTCCTGGGGCTTCACCGACAATGTCTAAGGGATGCATGAAAAGTGACTATGATCAGTCACAAGTATGTGCATACCCACACTTACAATTCAAAGGGGTCCACATCTCCATTCAAACTTTTTAGGTGGCTATACATGAAAAAAAACCCATTGAAAACCACTGATCTAAAGGATTATAGATGACAGACCTCTACCCCTACCAGGCCTCACAAAAGGTGCTGTGATAACTTACTTAACTTACTGTACTTTGTAACCTAATCATATATTGCTTAACTGCTTAAAACTATAACTGATTTTTTTTAGAAACAGTTAAGTTCGCTTGGTCCTCTGAAATCTCTTCTCAATTCCCTCAGCTTCAGAGTTTGAAAAAGAACAGCAATTATAAATTTGGTCTTATGACTTCTTATTGATTTCAAAGATCTTCTTAGTCTCAGCAGTCATTGAACATAGGACCTCTGCACATCATATGGCAATTGTATCATATGAATAAATGTGGGTTTTTTTGTAAAAGGAGAAATTGTGTTAACTATTTTTATAATATGACTAAAATAGGTTTTTGCCAGGAGAATAAAGCTTTCTATGAAAAGTAAAAGGATAAGAAAGCACCACAAATTAGACTGCCACATACAAAATACACTTTATAGTTAATACTACTGAAAAGTGCTGCAGCACTGCAGCAGATCAGTAAAATGTGCACTGTTATGGGCCACACAATTATAAACAGTCTGAAGACTGTCATAAAAATGGCCAAAGTTTCTACCATTTCCCATTTTCCTTATTACCATTGTCACCAGAATAGAATCAAGCTGTGCCCTTATCAATTCTTATTATGATCTTTGTCACAGGGATGAAGGATCTGAATGTTAATGTCCAATAGAGTCTGGGAAAGATGGAAGTCTACCATTCTGCCTTAACCTTTTCCACATTACATGTTTGATTCGTTCATCAAGCTTGTGCCTTCTGACACGTGCAGCTGAGGTTGTAAAAGGTGATAATGGATGTGGCCATCCAATCTAACCAATGAACTGCAGAAAGGTCAAAGACATGTATTTCTATGAATGTTCCAGGGATCAAAATAACAGTTCCCATCTGGATGATAAACAGTGAAATAAACAGTTATGGGTACTATTGTAGACCAAACAACAACAGGAGACATGCTGGTGAATGTGAACATTTTATGGAAATTTGTCATATCAGATGCCATTAATTATAAATTAAAATGAGACCGTTTACAAAGGACCTGTTTTCTATTTCGACCAACTCATTATCAGATGGTCCTAGCCCTTACTGGAGTGCAAAGAGGAGTAAAAGCATGTAAGGCACTTCTTCTTATACTGTCATGCATGGCACTATAGAGTGAGACTACAGCCATAGTAGTAAGATCAAGACCTCCCTTCTTTGTGAGGCTCTCTGAAAAGTGAAAGAAATCTTAGTCCCTTTCCCTCTTAGCCTACTTTCTGGCAGGACACAAAGAGTGCATTAAGCTGACCTAAGGGGGAAAAAGGGAGTAAAGCAACTTAGTGAAGGTGCTGAGTAGCAACTATCTGAATTCCAATTTTTTATTTCACCCACTGATGTGGTACTAAAATAATGTAATACTTTTGACACAAAATACAAACTGTTAATTATATCACTGATCAAAATTTTCCAGTAGAATAGAAATTTCTATGGAAAAGCACACTTCCTCAAGAATTTCCAATATTGTCCAACAGCTTTCAGATTTGACGTTTTACAACAAAAAATGTTTATGCAGGAATAATTATTTAATAATAGGACTTAATTAGTTGTACCTTAGAGTAGCTTAGTGTATCACCTGGAAACTAGAAGTAGTGCAAAATTCAGTCTGTTGTGAAGTGCGGGAAGCAAAGCATATGAATCCATTGATTCATGATTAAATCAGCATTGCGTCTGAAGCTATAGCCATTTTAAGGTCATGGTCTTTATCTATGCAATCTTAAATAGAAAAAGGCATAGTGATGCCAGAGACTATTAAACCTCACCTTGGCTTCTGTTTTTACTGGGGATTCAAGGACTGATGTAGCTTCTGAATCATGGATGTAGAGTATCATGTTTCCACATAGATGAAAGGTATGATGTTTTAGCTACAGATCCTGTAGCTTTAGAACTTGGTGTTGTCAGGGAAGCTATACCCAAGCTTTCAAGGATCACTTTAAGGTATTTGCTTTTCCTGAAGACTTCCTATGAAACTAAGGGAGCAGCCTGGAATCCTAAATATTATGACAGACAAACAGTTTTTATGTAAGAAGAGATTTTCTTTACTAAAATGAATTGAAGGTATACAATGAAATCAAGATATTGAATGTGGTGATTATTATATAATAATAGTAAACAATAACTCAATAAAAATAAAATGTGATGTGCAGAATTACAGTGCTGTAGTTTGGTAACACTAGCTGCATCTATACATGCTGTTAACTGTGGAGTAAGTGTCACCATCTACACATGTAATACTATTAGGCTGCAGTAATATAATTAACTGCCTAATTAACTGTAAGTAATTTTCTGTGATTAAACACATGTATAGATACTGCCCATGGGCATAAATTGTGCCTGGTGAGCCCAGCCAGCAGGGGGCCAGACTAATGCTTGCCACTAAGCCACATGGCTCCAGACTTTCAGCACCTTTGTGCCCCAGCAAGCCCCTCCACTACCCGATGCTACCACCCAGAGTCTGGAACAGAGGAGGGCAGGGAAGGCCCTGACATAATCTGCTCTACCCCAGCTCAAATGCACGTACAGATGCTGTGCCCAGAATTAGTTTACTTCAGCTCATACTGCTCCAGTTATTGCACTTTTAGATGCATCCAATGGCCACATTCAGATGAACACAGACATTTGGATCCCCAGGGATAACTAGAAGTAGGGCATCTTGTGTCACTGCTAGTTGTCCCCAGGGAATGCCCATGCCATGCACCCTCTGGCATGCAGCAGGCTACCCTGGGTGGGGTAGGGGAAGCTGGGCCCAGCAACTGTGCTGGGCCTAGCAGCTTTACCTGGGGTCTTGAGGGCCAGGGAAGCTGAAGCCATGTCACTTCTTGGAGTCTGGCCAGCAGCTGGAGTGTGGCTTAAGCAAGAGCTAAGCAAGTACTAAATGACTGCAGTGACTTGCGTTACTGAGCAATCCCATCACTGCATGGTTATTTTTAGCTGCTACTATGCAGTAGCATCACCATCATGGTTTATACCTAGTGATGCTACTTCATGGTAGCAATGAGCTGTGGTGCAGTAGCTCATTGCTATGGTGACTTAGGGTCTCTTGTAGATGCACCAAGTGGGTCCACACTGAGAGCTGTCAGGCTTAAACCTGATGGCCCTCCTTTTAATATGGAGCTGTTGTGTCACTTTCAGTAAGACCTGAAATCTCCAGGGAAGCAGCTTGGTCTTGTAGAGGTACAACAGCTCTCTGCTGAGAGCAGGGCTACTAGGGCTTAAGACTGACAGCTCCACTCTTAATATGGAGCCACTGGGTGCTTGTACATGTGACACGGGTTTAGTCCTCAAAGTTTTATTTTATGCCTCCTAAATTGAATTGGAGGGGCATAGAATAAACCCTGAGGACTAAACTGTCAATTTTTCCATCACATTATGATGAGGGGCCCGATCCTTTTTTTTCTCCTGTTGGAGCCAGAGCCTTCCTGCAGCTGGAGGCAAGCTGCTGGTGGACCAAGCAGCCCTGAGCTGTGGAGGGCCCCCGGTCTTCCCTCCATGGTGTCAATGCCTCCTAAGGCTACCCAGGTGCACTGCTAGTAGGCTGGGTGCTGCTCCAGCTCGGAGGCAGCAACTGACCTGGTCCAACTCTTCCTGGCCCATTAGCAGCACCTGGCTAACTGAGCATCTGGCCCATTAGCAGCCCACCTAGGTGGACCCAGGGGGTGCTTGCCACTTTGTAGGAAAGGACCGGGGCTCCCAAGCACTCAGGGGCTGCTTGGCCTCCTGGCAGCTCACCCCCAAGCCATGGGAGAGGTGGGAAGGCTCAACTGAAGAAAAAAAAAAAAAAGGATCACTGCTTCTGCCTTCATCAGGCTCCTGTGGCCAGCAGGAAACCTGGGTCCACCCAGGAACAGGCTGGCTTCTCCCTGGGCAGTGTGGAAAGGTGGCAGAAGGGCATCTGAGTTTACAGGCAGCCAGAGAAGGCAGCAGGGATGGCACATTGGGTGTGGGTGCTGCCCAGGTGGGCTGCTGGTTGACCGGGTGCTGCCTCAGCTTGGAGGCACCCAATCCAACCATTCCATAAGCCTGGCCAGGCTTGCAGCACCCTGTGAAATGTCCCTTCCAGCTTCTCCTTGAAAATGTGATATGAAAATAAGCTGAAATCAGGTAGCAATTATTGGGACCTTATTTTTATTACAAAAAGATCTAATTTTCAGGTCAGTGTTGTGATTCTGGTGATCATACCAGTTTTTGAATGCTCAGGTTCAACTATGAGATGCAAGTAATATAAAACAAAGCAAAGACGGGTGACTCGAGCCATGTTGCTGGAATGTCCTACTTCTAACTCAAAGGCAGAACATTTACTTGCTTAGAGGCTGCTTCTGATAACACTTGCTCCACTGGATAACAGGGGGTATAATCTATACTTGGTAGACTATATTCCCTTGTCTTGCAATCAGGGGTGTATCAGGGTAGCTTTCTGCCCTGGACAGATGCAGACACCCAGGGAAGTTTGTGCTGCTACAGTGCTGATGGTGGCAGTGACTTTTCTCTGCCTGCTGCCAACAAGGGAAGCACCAATGGCAGCTGTCCCACCTCAGTTATGCTACCACTTGCAATATACCTCTTAGTGATCACTCACATGTTAGAAGGAATTCTTCAATACCACTTGTACAAGGCAAATAGTGAACATGAAAAGACCCTATAGTTTCATTCTTGTTTTGTTTTAAAGTGGTGCTGCCAGATTTCCCCATAATGTTAATCATAAACAGCTAATATTTTTAAACACTATTCATTTAGTTAGTCTCTGGCCATTTTTACACATACTACAGAAGGTGTGGGGGGAGAAGGGGGCAACTTTAATAAGCAAGTGCTTTTAATTAAAAGTGCCCTAACATCATGTGTATCAGCATCCCCCATGCTGAAAAATGACAGTGGGGCACTTTGAACTAAAGCTCATCAAATGAGCTTTAGTTCAAAGCACCCAACCACCATTTTTCAGTGTGGGGATGCTAATACATGTGACACCAGAGTCTGCTGGAGCACGTTTATTTCCATGTTCCAAAAGATTCGATTAATCAAGTCTGCTCTGACACTGGATTTCCAGAGTGTCATAGCTGGCTCCCTGCACATCTATAGGAGACCATTGTGCCTATAGATTTGTCTTACTTCAGGTTCTTTCAATGCTATTTATTCTTCTGACTAATTAACAAGTGAGATCATAAGTTACCTGAGGTGCCACTTCATTGGCATGGTGTTCTGATTTATGTTTATGACACCACGTTAGACTATTCATGTTATCTGTATCAGGCTTCTTCAATGATGTGAAAGTCAAAATTCATGGTGGGAGCTGACAAGTGCACTTCAAAACAGCCATAAAAGAGTTGTATTTGGTCCATTTTGTAACAAAATGGTTAGCTGCTGAGCACAAAGGTTAACAAGCTGGAAGTATTAAGTCTGATTTAAATGGAAGGGTCCTAAGTTTTTTCTTGACATCACATCTTAATTTTTACAGAGTTTTCATATCACACTTTGGAATTTTTCCTTCCTTTAAATTATTTTCTCAAGCGAACATGTGGAAGGATAATCAGGATGTTTCTTTTCTCTGTTTATGCAATACTGTATTGAATTCCAGACTGTTTTATTATCATGCATTTTTCAATATCTGGAGATATCCTAACTCTTTAAAGATTAAGCTGCTTAGAACTGGAAGTTACAATGACTTACAGCTGTATGTTCATAAAGATACATTTTCATATGGTTCTGTCATGTGTTCCAAGTTATCAAAATAAGCATGCTACAGGACAGTGAGGGGTGAAATTCAAACACTCTAGAGTTTTAATACAGCTCAGACAAAGTGAAGAATTTCATGAGAAAAAGCTTGTGAGATTTTAACTTAAATCAGAAGAAAAAATGAGTCTGGTTCTGATGTCTTGTATGATATTATAAACCAGGAGCAATTCCAATTGCAGTCAAAAGATTTAAATTTGTGTAAATGAGGTCAAAATCCCCTGCAAATATATCAGCACTTATTGTTTTATTTATTGTAGAACACAAGAATTCATGAGAGGAATGGGGTAATTAAAATTAAAGTGAAAAGACAAAAAAGCGAGATTTACTGAACAGGATGGGATTGGGATTGGATTTTGTGTAAAGCATGGTACTTATCTAATCTGTTTCACCTTAATTAAAATGTGTGAAATGCAGTCTGTTGTGTGCACAGATGGGCATATATAGTTATCTCTCTCTATATATATATATACAGAGTTTTAGCAGAAACCTGCTGAAAATGTAATCCACTGTGATTTTACTTTCAAATAATTTATATAATTTGTTTACATTTATTCATAGTGTGAAAAGCTTGCTTTTTCATTCGCTATCTTAGAATGAAACTGTAATAAATAATAATGAAAGCTAATGTTTAATGCTAAGCATGAAAATAACCAGGATTTTTTAAAACAAACAAACAAATGCCGTAACAAAAAGAGGCCAAAATAATGGAAAGTGTGTATAACCAAAAACTTTGCAGTCAGAAAAAAAGAAGCATAAAAGGAATAAGATACTAGGCTAACAGGATCAATAATGTGAACTAACTACCATAATATTTTGGATATCTCTTGTCTATTTTCATAAGGGGGAACACCAAAGGATTTCCTGTAATCTATCAATTCCAATGTTGTGATCAGTGCTATGCACCCTATAGGCAGCACTTGAGATACAACACCACCACAAGGAATCTTTCTTACTTTAAAGTAAGTGGTCTTTGTGATGGAGACAAAGAAGATTCCTTAGTAACTAGTAGGGCTGTGTGAAATGGCACTGTTCCATTTTGACTAGAGTTTTGAGGTTTTGACGCAACAGAATTTTGTTTTGAATTTCATTTTGAGTTGAAACAGCTGTTCCATTTCACTTCATCAAAATGGTGAGGCTGTTTCGATGCTGTTTCAATGTTTTGCCCATTTGCTATAATGGGGAAGCTTGAAACAGACTCTCTCATCTGGCAGGCAGATCAGGGCCCAACCCTGGGAGGGCTGCCAGGGCTGTGCCGGTCCTTCTGGGGCTGAGGGCCCCCAATTTGCCTGCCAGATCAGGGAGGGCAGTCAGTGCTGCCACTTGGGACTGGGGAAGAGAAATGAGCCTGATTGCTCAGTTCCCCTCCCCAGTGCTAGATTGGGCTGGGGAAGGAAATCAGACCAGCTTGGCTGAGTTTGTTTCTGCAGCCGGATCTAGCACTGAGGAGGGGAACTCAGCCCAGCTGGGATGAGTTTGTTTCTCCAGCACGATGGTCATGCTGGGGTTGGGAATTCAACCCAACTGGGCGGAGTTGCCTTCCCCACTGCAGGAGGCAGAGATAGCTAGGGCTGTGCTCCCCATCTGGCTGAGTCTGGAGCCATTGGGAGCACAGCCCTGGTTCTCCCCTGTCTCCCACCACCTGCCTGTTGGCTGCTTCGAAACTCAAAACATTTAAAAACTTTTGAAACATTTTGACTAGCCTCATTTTGTTTCAAGGCTGTTTCAAAGCCCTTCATTTTATTTTGATTTCACTGTTTCAAGCTCAAAATGAGATGAAACAGTGTTGAAATGAAATGGGTGGTGAAATTTCACACCGCCCTAATAGCTAAAAGCAGGACGAACTGTTTTACACAGGCCCCTGATACACATTATATTTATTATGAAATTAACTGGTTAATTTCATAATAAATGTATGCATGCTACATGGGCAAAGTGATTATCCTACAATAAAAATGGTAAATGAGCTACAAAGTTCCTGCCTGAAAGATGAAGAAAATATTTGTATGTGGTTTCTATAAAGCTTTAATTTGAACATGTGACATTTGACCAAGCTTGCCTGTATCCCAGAATACTCTACTCTCTCTCCCTTGCACCAACCTTCCTGCAAGGAGGACTCTCTGTGACATATACTTAACTCGGCTGCCCTACTGTACAGTAGCAGGAGATGTCATGTCTCACTACCCATCTCTTTTTTCAACCAACCTTCAAGGCTGTTTCTTTAAGAAGCCATTATCACCATTTTGGGAGCAGACAGAGGAGTACCTCCTCATTGTGACTCATACTGTTTTGCAGGAAGCACTGTGAGTTGCAACAATCCCATAGACCCAACACAAGTTCACTTTTGGGTTTGGTAGCTGGGGATTTCAGCTGATTTTTGCCAGTCTATGATCCGGCCTGTGCCTGCTAGCCCAGATGCTGTTTTCAGAATGGGAGGTGGGAAAGGGAGCAAAGGAAGCTCATTTGTGAGGTTTCCTAGCCAGTGCTGGAGCAGCATGGCAGATTGCAGCCCCCTCACCTTGAGGGTCTCCAATTCATCCACCCTGCTGTTACCAGATTTGCCCGCTACTTTGAGGTGTGCTTATTTATTAGGGCTAGGGTCTTGGTAATTCTATCAATGTGCTGCTTGTGTTACTTGTGTTTCTATATGGAGCTGTATCTCTCCCTTTTGCAAGCCCTTACCCCCAATGGAGCTATCTTGCAGGAC
>NW_017729025.1:107885397-107886393 GCF_001723915.1 Gavialis gangeticus | reverse complement strand
GTACCATTGTTCAAATGTTATCCATACCCCCTCTGACTCGGTGTATTGCCTCAGCATTCCCTAACCCGGCAACCGAGTTTTAGCCAATTAAGTTTACATAGGCCTCCCGTAGTGGGACCGGGGAATGTATGGCCCAAGATGCCTAATAAACTTACTTTTGCTTAGAGGTGTGTGTGGGGGGGGAGAAAAAGTCCTTTGTAAATCCAGATTAGAACTGGTCTGATAAATGCTGAGCTGGGTGTGAGGGTTGATTAGCATTTGGAACACAGCTTCCCCATCATGCAGTACTCTCCTGCTTCACTGATCCCAGAATTCACTGAAGTCTCTGCTTCTGGCTTTCTGTTCTCCATCTCTTGTGTAAATGAATGGTCATCTGTTCCCATCTCAGATGCAAATGAGACCTAGGGCAGTTGTTTCACTTTTGTCACCCTTATCTGGAGGGTTTTAGGTGTGTCTCTTACTGCATCTTAATCAGTTTCTGTTTAGGTAGAGGAGGGGGGGTGCGATTCTTTGTGAGTCAGACAGTCTGTGTCCTGTGTCAGGGTTCCCCAAGAACATGGAGCTGACAGGTAACACTGTCCTTCAGTGATGATTGAAAAAACTCCAGAAAAGATTCCCTTTCTCCCCTCCCATTATTGAAAACAGCAATAGTCTGGGAGCACAACAGACACAAGTTACAGAATGTGATCTGTTTTGGAGCACGCTCAGATTTTCACAGGGTCAGACCCTTTTAAAGCATTCTGAAACCATGCACTTCTGTTTGGTCATGGCTGTAGGCTGCTTTCTGATTCCAGATTAGGCAAAAATTGTCACTTCTGTCTGTGCTGTTTGTGAGACCCAGAATGTAAACAAACAGTCAAGTGACATGCTTTACTTATCCCACACAGGAAGAGATGGGGGAGGGAATTTGTTCAGAAACCCACTGGCAGGAAAAGAACTTACACAAAACCATCTCCTAAGGTCCTGGAAAGCTTGTCATGTCTGCCCCCCCCCCCA
>NW_017729025.1:107881510-107885387 GCF_001723915.1 Gavialis gangeticus | reverse complement strand
CCCCCCAATCCAGGCCCATTCCCCCTTCCCCCCCCTTCATTCCACCACTTGGGCTTTGGCTCTACTCTCCCCTGTGCCACACCGGGCCCAGGCCCACTCCTGCCCTCCCTGCCCCACTACTGTCATGTTGGGCCAAGCCCACTCCTTTCTCCCCCCCCAGCCACATTGGGCCTGGGCCCACTCTTCCCTCCTGCTCTGACCATGTCAGACCCAGGGCCCAGAAGGCCACTCCTTCCTTCCCCCCACCACCACTTAGGGTCTGGGCCCACTTCACCCTCTGCTGCCACCACTTCCAAGGCACCACTGGCCTCTCCCTACCCTCCTGACCCTGCTTTGTTCCTCCCAACCTGGCAGTACTCAACCACTGCCTCCTGTCCAGAATGCTCTTGGAGAACTCTAATTGCTTGTTTCAGACAACAAATCAGAGTATGAATAAAGTGTTATGGACAGACAGACAAACGATTTTATAATATTAGAATCCTGGTGGCTACAATCAAAGTAGTCAAGATCTACTTTGAGACAAATAAGGTGAGATGGCAATTAAAATCCACAAGGCCAAGAAGGATTAATTTAATTGATGGAGCAAAGGAAGAAATGTCAAGAAATGAAGCAAGCTGCTCCAAAGATCATTATAAAATGACTTCACCTTTGCATATAAAAACTGTTTGTGCAACAGAGTTGCAGGCTCCTTTGAAGCCTAGCAAGCCCAACATCAGCCCTAATTATACTTCACAATGTAGTCCTATGTGTACTACCTATAGATTAAAAAGATATTCTTTGGTGACATAATCTGTTTTCATATTACCAGCTAGAGAACAACTGAACCAGAAGGGCTGGATGTAAAAGTAGGATCTCTGAGTGTCAGCTTAAATTATATGTTCATCTTCTAAATTAATTTTTTTATATATTTTTGAAAATCCAGGTTTCCTAAATCTATAAAAATAATACAAAAATTAAAAGTAAAAGAACATCATTTTATTTTTTAGATTATGCCACTAATGTGAGCTTTATTTCTGGCCTCCTTTGATAAATGGATTTATTTACTTTCAGAAGAACTCAAGTCAGAATATTTCTTGAGGACATTTCCATTTGCTGAGTAGACTGTAATCTCTCTTCCCTCCTTACAAGCCTCTCCCCCAGCCATTTTTACTGTAGCTTTTCTGTTCCTGTTGTTGAGGCTAACATCAAAAGCACTCTGAAGGAATAATACCAACAAATAATGTCAGAGCCTTAGTGTAAAGATAAAAGAGAAACTATGAATTGCTAGCCCTATGAGTGCTCAAGAATTCAAAATCTGTGACTATTGCTTTCTGGAACAAGCACCACAGCTGAGGCTTTTACACTTGTCATCAAAGAAATGAAATAGAACAAAAGTATTGTCAAAGACACTTTCTAGTGTAGAACTATATATATTGCTTTGTTTAAAGAAACATGCCATTTTGCAACCTAAAAATCATGGTTCAGGTTCTCTGCTAAATTGTATGAGGGTAACTATCCCCATTTGTTAAAGAATGTCCAGACTGTATTAATAATTATTCTTAAGCAAAAACTAAATTGTAATTTCCTTGGGTTTAAAAGTCAATTTGTTTTGGATGTGTTTTTTTTGTGTCTTTTACTGGATGCATAAGTGATTGAGTTCTGCACAGAAAATTGCTTATACAAAGCACACATTAACTTTATTGGTCTGAGTATACAGCATGCTTGAGTATTTGTTTCTTTGGCTTATATTTTTTTAAATTTCAAGATTATAATCTAATAACATTTTTAAAAGTCAAAATCCAGATAAAATACTTTGATTTCGGGGGCAATCTTCCTTCATATTCAGTTTTTAAAAAGTGGTATTTGCAGTCAGAAATTATACAAATTTGAAAAAGCTGAAATGCTGTGAGAATTTGATTAATTCTCTTCAAAGCTCTAATATTTGCAGAAGGTTGTTTGCAAAAAAATGTTTGTAGTGGGGGGGCAGGTAGGGAAGTGAGTTTTAATACTGGTTTCTACACTCTGGACATGTCTACACTATGCATGGTTACTGTGCAGTTCCAGAGGCGCATAGGTCATTTCCAACCCTACTGTGCAGTAGCAATGAGCTACTGCTCTACTGCTCAGTAGCTTGTTGTTATTGTGCAGTAGCATCAGTTTCACCATTCATGCCCACCAGTGCTATGTGTGTGCTATGCTAGCAATAAGCTACATTGCCATACCTTGTCCCTATGGCAACTTAGTGTCTTGTGTAGATGCACCCACTCACAATGATAGTATCCTTTATGTTTATGTGATAGATAGCATTTGGAAGCTAATACAATTTGCAAGATTTATAAAGTGTTCATTGGCATGTCAGTAAAATAAATTGTATTTATAGTCATATTGGACACATTCACACATGCAAGTATATGCGCTTGCAGCAGCTCAAACAGAAGCAGTGCAAATTTGAGCCAGGGCTTTTTGCCTCAGTGCACATGCCCAGACATGCATTTTGGTGTGGGGCAAATTGTGCCACTTGGGGCAAAATAACTCTGCCTGGCTCCTCCTGGATCTTCAGCCAGGGGGAGCTACAGCCCAGGGCCAGCACCTGTGCCATCCCCAGCAGTATAAAAAGCTGTCCTATACTGGTTCCATCAATACAAAAAGCTGCCTTGTCAAGTAGCTCATGTCTACTCACTCTCAGGACCTTCTGGGGCCTAGCCAATTGGTACCTGGGGACACTACCCCTTGTGCCTGCTGAACTAGTGAAGAAGCCCTGAGAGCTCCCTGCACACTTTACCTGCTTCAGCAGTCTGGTAGTGGGGGCTGCTGCCTGGCTGTGACCTGCTGCACACCTGCTAGACTTGGATGGGGATTGCACAGCCAGAAGAGACATCTGTCCCTCTGGGCCAGCTGCTAATGGGCTGTAGCTGCAAATGTGCACCCCATCTGGGTAACTATCATCTGGAAGATATTCTAGGTGTGGTGGCCTGCTCTGAACTGTCAAAGCATGTCCTCCTGGCCCCAATTGGCCAGGAGGTCAACCACCTCCAGCTGGGTCCAAGGCGCCAGCTCTGAGCAGCCAGGGTCCTGCCACTGTCCTCCCTAGCAGGAATTCTGGTGTTCCCTATTTGAACACTGAAAAATCTCTGATAAAAAAATCCCAGAGTCATTCTGTTAATACCCTGAAATCCATGTTCCTTCACAATTAAAATAAAAGACCACTATATATATATATATCTATAGATATACATATACAGAGAGAGACAGAGACAGAGAGACAGTGATTACTTGAGTAAAGTTTTGTTGATATATCTACAGTGCTAAAGAAATTTAAAAGCCTACCAGTGCCCCTATCATCATAATAAAGTGAATTCTAAATCCATATATGTTTTGCTGCCCCCCACGGGGGCTACAGCCCCCCAACAGAGGCCACAACCCTCCATAGGGATTACAGGCCCCCAACAGGGCCACAGCCCCCCAACAGGGGTTACAGACCCTCCACAGGGGCTACAGTCCCCACAACAGGGGCCAAATGGCCACACAGGGCCTACCACCCAACCTGCAGGGCCAACATGTCCCACCCCTGCTTGCTCCCCCAGCCCCCCAGATTGCTGCCTCACCTGGCCTCATCCCCTGCCACTCTCCCAACTCCATCCCACCACTTGGGCTTTGGCCCTACTCCTCAACTCCCCCACCACATCAGGTCTAGGCCCTGTCCTCCTCTCCATCCCCATTGCTTCTGCTGCTTTGGGCCAGGGCCGCTCCTCCCTTCCCCATTCTGCTGTGTTGGGCCCAGGCCCACTCCTGCCTCCCCATTTTTTAATGGCTGGGATGCCGGGATGGGGGGGTGCAGTGATCAGGGGGCTCAGGGGCCTGGGGGGGCTGGGGCCAGGTGAGACAGGAATCAGGGGGC
>NW_017729025.1:107880260-107881488 GCF_001723915.1 Gavialis gangeticus | reverse complement strand
GGGGGCTGGGGGAGTGGGCAGGGCTGGCAGGGATCCCCCCATGGTCCCCTCCCCCCTCATCCAGCCCCCCCATCCCTTACCTGCATTGGAACCTGGGTTGAGCTCCCTGTGGCTGGCATGGGCAGACAGCATGCTTCAGCACCAGGGTGAGGGCCAACCATAGAGATCTCTGTGGAGGACACAGACTCTGGCTGCCTCAGGCCTTGGACCATGCCCTGCTCTGCTTTTTTTCTCTGTGGTTTTTTTTGACCCCTGGATATCCACGGGTCTAATTTTGCCCCCGCTCAGCAAATCTGCAGTGTGGAGAACATTTTCTCCTTCCTGCGTATGCTTCTTACAGTGTCTCAAAGGAGTTGAAATGCCGCAAGAGGGACATGCGGGTTTGTCTGGACATGCCCATTGAGTTCGTATCTATATAAGGTACTCCAGTGCCTAATTTAAAAAATGCAAACAAATGCAAGTAATTGAGTTAACATTTGCAATTTGCATCTGTCATTTGCAAACTGTCTGTCTGTTTTTAAGGATATATGATGGAAAGTATTTATCCAAGTCCCTGAAACACATGTTTGATCTCAGGCTCACTTTTACTTAGTTCCCACTATTTTCTGTTTTTTTTTCTGTTTCTATATTTTTTTATATTTTTCTTTAAGCAGGTACTGACTGAGAAAGCACTCAGAGTCTTTAACCTGAAAAAAGCCCTTACTATTCAGCTTAGTACTCGCTAGTGTAAGAAGTCCTATAAAGTCAATAGTACTTTCCTTCAGTTCAGGAAGTCCTTTACATGAAGTGCTTTCCTGAATAAGTTCAGTATCCAGCATTTTCATAACTAAGATATACAGGTGTAATAGGGTTCAAAATGCTAAAAGGAAAAAAAAAAATTCTGATGCTACACAGTAAACCATTTTTTCCTCTTCAATTCGTACCAGAAGTATATGACTCTAGCAGATGTTAAAAAAGATTATTGAATGAGATAAGGACAATATCATTGGGAATCTTACTTGGAAATGATGGTGTCACAGGAAATGACGATGCATCAGAAATGCTAATGTTATGGAAAAAACTGGCGTGAGCAATTATTTCAGCTGGAAGGTTTCTTAATGGGTTTTGGTGGGCTGTCAAGGGTTGCCAGGGTAGGTCCCCCCCTCAACAGGTGCCCAGCCCTCTGGTGTTCATCTTGAGAGCAGAAGTTCCACCCCCTAACCCCTGACCTTTGCCAGTGGAAGTCCCT
>NW_017729025.1:107878285-107880177 GCF_001723915.1 Gavialis gangeticus | reverse complement strand
GGGGAGGGGGGGGCGGGGTTGCCATCTTGAAACCAGAAAAAAAAGCATATACTAAAAAAATCAAATATCTACTCTAACTTATTTTACTTTTATTTAAAAAAAGTCCTGATTTATGTGTGTTTCCATAGTGTATCTAGAAGTGAGTCCCTAATAGCTCAAAATACAGTTTTACTCTTGTATATAGTGTGTGGGGAATAAGGGGGTGTATGTGGGGAGTGGTTGGGGAGTGTGGTGTAGGGGTTGTGTGGGAGAATGTGGGTGTGTGTATGGTGGGGGATGGGTTGTATGAGAGGGTGTCGAGGTGTGTGTGTGGGGGTATGATGGAGGATGAAAATGTGGGGGGGCTGTGGGAGGGTGTGTGTGTGTGTGTGTGTGGAGGAATCCCTGGAGTTTGTGATTTCCTGGAGCTGCATGTAGTGGCAGCAAGTGGGGCCAGCCCCACCTGGCCCCATAGCAGGCAGCTCCCCATACTCCCACCCCAGTCCCTGGCCACATATGGTGGCAGTGTGAAGGTCCAGCTCCATGTGACCCCGTAATACACAGCTTCTGCCCAGGTCCTTGGCTGTAAAAGGTGGTGGTATGCTGGGCCAGACCCACCTGTCCCATAGGTGCAGCTCCCATGCCCCCACCCCAGTATCTGGATGTATGGGGCAGCAGCATGTGGGGCCAATTCCACACCACCCCATAACATGCAACTCCCATGCTCTCACTTGACTCCCTGGTTGCAAGTGGTGGCAGTGTGCATGGTCAGCCCAGCTAAGCCCCATAGGACTCCCACCCAAGTCCCTGGTAACACCTGGTAGCAGGGTGCAGGTCAGCCCCACCCATCCCCATATTGTGCAGCTCCCATGCTCCCACCCAGTCCCATAGCCACAGCTCCTGCACTCCCACCCCAGTCCCCAGTTGCATGTGGTGGCAGCGTGCAGGGCCAGCCCAGCCTGGCTCCATAGTGCACATCTCCTTACCCTTCTGGACCCCTTTCCCCCAATAGGAGTCCCTGGCCCCAGCAGGAAGAGAGGGCTGGAACCAGCCTGGAGTGGCCAGGCAAAAATCTCTGTTAGGCAGACGCTTCTTGTCTCTAGTGGCCCCCTGGCTTGGGGCTGGGTGTGGGTCAGGCCAGGTTGGGGTGGGGGTTGCTTGCTTAGCTACCAGAGCCTCACCTCCTTCATGGAGGTGCCTGTTTGCAGACAGGCAGCAAGGGCCAGGGCTTAAACAGGGCTCATGGAGGGTCCCCATGGGCTGGATGGAATTGCCTGGCAGGCCAGCTCTGGCCCATGGGCTGTATTTTACCCACCCCTGGTATAAACCTTTGACCAACCTCCATGGACTCCTGATCTCCTGTAGACTATGAAACTAATGGATTATAAAATGTCATTGCACATATCTTCACCTGCATTAACTAACTTCAGCAAAAACCTCATAGACAGCGGCAAACATATTACACATTGTCTTAAAGAATATTTTTTATTTATCTGAAGAACAGTCAGTGGCAGTCTCCATAAAATACAAAATGAAAAATGTACTGTTTTGTGTTCCTTTTGTTAATACAAAAATATATAATATTTCCAGCTCATATTTTATTTATTTACGGATCATTGTTTGATACGTTTTGTGATGTCCATTCATATTACCCCAAAATAGTTTCGTAGTTTTATAGTTGGTAGGGTCAGAAGGGACCTGAACAGATTGAGCCCACCCCCTGCCATAGCAGGAAAAAGTACTGGGGTCAAATGACCCCAGCAAGGTGTTCACCTAGCCTCCTCTTAAAGACCCTCAGGGTAGGAGCCAGCATCACTTCACTTGGAAGTTAGTTCCAGATCCTAGCCGCCCTGACAGAGAAGTACTGCCTCCTGATGTCTAGTCTGAATCTACACTCTGCCAGCTTGTGACTG
>NW_017729025.1:107838810-107873285 GCF_001723915.1 Gavialis gangeticus | reverse complement strand
CTGAATCTACACTCTGCCAGCTTGTGACTGTTATTTCTAGTCAGTCCTGGTAGTGCTTGGGGGAACAGGGACTCCCCCAATGCCTGCTAGTCCCCTCTGACTAGTTTGTAACAGGCCACTAGATCCCCCCTCAGCCTTCTCTTCTGGAGGCTTAACAGATTCAGGTCCTGTAGCCTGTCCTCGTAGAGCCTGCCCTGCTGAGCCCTGATCATGTGAGTGGCCCTCCTCTGGACCCTCTCTTTGTTGTCCACATCCCTTTTGAAGTGTGGCACCCAGAATTGGATGCAGTACTCCAACTGCAGCCTGACCAGCGTCACATAGAGAGGGAGGATCACCTCCTTGGACCTGCGCAAGATGCATCTGTGGATGCATGACAAGTTATGGTTGGCCTTCCCAACTGCATCCCCACACTGCCGGCCCATGTTCATCTTGGCATCAATAGTGATTCCAAAATCCTTTTCTGCCTCTGTACTGATGAGAAGGGAGTTCCCCAGCCTTTAGGTATGGTGCTGGTTCTTCCTCCCCAGGTGCATCACCTTGCACTTGTCAGTGTTGAATCCCATCCTGTTCTCATCTGCCCACCCCTGTAACCTGTCTAGGTCTGATTGCAGCCTATTCCTCATGTCTAGCATGCCCACATGCCCCCCACATCTCAGTGTCATCAGCAAATTGAACAGGGTACTTTTTACGCCCTTGTCCAAGTCACTGATGAAGATGTTGAACAGTGCGGGCCCGAGGATTGAGCCCTGGGGGACCCCACTGCCCACATCCCTCCAGGTCAAAAAGGACCCATTCACCACCACTCTCTGGCTGTGGCTCTCCAGCCACTTGACAACCCATTTGACTATGTAGGTGTCGACACCACAGTCCCCTAGTTTTTTATGTGAATGGGATGAGAGATAGTGTCAAAGGCCTTCCTAAAGTCCAGAAAGACTACGTTCAATGCTACCCCTTCATCTAAGGATTTGGTGACCTGGTTGTAGAAGGCCAGCAGGTTGGTCTGACAGGACCTGCCTCTAGTGCACCCATGATGGTTGCCCCTAAGCATAATCTCCCCCGCTGGCCCCTCATGGACATGCACCAGGATAATTCTCTCAAAAAGCTTACCCAGGATCTAGGTAAGACAAGCTGGCCTATAGTTTTCTGGGTCCTGCTTCCTCCCCTTTTTGAAGATGGGACCATGTTGGCCCTCTTTCAGTCCTCTGACACCACACCAGAGCACCACAAGTGCTCATAAAGCTATGCCAGGGGTCCTGCAATGACCTTAGCTAATTCCCTCAGCACTCTGGGGTGGAGATCATTGGGACCAGCTGATTTAAATACATCCAGTCCCTCCAGAAGTTCCCTGACTAGATCCTCACTGACCCTTGGCCTGAGTGCACCTCCCCTGGGGCCTGAGGGGGTCCCGGTGGGGGAGGCTGATCCGGTCCATGCTCAGGAAAATGGAGGCAAAGAAATTGTTTAATAGGTTAGCTTTGTTGTCTGGTGTGATGTAACCAAGAGAAGAAACCAAGGAAGGGGCTCAATATGAAGTTCTGAAAGATTCTGCTAAAAGTGATCATCTCCAGCAGTGCCTTAATGAGAAACTGTCTGACCTCCCTGATGATCTTCATACCATTGATCACTGGGAGAACTTCACAAAAGGCAACCATGAGGTGCATAAAGAATCCCTAGGTTTCTCCACAAAGAAAACATAGGTACTGGTTGAATGAGAATGCTGATGAAATTTAAGCTTTTATGGACAGAAAAGGAGAGCCTTCAAAGCTGGGCAGACTGACATCAACTCCAAACAGAAGCAAAATGTTTATCATCACATTAACTCTGAGACCTAGGGGAAAGTTTGAGAGAGAAAGAGGACAAGTGGTGAGAGGACAAAGTGAAAGAGATTCAAAAGTTTGCCAACAACTATGATAGTTTTGTCAGCAGAGCCAAAACTATTTCTGGGCCAAGCACAGAAGACAACATCTGCCTGAGGTCTAATGGTGGAACAACACTCTTTAAAGAAGGGCCACCATCACTGCATGGGGTAGGGAGGGGGGGCATTTCAAGTGCTCCTGAACCGTGATTCTAATGGCAGAGACAATATGATCAAGGCCATTCCATAACACCCTACTAAGAACCACTTTGCAGATCCACCAACCTATCAAGAGGCCTTGAAAACCCTTAAGCAGATGAAGAAAGAAACAAAGCATGTGGTTCTGACAGGCTATTAGCTGAAATTTATATGCAAGGTGGAAAAAAGCTCTCTCACCAACTACAATTGTTATTATGAAATCTGGAAACATAAACATATTCCCAGTGATTTGATAGTTGACAGACACATTAATATACTCAAGAAAAGACATAGATCAGATTGCAGAAATTATCATGGTATTGCTTTCCTGTCCATAGGTGGAAAGATCTTCATCCACATTCTCCTCAGTAGACTCATTTTATTCTCTGAAGAGATTCTGAGTCCCAATGTAGTTTCTGTCCACTCAGAAGTACAATAGATACTGGAGAACTGGAAACCCCATGTGGAGGCATTGAACGGGCCAAACTGGCCCAATGATACTCGTCCCATATGCACCTACAAACTCCAACCCCCACTCCCCCCACAGGCAGAAGCTCCCCTCCCTTTCTTGCTGTCCTGTGCCTCCACTTCATGGAGGTGGAGGCACAGAGCCCACCATGGTTAAATTATGCAATAATGTGCAGTCATGTCTTCTATGCACAAAATTGCATGGGTACATAATCACATCATTCCCCAGGGTGTAACTATAAAGGCAGATAGATGAGAGAGACAAAGAGAAAGAACTGTGACCCAACATCATTAGGATCTATCTTTCCTCCAGAAATTTATTTCTCATGTCTACAGTGAAACATGTAGATCTTAGATCAGCTTTCTCAGTCACCTGCAAACTCATTGATGACTTCTCTATTCCTTTAAGACTTATAACAGGAGACTGACAATGCCTGATGATGAAAAGACAATGAAGAAATATTACTTTTTATCCTTTTATTAATATAATATAAAATAAAATAGAAAAATAGATTTAGAGGAAGGGAAAAAGTTAAAGCTGAAACAATTCAGAGAACTTAAAAATATTTACTAGTGAAATGGAAAGAATTCTTGTTTGATTCAGTGCTGAAAGGTACATTTTACATTATTTTATGTAGTAACACGTCTACATGAACATTTCCCCAAAATAAGAAATCTAATTTTATAATATAATTAACTAAACCTCTGAGCTCACTAGAAAGTGTTAAGTAGATTTGGTTGAACAAGGTTACACCAAAGTTGAGAGACAGTCTATGATGAGGTAACATTTTTAATAGCATGAAATGGTAAGAACCTGACTTGCTATATCCGGAGAGGTTATTTTTCATCCTCCCCAGATTTAATGATACATATTAATCATTTGATTAAAAATAATCCTAAAAATTCTGAAATGCCTATCCTATATTACTTGGTAAGCAGAAAGATTTGATTAAAATACAATTAAGGAAAATAATTAGTTTTTGCCAGGAGTTAGATGTGTTGGATCTGGGTTCTTGTAAGGAGGATAGAATACGTTAGCATCCAATCTACATAATAGTTAATCTTAACTCCTTGTACCTGCACACAGACATAATGAAACAGCACTTCATAAGAGATTATTATATTTTGTAGTGTGTAGTGTTGCAGCAACTCCCCATCTAAGGACAGAATCATTTTATTTTTGCTATATATGATAAGGCTCATTGCATTCCTGTTAGCATGCTATGCTTTGATATCATAGTTGAAATAAAGATGGATCTAAACAAGCACACACTTTGTTTTGGCAGGGGGATTGTCATTTATGTCTAAGATCAGTGAAAGTCCTCAGAAAGCTTTTATAAATTATCATGTATGGGGAGCAGATTAATATGAAGATCTTATTCAGGTGTAAAGATGTTCAGGTGTTAGATTTGTTCATCAGAAGAAAATACAACCCTCACCTGTATTATTTCCTTTACCTTTTACTGTACATTTTTCTTGTGCCCATCTTGTAAAGATTTCAGTACTGAGCACATTCTGAATGTATGCTAATATATTTCTGTGCAATTGAATGATGGTCCAGTTTGTAAAAAAGTAAAAAACATGAGATCTGTGTTCTTCAAAGTATTTCTGAAGTACCCCAGATCTGCATTTCTTTTAAGGCTTTTCATCATGTATCTAAATAAAAATGTACAAACCAGCAAATGACCACTGTCTTTATTTGTATTATAAAAATGAGTCAGACATACAGTTATATAGTTGTGAATTTGTGGGTATACCCACACACACACATACTCATGTATATACACGGACACATATATATTTGAGTTTTAATCTATCTCTATCTCTATCTCTATCTCTATTAAATCATGCATTCTGCCAGTGGGTCCTTTTAGCTAATCTATGCCTTTTATAGCATATTTGAAGTACTGGTATTTTTCTTTGGTACTCTCAATGGGACAGTTTCTAGGAGCATAAAAATTATCTGTGGTGTTTCCAGGATTCACATTAGATTAGCCGCAACATCCATAAACCTTTCTCATCCCTAAAAGGATGGAACAGTGTGAAGAAGTGTAACACTACCCAAATGTTTGGCCATTAGAGCCTGTTACAATAGTCCCTTTGTTTGAGAATGGCTCATCTTACTCGTATTATCTAGTACCTATTAAGGAGATGTGCCGGAACCCTTTTGTATTTCTTGTAAAGCAACAGCTGGGCTTTCAAAACCATCTTAAAGACCCAATACATTTCCAATTTTCTAGTTCACTTTATCTGAGAAAAATAATATAACCCTTAAAGCATTGCTGCATACATAATTTACATGTATGTGGATAGATTCAATATCCAAAGTACAACAGATGCATATACTGCACTACTTCAGTTATTCTTCTCCACACTGAGTGGTGCTCACAACTCTTCTAGTTTCTGTTTGGATACAAGATATTATTGTTCCAGAGAAATCTATTATTGCTTAGCCAGAATATCTATTATTAATAGAATCTAGCAATTACCCAGTAAAGGCCTTGCATTTCTCTATTGTTTGTTTCTTTCTGTTTAAGAGGTTATCTCCACTTGGTGTGGTTGTTACCTTTCAGTAATAGTTATTACTAAAGTGGCTTTTTGAAGGTTTTGTTGTGCTGCGTTGTGTTATGTTGTGTTGGTTTAAAATTTCATCTGATGGGGGCTGGATCTGACAAGAAGATCTATCCAGAAAGACATGTTGGCAGCAAAGGTTTCACAAGCTTTATCAACATCTGGGACTTGGATTGGGGAAGGAATTATAGTAGCCACTGGAGAGTGAAGAGCAGGGGGAAGGGAAGGGAGGGGAGAGTGGGAGCAGTCTTACCTACCCAGGTTCTCTTTACTCAAGCAGCAGCAGCTTCTGCTGTTTCTGTAATAGCATGGCCTGGCCTGTTACTGCTGTTGGACAGGCAGCTGCATAGGCTCTTTGGGGGGTGGGGGTGGGAAGGGGCTCCTGGTTCCCTGTTCACTTCTCACTCCCTGGGACAGGGCTGAACCTCCCATGGCAAAGTGTCCTGGGAAAAGGGGCATCATTCCACCCTGCCTCTCCTCCACCAGATCCAAAGCTGGGCATGGTATTGCCCTTGCCTGGCTATGCTTGTCCAGCTCTCCATGGCCAGGCTATCCAGAGCTCTGCACTCTGCATGCTATGGAAAGACTCCTGTGGCCACCCCCCTCCCCTGTAAGTCAGTGCCCCATTCACCCTGCCCTAGTTATTCTACCGGTTGGCATGCAAATGAGCCAGATTTGTATATCACCTTTTTATCAGAACCCATTGATTTCTTTAAAGAAATAGGCATCCTACCCTATAATTATGTAGGGTATTTATTTATCTAAGTTCACCAGGAAAAAAAGAGTTAGTTTGCTTTTATTTACAAAAAGCTGCTAAAAATGAGATTTCTTAATATACACTTGCCAGAACAGAGAGGTAATTTGTAGCTGCTCTCTCTTTCTTTTTATAGCACTTTATATCTTGTATTTGAAATTCTAGTTCAGTGAGCTGCACCACAACAAGGAACATTTGGATAGTATATATAGCACTCAGTTTTGATGGACTATATGTTGCATAAAATATTTCTTGATTTCATTTAGAAGCTATCAAATCACCCTCAGTCATAATGTTCACTTAACTGGGAAGAAACAAAGCATTCTTTAAATGCAGCAGGATTTCAATTTAATACATAACAGATTACAATATTGTTCTTTTTAGAAGGGCCACTAACACGTATATCATAGAATCATAGAGAAGTAGGGCTGGGAGAGACCTCCAGAGGTCATTAAGTCCAACCCCTTGCCTGAGGCAGGATCATCCCTATCCAAACCATCCTATACAACCCAGAATCTAAACTCAACATAAGGCTACCATCAACCCTGACACAACACAGACATAACATCCTAACCTGCCACAAGTAAAGCAGGTGAACCATGGCAGCCAGTGTCCTGCTTCTATGAAATGTTGTGAGTAAATGCTTAAGAGATCCTAGGCAGCAATGCCCCTTGCTACAGAGGAAGGCAAAAAAGTACCAAAGTGACCATGGGATAAAATTCCTTTCTGACCAAAAATATGGAGATTGGTCTGAACCTGAGTGGAGGGACAAGATCCTCTAGCCTGGAACCTCTGGCTTTGCTTCTGGTAGGAGCACTGGCACCTCCCAGTCAAAAATCCTTTGCTGTAGCCAATGTTCAGTGCCTCTGGGGGAAGCTTAAAAACCACCCTGACACATGTATCAGAAAAGGGGGAGAGGAGGGTAAGGAAAAAAGCAAAGCCCAGAAGCATGGGAAATACTCATAATAGAATAGGGTTAGCCATGTCTGGATCATCCTTAACCAGTGGCTTTCCAAACTCTTTTTGAAGACATCCAGTGATAGAAAGTCCACAACTCCCCTAGGCAGTCTATTCCATTGCCTTAATATTCTAACAGTGAAGAATGTTTTTCCAGATATCCAATCTAATAAACATACTTTGCTGCAACTTCAAGCAATTGGCCTGTGTCCTCTGCTCTACAGCAAGAGCAAAAGAGTGTTCTTCCTCTTCTTTATGGTAACACTCCAAGTATTGGAAGACTGCTATCTGTCCCCTCTTAAGCACTTTTTCTGCAACCTGAACATGCCTAGCTCTTTCAGGCTTTCCTCATATGACTTGCTTTCCAAGCTCTTGATCATTTTTGTTGCCCACCTCTTAACCTTCTTTATCCTCTCCATGTCCTTTTTAAATGTGGAGCCCACAACCACACACAGTACTCCAGATGAGGCCTAACCAGTGCCAAGTAAAGAGGCACTATCACCTTTCATGTGTTATACCTAAAGCTTCTATTGATGCATCCCAAAACCACATTCATCTTTTGTGCAGCTGCATCACACTGCAGACTCATACTGAGTCTGTGATCTACCAAGATTTCCAGTTCCTTTTCCATAGTGCTTCCATCTATCCAGCTGTCACCCATTTTGTATTTTATATTTTTGTTTTTGATTATTCCTCTCAAGGTGTAGCACCTTGCATTTATCAGAAATGAACTTCATCCTGTTAGTTCTAACCCTGCTTTCCAATCTGTTGAGATCCTTCTGAATTGCACTCACATCCTCCAACATGTTCACAATCCCTTCCAGTTTTGTGTCATCCACAAACTTGCTCAAGAAGCTTTCTATGCCAGCACCCCAGTTATTAATTAACACATTGAACAGCACCTGGCCCAGGACAGACACCTGTGGGACTCCACTCAAAACCTCCTTCCTCTCTGACATGGCCTCATTGATAATTAACCTTTGCTTGAGGCCAATGAGCTAGTTGTCTCTCCACCTTACAGTATTTTTGTCCAGCTAACATTTCTCCAATTTGTTTATGAGAAGGTTGTGTGGGACCTTGTCAAAAGCCTTACTGAAGTCCAGATACACTATATCCACAGCATTCCCTTCATCCACCCAAGTTAGTTACTCTGTCAACAAAGGAAATCAATTTTTCTTTACATGATCTATTCTTAGTTAATCCATGCTTACTGCTCATGATCAGCCTTTCCTCCTCTGCATGCTTGCAAATGGCCTTCCTTAAGATATGCTCTAGTACCTTTCCAGATATTGAGATGAGGTTAATCGGTCTGTAGTTCTCCATGGCCTTTTTTGCCTTTTTGAAAGAGGGGCCTTTTCTAGTCCTCTGGTACATGGCCCATCACCCATGCCTTTATGAAGGTCTTTATCAATATCTCCAAGATCTTGTTGATTTCATGCTTTCTATGTGTCAAGATCTGTGTCAGGAAGTGATCTATTATATTGTGATCACTTCCTCCCAAGTTGCTGATCACTTTCACATCCCACACCAGTTCTTCCTTGTTGGTCAGGACAAGATCCAGGATAGATCATTCTTTTCACAGTGTAAGCTTTCAGCTCATTTTTAAAATTCTCCATCCTTCTCATATGTATACATGGATCAGATGCAGTCTGCATTTTGACCAACTCACTTTCCTTTTGTACCACCTGTTGCAGTCCAGTAGCTCTCTGGCCCCTTCCCAGAGTTAATTTAATTATTTCAATCATTCCCATATGGGCTGTGTTGTCTGTTGCCGAAGGGTTTTGATCAACACTCCCTCTGGAACCTAGTTTAAAGACTTCCTTGTTAGGCTGGGCAGAAGGTGCCCAAAGATCACCACAAACATTTTCAGGTGCACGTGACAACATATAAAATTTATACAATAATAACATCACAAAAACTTATAAATAAGAGTTATCACTAGAAGATTGCCCTGTCACCATAACAGACAATATGTATACTTTGGGGGTCTATGGCATTTAAAACATGGGGGGTTATGATGTTTAAAACATGCCCAGCCATGATTTAAAACTGTGTGAAAACTCATTTGTTGAATTCTATCTTTCATTTCTTTTTATTCCTCACAATATTCAACTGCTGAATCAGAATTTTACTAATTCTCCATTTGGGAGTTAAAATAATAGTCCAAAACAGGCTTTTCAAACTCTCAAAATACATTCTTGTGTGGTTATATTGAGGCTTTTCTCTTCTACCTTCAGACTTTCTGTTGATGATTTTACCTCCTCAGAATGTGCAACCCCATGCTCTGTTCCATGTAATGTAAGCTCTGTTATTGTGCTTATCTTGAAGTATTTCTCTGATGGGTTGTACTTTATAAGGCAGGCCCTTGCCCCTCTTCCTTCTCTTCAAGATCACAAAATTTGTATTCTGGTAAAAGAAAGTATCTTGTAAACAGCTGAACAGTCCATAGCCTGGCATAGGCAACAATGAAACTGAATATGAGAATGTTGATTTTGAATGAAGAGTTAAATGCTCTTTTCCATATTTATGATACACTATAGACTTCATTTTCAGCAGGCATGTAGCTAGATACATAAAAAGGAGAGAGAAAGAGTTCACTGCAGTATCTTACTAGGCCAGGACTTGGAGGGTTTATTGTTGCATTAAGTGATGCCCTCTCAATGGTAAAAGTCTATGAATTGTTTTTGCATCTCATTCTTACAAATCCTTCAGTACCCTGAGACCTCCATAGAGGTGCATTTTGATATACATTAAAAATGGTCTTCCTTTGGCTGAAAAACCTCTGACCGTAAATATTAACCACTGTATTTCTGTCTAAAACTGCATTTAGTAGCAGGATTTAACAAAAGCATCACAGCTCATCATTAACTTAACATGAGGGCATAAGAAATAGCTTTTACTGGGACAGACCATGAGTCCTTCTATCCCAGTATTCTGACTCACAAAATGACAAAGAGTAAATACTGATTGGGAGCATGAACAGGGTGTGTTCAGTATCTTCTACTCTCTGCTCCTCTACCATTCCACCATCCAGTCAGATGCTTAGGAAGTTCTGATTCAGAACTACCAGCCATGTTCAATAGCTACTGATGGACCTTTCCCCAAGAATTTGGCCAATTCTTTTTGAAAAGGGTTAAGCCACCAACCTCAATAATTTCTTGTGACAATGAGTTCCACAAATTAATTACATGCTGTGTGTGGGAAAAATAAAATCCTTCCTCTTGTTAGTTTTAAATCTACTGCTTAATACTTCCATTTTATACTCCCTGGTTCTAGTATTTTGAGATCCTATTATGTAGATCTTTATCATGTCCCCTCTCAAACATCCCTTCTGTCATTGTGTTAAAAGGTGTGTCTTGTTGCACAAGTAAGATGAAAGCTAATTTTACCCCATCCTCATGGATATGAAGAATATAAAGTAGACTTTGGAGGTGCATCCGGATGAGTGCACACATGCGGTATGTGGTGCCGTAGACCCATCTGCAGTGCTGCAAACCACACACACTGCACATGCAGGCATTTATCACACTGCTAATTTACAGCATGATGGGGTTTTTTGATACTGGGAGATCCCACTGTCAAAAAAAAAAACGTGCCTTAAAAAAGTGGGGTGGTGCATGTGATGGCAGCGTGTGCCACTCAAAACTGGAGTCTGGCTGGCCAAAACTATGCTTTAGCTGCGAGCCAGGCTCTGCACACCCAACTGCTACCACTGGAGCCCAGGAGCTCCCCAGAACCCCAGGTAAGGTTGCTGGTGCTGGCTGCAGCCTCCCCTACCCCACCAAGGGCAACTTGATGTGCAGTAGAGCATGCACGCACAAGTGTTCCCCAGGGACAAGAAGCAATAACACAACTATGTGATGCTGCAATTTGTCCCTGGGGAAATGTGCAAGCGCACTTGTCTGGATGTGTCTTGGAGGATATCCCTTAATCCTAACACATCCAAACTACCAATCAAGATTCCCAAAGTTCTTGTAAGTAGTGTCAGGGGATGTACTTGAGTGTGTATCTTGTTCACAAAGCAACACAGACTTGAAAAGTCAAAGTAATAGATTTTGTCCTCAAGTTGGGGTTGTAATAGTGGAAGTATTTTTCCTTTCTCTCACAAAACTCATCTTGTGGCATTAAAGACCGTAGAAGACCATTATCTGCTTTTAAGCTGAATCCTACTTTTTTTCTAATATCTTCCTCAACTCAAGCTCCCACAGTGTACTGACTCCAATACTCTTTCTGGTTGAGAAAATACTCACTCTCCTTGGTCTTATTGTACAGATGGTCATATATCATTTTTGTCAAAGAATTATAGTTTCTTTTACAATAAAAAATTGGTGGCACACAGGGAAAAGAAAACCCCCCAAAACAAAACTTAACAGTCATTAGGGTCAAGAGTGCTCAGTATCCTGGTGGTTAGAAGGTAAGCTTATAAAAGTATGGGAGTAATTGAAGTGTTTCTCCCAAGACGGTATGTCAGATTTACACATTCTCCCTGGGAATTATGTGTAGTAACCACTGGATAGCTTATGTAGGTTTTCCCCCTCCCTAGACCCTGCTACACATGCAAATTAAAACTCGATAGCAGCCAGCTATAAAATTAGTACACATTTTCCAGGTCTAACTTTATAGCTGGTTGGAGCTTTTTATGGTGTGATGCCTACTTTGCATGTGTAGCTGGTTTCAAGGTAATTTCACAATTAACCAGTTAATTGCATAGTACCTGTAAAGTGTAGGGAGGGCCAACCAGACACTCCTTTTGGAATTCTGGGGCACAGACCAGTTGTACTGGTTCCCTTCCTAAGGAGGTCAGAAAGAGTAAGTCTACTTCTACATATTGATGCAGGATCATTTAGATTTATATGTACCTGCTTTCTATTATTAAGACTCTTTTGCTAATAGTTTAAACTTCTCTCTTTAATTGTATTCCCCCTCCTTTTTTCCTTTTGGAGTGATGGTACTCATTAATCATTGGTTTAAGTATTTCTCTAAACAAGGGGTGCTAAATTCACTTGGGGCTCCAGGCCAGATTTGGACTATGGGGTTCCAAGTGGGCCAGATCCACCACAGGATATGACAGCTCCCACAATGGCTGCCACAGTGGTGGTAGTAATGGTGTGAGATCTGGTGGGGCCACAGGAGGGAGCAGTGGTGGTGCAAGGTTTGGTAACAGTGGAAATGGTCCAAAGGGGGCTGGAGCAGGGACAGCAGGGGCTGGCATCAGTAGCACAGGGTCTGACTAGGAAGAAAATGGGAGCAGTGTAGGATCCTGTACAGGTGGTGTGGCACTGTGGCTAGAGTAATTACCCCTGACTGGAGATTAGACCCTTTGGCCCTGATGGGCATGGCCACTGGCAGCAAATGTTGCCTTGCTGCCACTGGACCCTAAGCTCTTGCTGCCTCCAACCGCATTCCCACCAGGGCATGCACTCCAGCCACCACCACATCCACACCACCCCTACAGGATTCTCCACTGCTCCCATTTTATCCTGCTCCAGTCACCTCTGGACCATTTCCACCCCTGCTTTCACCAGACCTCTCAAAACCCCTGCTCCCTTCCATGCCACTACCAGTGTCCACATCATTGCTGCCACCACTGTGGCAGACACTGTTGGAGCTCTCATACCCTGTGGTGGATCTGGCCCACTTGGAGCCTCATAGTCCAAATCTGGCCTGGAGCTCCAAATGAGTTTAGTACCCCTTGTTTAGAGAAATACTCAAACCAGTGCTTAATGAGTACCATCACCCCAAAAGAAAAAAGGTAACAAATTGTGCCTTAGTTTAGGAACTGCAAGAGTCTTGATTGGTTGTTGGGAATACCACATATACATTTAGACTCAGGTGGGGCACAGGTTTCCAGTTAGTCAGTGCAAAATTTTGCCAGCTGTTTTGTTTCAATGCTATTTTAACTTGTTTCAAGTTCAAAACAGTGAGATCGAGATGAAATGGGCTTCGAAACAGCCTCAAAATGAAATGAGGGCAGTCAAAATGTTTTGAAAGTTTCAAAACATTTCAACTTTGAAGCTCAAGCTGGGCTTGCCTGCAGGGAAACAGAAAGTAAGGAGAGGGAGGGGAAAGAGTGGGGAAGGACATTGACTATGTAGCTGGCCAGTGACTATGATTCTTCCCTGAGGTCCCTTCTAATCCCAGTGCTCTGGGGAAGGATTGAAAAACAGCATAAAAGACAGCATTGTTTGAACTGGCCTGCTTTCTGCCTTGAGGTCAGTTACTGAGCTATCTTCCAGAAGCTCAGGAGTGTTAGACAACAAAGGCTACTACTACCATTGATTTGATTTCCTACTTGCTAGCCAAGCAAGTGGGATTCCACAATACCTTTTGCTTTCTTTCTGGACCCTTTTATATTATTATTATATTAATTTATTTATTCTTTTCATTTCTTTTCCATTTAATAATTATATTGGATATTTTACTATAGAATTTATATAGGGAGGCACATATACCTTTATATATTTTTTATATATTTAAATATTTTTATTTTTATACATTTATATCTTGCATATTATAATATAAAATGTATATAGAAAGGCACATCCATTTATAATTTTTTATAAAGACAAGACTCTATGAAACACCATGAAGCACGCTGGAAAGGCATCTGGCAAGACTTCAGGGAAGGGTGGAAGAGGGGGTAAAGGGAGAGGTTTAACTGAGGCAGCTTCTTTGCTACATCAAGCAGGCATGAGGCTTCCACTAGTACAAGCAGCAAGTAGAGGGGAGCAATGCCAGTGCCACTGCCTGAGTCTGTATCCCCTCTAAGAGCACCATCCATAACCCCCCACCACCATGACAACAAGCAGCAGCACCAGCATGACAGTCTCCTCCACCCCCATCTCACTTCCTATGCTGAGCCTTCCAGTGTCAGAGGAAGAGCTGGAGCTAGATCTGGAACTGAGTACCATAGTAAGGGAAATTCTAGGGAAGGAGAGGGAATCAGCTGAGTTTGTTCTCCACACCCCTCAAGTTTCTCCTAGAGACAGGTCTCCTTCCCCAGAAGGCACTTCAGAGGAGGCTGAGGTAGTGATTGTGGAAGCAAGCAGCTCAGCTGAGCCCACTACTCCTGTTGCTGTGCCTCTGCCTGCTGAGGAGGGGGAAATTGCAGCATCCACACATGCACCTGCACCCCAGAAGTGAGTGGTTAGTGTGGTCTGGGATCATTTTGAGCTGGCAGATGATCCCACATACACTATCTGCCTGCACTTCTGAGCCAAAACCAGCCAGGGCAAGAACAAAACACATGAGCACCATGGGGATGCTGATGCATTTTCACAGGCACCACCCCCTTGCCCTTGTTCCTCCTCAGCCTGGCACCAGTGGGAGCATGCCCAAAGGGAAGTTCCCCTCTCACTCCAAAGTTCCCATCCCCCCAAATCTGAAGCAGGCCACCCTGGAACAGAGGTGGAAAGGTGGACAGAAAGGGGGCACATTGGAAGGGTGAGTGAAATCATCCAGAGTATTGGGCAGATGCTTGCTGTTGATGGCAAGCCCTTCTGCTTAGTTGAGTGGCCAGGGTTCATTGCAACAAAAATCATAAACACCATGAACTGCCTGGTACAGGGTTGGCTCATTGGCCAGGGTGAGCTCACCCATGGTGTCATGGTCATCGACAATGGGGCCAATATGGTCAATGTGGTCTATGATGCCAACTTTTTTGGCATCCATTGTGTTGCACACAAGTTCCACCTCATAGTCAGGGATGCCTGGGAGGGGGACAGGGCTGTTGGTGATGGCACCAGCACTACCAGCAAGATCATTTCCAAGTGCAGGTAGGTGGCAGGCTACTTTTACCGTAGCATCAAGGGGGGCAAGATGCTGCAGGACAACCAAGTAGAGCTGAACATCCCATAACACAAAACCATGCAGATGTGGAGACTCAGTGGAACTCTACATACCTGATGCTCAAGAGGCTGCTGGAGCATCAGAATGCCATCATGAGATGGCCTTACTTGGGGAGATTGGGATCAGTGATCCCCTTAACAAAGCTGAGTGGAATACCAACTCCCAGATCTTGCTGGTTGTCAAGCCCTTCCTTGAGGCCACCAAGACCCTCACTGCTGCCGATGCCCTTCTTAGCCAGGTGATCCCTGTAAGTAAGGGAACTTTAGAGCCAAATGGAGAGCTTCCAGGGGATCTATGTTCCTTGCTGAGGCAAGCCACTGTCACTAGAAGTGCAGGCACTGGTGAGGCAGCTAAAGGCGGGCATCAAGAAATGGCTTGATCCCTTGCAGTCTAGTATGGTCTATATGCTGGCCGACATGTGTGACCTGAGGATGAAGGGCAGTGTATGCAGCAGCCAAAGCTTGAATCAGTGGATAGATGTGCTCGTGAAAAGAGTCAGGGAGGCAGAACGGTGGAGGCGGGGGGACGTGGAAGAGTGAGATCCACTGTTTCATGCCAGCAAGCTATCCATTATTTAGTCTCCTCCTCCACCACAGGAGCTGCCAACGTGGGCCAGAGGGACCAGACCCCACCATCAGGCAGGTAGTGCTCAGGCCTTGGTGGCTGCCTATCTTGCTGAGGATGCGGAGCCACTGCTGTGCGACTCTTTGGCCTACAGGTCAAGCTGCAGCCAGATATTGCCAGATATGGCCACCATTGCCCTGGAACACCTGTTCTGTCCACTGACCAGTGCTCTGAGTGAGAGGGTGTTCAGTATTGCTGGGGATGTAGTGACACCCCTCTGCTTGGATCCTGGTTTGGTGGAGCAGCTGGTGTTCCTCAAGGTGAACTGCTGGGGTTCCCCAAGCTCCAGGTGCAGACAGAGTGAATGCCACCCTCCTCACTTCATGCACACCTATTTTCTTTTTTTATTTAAAAAAAAATTAATACCCTACTCTCAGAGCTGGAGGGAGCACTCACTGCATCATCAGCCAACAGGGGAAGAACATATCCCTGTTGAGTTTCCATGCCAGGACAAACTTGGTGGGATGGGCTGGGGCTATGGGAAAGGAGGAGCCCCAGGTCCTGGGCATGACCACTAAAACTGAACTCTACCAGGGTTGGGAGGCCTGGTGGGACTTCCAATGGCACAGCAACCCCAGGAAATGCCAGAACCGAGGACCCCCTGGTGAAAGGTGTGTAGCAGGCACCATAACCTCCAGCAACCACATGCACACACACAGTACTGGCTGGGGAAAGCCCAGACCCATAACTTCTTTGAGAGGTCTGAGGATTGCTGGTTGCACTGGAGTTGTGAGGCTCCAAGTGAGCTCAGCTTAGCTGCCTGGGGTGCCAGCTTTCAGGTTGAAAAACCCTTTGCAGGGCAGGTAAAAGTGGAGAAGTACCTGGACAGTCAGATGTCCAGCAGGTTGTAGTATGTCAGAATTCCAATGTCTATATTAAGTTCATGAGTTCCTGTAACTATTCAGTTGGTCTGCTAAAAGATACCGGATTAGATTGACCCAAAAGACCTTTTCTGCCAGTGCCATGTCCTTAGACTAACACCCCTAGCACCTGGTTCTAGTCAGATGACTGGAATGACACAGGGCCCTGGGCACATCTAAGGTCCAGGGCTGGGGCTGGCAGGGAGAGTGCTTTAGCAGCTTCTGGAGAAGCTCCTGCAGGAGAGGAAAGAAAGGCTCTGTCACAGTTCGACTGCCTGAGATGCTAGTGCTACTGGGTTGCAGTGGTTGCCTTTTGTTATTTAAAGTGGTGGACCAGGATGAGGCTGTAGGGGAGGAGGAGGCTTCACTGGGGAACAGTACCATGTTGTGTAGAGTTCCCAGCGCCAGTAAGGGAGTATCTTAACACACACATGAAGTCACACATCTCATGACTCAGCAGCTTGAGGTGCAGTTTTCCAGAAACCTTGAACCTATCTCCTTGAAAGCTAGCAGGCTTTTTGGTCTGAGCAGTGGCTACCATGCCTGCTGTTTTCACTTCCCTCCCCCCCATGCCTTCACACTTCCAAGTGACATGAGTTTTGCTTTTAAGACTTTGAGGTACAGTTTCCCAGAAACCCTTGCACCCATCTCCTTTCTAATTGGCAGGCTTCATGGGCCCAGAAGTGGCTACCATACCTGAATGTTTCATCTGAATTAGGCAAGAAATGACAAAGTTATAGGCAGTTTTGTGCTTCCCCATTATAGCCTATAGCCTGGACCCTTGTTATTGGCTTTTCCTTGGACTTTGGCTTTGGATTTCCTTATGAATCTTTATTCTGGTTCTTGATCCCTGGGTTGGCTCTGTGTTTGGACTTTGGCCTCTGGTTTCTTCTTGGACTTAATAGCTTGGTAGGATTTCCCTCTGGACTTGGTAATTTGGCTCCAGGATTTTGCCGCAGCCCCTGGGCCCCAGTTATCCCTCGAAGGCCAGATCATTAGGCAAGACTGCCTATGACCCAGCCTATAGCAGGTGGGCTAGCACTTTTATTACTTCTAGCACTTTATTTATTATTATTAATTATTACTTTTAGCACTTTCCCCATTACTTCTAGCACTTTTATTCTTATTTTCCCATCAAACTTTTTGACGTTTAGTTTAGTTTACATTATATTCAGACCACTTCCCCAAAAGAATGGTCACAATTTCCCTAATCTCTGCAGAAGTCACCAAAGGATATTGAATTTTTTAAAAAAATAAGAGCTGATTATTTACAATAAGATAGCTATTAATTAAGGTACTTAGTTTCCCAAGAGAAGTGATTACCATGATAAATAATAACATTATACAGATGTGGTTATTAACACTTCTGGAATGGGTGGTAAAATTACTACTCACAGGGCCATCCAAAAGGGTCATGAATCACCATTTACTCAATTTATTCCATAACACACAGTACTCAAGGGCAAAGTCAAATTGAATTGATTACAAGTTAAGAATATAAAAGCAACTGAGATTCTGGGCCTGTTAATACTGTAAAGCTGTATGATGCTTGTCTTAAAGGTATGTAGTCATTGTAGTTTATACTCAATATTTAGGCTTTGCAAATAAAAGAAAGATTAAATGAATAGAGTAAAGAAATATGTGTAAAGCTCTTTGGAATTATATTACACTGGGAGTATATTTTGGAAGATAAATTTAATCCATCTAAAAAGGAGGACCAGTCTCTAAGGAGGACAGGGAAATGGCCTTTCCAGTAATTGTTTTGTGTGTCTCAGTTTTTATTATTTTACTTACCAACTCATACCATTACAGTAAAATTATGACTTTGATATGCAGGTTACCAAGCAGCCATTGAAAGGGAATGAAATAAAACAGTTCTCACTGGTATTGAAAATGAACAGTAAGGGTACCCAACCCCTTGTCCATAGGCCAGATATGGCCCCTGGCACCATTTAATCTAGCCTACAGGGCTCCCCATGGTTTCTGTGGGGAGCCCTATGGACTGTGGCCCTACACTCTAAATTGGTGTGGATGGTGCCATGGGACAAAATCCCAGTGTGCAAGGCCTGGGGAGGGGTGAGGCAGAGTCCACAGAGACCAATCCTGTGCAGACAGGGATATCACTGGGCCCTGCACCATCCCTGCCTGGTCCCTGCACACCTAGATCAAGGCCTGGTACCCTGCACTGCCTCTGCCTAACCAGGAATGTGTTTCAGTTGGATGGAGATAGTGCAGGGCCCCAGGGCCTGGTTGCAGTATGTAAGGGAAATATCAGAACAACAATCTGATCTTACCATGCATCTTAGACCTGAATTCAGCTTCTAATCAGCTCAACAGGTAAAAAAGAAGTTTTGGCCTCTGACCTTTCTGCCAGGGCCTCCTGCATGCTCTCTTGTTAGCCTGTTTCACTCAGCCCACTGTCTGAGGGCCTAAAGTCATTTGCTATGTCTAGGGAGAAAGGGTTGGGCAGGACCTAAAGGCACACACTGGCTCTAAAGTGAAAGGCTAAGTTTGGTTTCTTATCTTGCCCTGTACATATATTTTCGATTGAATTACTAGGGATCTCATATTATGTGTAGATCTTCCTTCCTCCCAAGGGTGTATTTGTTTAGCAGGGGTGTATTTGTCTAAACCTGTAACAGAAAAGAAATTCAGTGCACATAGACCTGTTTAAAATAGTGGAACCTGGTTAAAAATAGACCTGGATGAATGTACTATCAGATTTAATTGGTTTAGTTAAGACAAGTTTGGGCAGGGCACCTTTGGTCCTTGCCACTTTAAGCACTACAGTAAACAACAGAGCAGCCTGCAGGTGGCTGTACTCCCAATCAGGAGTCACATGGCCAGCAGGAGACCACCTTATTGGGAAATAAGACCAGCTGCTTATTGGGAAATAAGAGCAGGCTTTGAGCAGTAGGGCCAGAAGTTTGCTGCAAGCAACTGGAGGGAGAGCATTGTCTGGCTGGAGCTGCTGCTCACATAACAGCTTGGAGGTACAGGGCAGGAACTATGGGGATGGTGGAGGTTCTTGGTCTTGGGGAATGACTGAAAACTACAGCCTAGTGAAAGGCAAGTATGGGGTGCCTTATAGCCTCAGCCCCCACAACCTGGTGGCTAATCCGGTAGTAGGGACAGGAAGGGGCCAGGCATGCCTATGGACACCTGAGTCCCATGGGGTATAAGACCCCATAGCCTCAGTGAGGGATCAGATTAGGGGCCCCAGTAAGGGGGCAGAATACTAGCCCCAGTGAGGGGGCATAGAAGCTATAGCAGGCTGAGCAGAGTAGGATTCACATGGGCGGCCTGAAAGATTGTGCAGGAGGGCATAGAATAGGGTTCTCATAGCCTTAAAGGCTATGCAGGGGTACATAGAGTAGGGTCTGTGTGGCCTGAAGGACTGCACATAGGCTGGCCCCAATAGCTTAGTGAGGTAAGCCCCAACAAAGGGGGCATGAGTGGAGGCCCCAGTGGGAGGGATATAATGGCCAAGGTAAGTCTACAGATGCCTGAGGCTGAATTTGGGCCAGAGGCTGAGTGGTATGGCTCAGCAAGGAAGCCAGGGGAAGTTTGATTATTTTGGATGCCATTTGTGAGTCTTAGGACACACTATAGGGTAGGTCAGAGCCATGTATAAACACCCTTGGCATCAGGGCCTCATATTTTACATCAGTTATTTATACATCATGTCATGCCAGGTGAGACAGGGAAGACAGCCCTAGATAGGTGAGCAGGCTGACCTTGGGACTGGCTTTGTGACACAAGTTTATCGAACTTCTACAGCAGATCTTCTCCTGATGCAACTTTGGTGCCTGTCCTCTGGCATACTAGGCTCCTTTGTGGACCTACATTAACCCCTTTCCCAGGGTGTAAAACAGTGAGATTCAGGCTGGGAAAAGGGCCTGGGTTACCAGCAAGAGGAAGACTCACCACAGGTGTAGAGGTGGTCCCAACAGGAGTGGAAGGAGTCCCAATGTGTTTTTGTAGTTCCTGCTTCCTCCAGATTGGGAGATGGAGCCCAGAAAGCTGCAGTTCCAGCCATGGAGAGGGGCAGCTGGGTGAGGACCATGATAGGAGGAAGTAGGGATCTTCAACAGGAGGGAGCCCTCAACAGGAGCAACAGGGAGCCTCCTGGATCTGCCAAGCAGAGGATCACAGCAATGAGGATGAAGACAAATGCTGGCAGTGAGAGTGAGGGAGAAAGAGAACTGGCATCGTGAGTGAATCTGGGGTCTGTTAAAGGCACAGTCTCCCTTCTTTTTGTTAGTGATTTTTCTTTGCTTTGTCTCCCTCTCACTGGACTGGGGATGGGGGCAGGTGAAAAGCTCGCTTTGGCAGGAACACTTGGGATCCCAGCCTGGGGTCAAGCTGGTGAGAGGGGACAAACCTGGGGCAGGGTTCACTGTCTTGGTTGGGGGATGATATGGAGTGACTCATACACCTATGAAAAAGGGGGCCTACATTGATTTAAGGCAATCCTCTGATAGACCTTGGTCAAATGGATCAAAAGTGAATGACTTTTGAACCAGGGATAGAGTTAATCTTAGCTGATTATTTTATGGACTTCTAAAGAAATTAGTATAAATTAATTCATATCAGAATTAGGACTGAAATATTGAAGGTGATTATTGTTATGGATGCTCTCAATGAATTGATATAGTTTGATTGAATCATGGGCCTATGGAATACTGAGTCAAGGCAAGGGCCCCTGGGAAATGGGACAAATTGATTTGAACTGATGAATGCACCCATATGGTCTGATACTAATGGACAGCCAGAGGAACAGCTGGTCAGTACAAGTGTAAGATCCTGCCATATACCATCTAGCTGGATGTGTAAGGGGAGTATAAGCTAGGGGTGTGTGAAACAGGCCGTATTCAATTTGGATTTGGATTTGGCCTGAATCAGGGACAGTGATTCAATTAATTGATTCAGATTACTATCCCTGCTTTGATTTGGCTGAATCTGAAGATCTGATGCTGATTCAGCCATAGACACAGCTTTAAATATTTTTTCTACATACCTCAAGGTACCAGGTGTGGCATGTGAATGCTGCAATGCTGGGGCAGATGAAGCATCCCACAGGAGCATGGGGCAGCCCCTTGTGTGCTTGGCAGTGAACCCAGAAGTGGACTAGAGGTACTTCCATTTAGCGATTGGTCACAGGGGAACCCTGGGTGCCCCCCCCCAGACCCAGGAGGCACCAGTCACCAAGCTGGGGGCAGGGAGCATGGGGGAGCCCTCCTGCACGCTCAGCAGCAGACCTGGAAGTGCTTCTGATACACTTCTGGATCTGCTGCCAAGCGTGCTGGGGAGCCCTCCCCCACTCCTGTGGGATGTTCCACCTGTCTCACCATTGCAGCATTCACAAGCTTCCTGGTACTTTGAAGTATATAGAAAAAACATGTAAAGCTGTGTCTATGTCTGAATCACCAAGTCTTTTCAAATCTCTCCAAATCGGTTTGGAGGGTTCTGATTTGATTTGGAGAGATAAGAGGGTCTCCTGATTTGATTCAGATTCAGCCACCAAATCAGGCCAAATCTTCACCAAATCCAATCAGAGACTGAAGCTTTGCACATCTTAAGTATAAGCCCCATGAAGGCAACCCCTGGGAGAGACTCCATGGCATAATTTCTCATCCTACATCCAACTCCCAATGTTAAAAGAAAAACTATTGAGACCGAGTGGGTGAGAGTAGAACACCTGAGGTAGGTGATACTGATGTTCACAGGATTGTTCCCAATAGCACATGCAAGCAGAGTGTCAGGCAGGTAGGGTCCCCAACCTTATAATACCATCCCCCAAAATAGGGAAAACAGGCTGGCCTTGGCTCATGTTCATTTGCTCTAGCCAAGCACTGGGCTGACCATGCTGGCACCAAAGCCTCTGCTCCCCAGCCTCACATCCTGCCATATCCTGTTAGCTGGACAGGGCAGCAGGGGTGAGGTGGGTAAATGGAGCAGAAAACATAAAATCCCCATTCTGTGGACCTGCCCCCCCCGGCTGTACAGACCTCAGCTTGGGGGAGGGAGAAAGGCTGAGGCGAGGGCCAGAGCTGTAGCGGAGGATTTATTCCTGCCTTTCCTCTCCCTTCACACTGCTGAGAGGTAGCAGCTTTCCAGGGGGGTGGGGGCAGAGTTGTGGTGATTGGTCCCTCTGGCCAGCTGAGCGGCCTCCCTGTTCACTCTTCTCCCCCTCCCCTGCCCCCCACCAACCTGCTTGGGCTGAGCCAGATTCTATGGCTTAGCAGAGGGGCAGGAATCTGGTAGAGCCAAAGCCTCCATTCCTGCCCCCCACCCCTAATGCTTTGTGGGGGAGGGAGGGTGATCTTTCCTTCTTCAGAGCATCACCTATGCCACCAGCGGCCAGGCTTCCAGGTGCGCCATGGTAACCTGCTCTGGAAGCCTAGGGCTGGAGGGGGAGGGTCCATGGTGACAGCAGCAGGTTGGGGGCATGCGCCTGATAGCCAATCAGGGATGGCCCACGCTTGGCTATGCTCAGCTGACCTCAGCATTCTCTGGCGTACTGGGAGGTGTGCAGGAATACCCACTCACCTTCTGGCCTTGGCCAGTGAAGGCATCTGCCTGCCTACCCCTACCAGATGATGAACGTATGTTTCATTCACTGTTTATCTAATCTACGCAGCTCAGAAAAACCTGCATTGGATTCATTCCGCCTTGAGCATTTTGAATGTCTGCACTTAGGCAAAAATGTCTACTCCAGTATCCTAAATATACTATCTCACTCTCTGAATTTCCCAACTGTGTGAAATGTCCTCCCCTGAATAGCCAGGCTTCATTCTTGTTTCTGGGCTCTCCTTTTAGAATGTAAATTCATCTTTGTTTAGAATGCCCTTGTTCACATGCCTCAGATCATGTCCTCAGTGGCCTATTTGACTGGTCATTAAATTTAACCATGTTAGATACTAATTCTCTGTGAATCCTTTTCTCAGCCATTTAGGCTCTTAGTCTCTATCAGGTGTGAAACTCATTGTTTAGGAAGACACCTGGAAATCATCATTATGTTACACAATCCAGGCCCTATTATGACATATAAGAAATATATCTGTAGCAAATGCCACAATTCATATAAACATAAGAATGATAGAGCTAAATACAACTTGACGCTATCCATATGTAGAGACTACACATGCCAAATCAGTCAGATAAATTTAAGAAAATGTGAATAACATTCATGGACACCTCAAAATAGTGAAGATTCATGACACCACTAGTTTATGATCAGCTCTAATTAATAGAATTGATTATAATAAGAATCTTTGTAGAATTGATTAATTGATTACAATAAGAATCTTCATGGAAAAGAAAGTAAGAGTTCATGACATCTAAAACTAGAAAAAGTAGTAATAGGAAGCATTGCAAATACTGATATAAAATTCAAAGCTTAGTTCTCCTGTAGACATTTTAGAGGAAGTTGAATAGAATCATTCTAACTAGTGTCACTTTCAAAATTATTATTATTTTATTTTATCTGGCATGAAAAACCATCTCTACCATCTCTACAGACAATTGAAAAACCAGCAAGTTCCTGATATGATTTTTTTCCTTCATTTTATTGTCTTCTTTAATAAATGTATTTTCATGGAAGGAACAGTTCTTTTCTTGTGATCTAGAGATTGGGAAAAGGCGAGTGCATATGCCTGTATATGCTGACAAAGAAGGAAATAGAAAATATATCAACGTAGTGAAGATATTCTCATGTACTTCTTATGAATTGTGAACACAGGGAAAATTGTAAAATAAAATGTAGTACAAATATCGTAAGCCTACAAGATCCTACTGGTCACCATCAGGTTGCTGGTATGCAAGACAGTCCATGGACATATGATTAAGATTTTTCTTTTCACCCCGGAGTAAAGTGTAAAATGCTTTCACGAACAGCAGGGTGGTGATTTATGCTGGGGTTGCCCAATGTGTGCTGGTAAGTGTGGTCATGCATGCCCCTTCTCCTTGCATTTCTCTAGCTGGAAGTCATTGGGACCTCCCAATGAGCTTGTCTTCCAGTTACTTGTACCTAATTTCAATTAAATAATATTTTTCCTTCTAGAGCATTGGTGTATAGTAGGGCTGTAGAACATCCAAGTTGGTAGGGGCTGCATTGCTTGGAGTGTACAACAGAAGCCAGGAAAGAAGGAGGAACCATGAGACCCTGTCTGCTGCTGCAACTGGAACAATAGGGACAGTGGCAGCTGGGTGGGAGTCTAGGTGGGTGGGAGTCTAGGAACAACATATAGCCCTCAGGCTACAAGTTGCAATTGGTATATAGGATACACCTTTCCTTAAGGGCTCCTTTTTGTGGAAAAGGGTTTATACACAAGAAAATATAAGTATTGATTCCATGTTGTATGAGTGAGTAGAAAGAGCAGTATAACACCCTTGTTACATGTTACCTTGTGAGGCGCACAAATGTTTATAAACTTAGTGATAGCTTGCAGTCACACCTTCAACTTGAGCATGGTTGGGAATGGAACAGGAGCTGGGTTATGCGGATCAAGAGATAATCCTGGCCTGAAGTGATGTAACTTTGAGCACATAACAAGTGCTTTAAACTGCTTAAAGATGTTAACATATGGGCAGTCTAGGGGTTAAGAGCTCCGGGACCCCAAAACAAGGTCCTAAGAGGGCAAAGGTACAGAGATAACCACGTTTTGGGCATTGGGCTTCAGCATCCCAAGGTGCTGGCAAATACCTGTATGTGTTCCTACTGCAATTTAGAGAAAAAAAGACCTTATGTTATCTTTGTGCACACTTCTATAACAAAAAGAAACTACTCCAAGAGATTACTTCATCTCTGAGTCACTGATATCTTATCTAAGATGATGGCTCTGTATTGTGACTTTCTGCTGAGATGAAAGACTAACAGTGACAATTAAACAGTCACGTTAAATTAAATCTGAATTTGAGCTAAATTTCAGTACTGTCTTCCAGTAACTCAAGCATTTTCTGTATCTTTTTTTGTGGAAATTGCCCTATACTCATTAGTGTTTTACTGTATCCAGGAAATATTGTTTTCACGTATGGGACAGTAGTTCCAGGAAATCGCAATCTCACAAAACAGTAGACCAGGGGTAGGCAATGTTTTTTGGCCGAAGTGCCGAAAAAACCATGTCTACCTTGGAAGGTGTTGGAGTGCCGGCATGCCAGAGCCCGGAGCAGCTGTTTGCAGCTTCCTGGCTGTAGCTGGCCCAAGGAGCCCTGTCTGCTTGCAGCAGGGCTTGCAGCCTCCCAACCGCCTGCTGGGAGCAGCCTGGGCTCCATGGCTGGCAGCAGCTGCTTAGAGCTTGGGCTGGTGGTGGTGTGCCGAGCAAAATGGCCTTGCGTGCCATGCTCAGCATGTGTGCCAGGGGTTGCTGACCCCTGCAGTAGACCATTATTTTTCTACAGTGTAGATAACAATCTGGAACCAAATACAAAATTCTTCCTGATATTTCCATTAAGGATTGCTGACATTTCCTTTCTCCTTTAGTACCCCACAAGCTGATTTCAGTATCTAAAATGTTGGTAATTTGGGCTGGCCCCATTTATGCCTTTATTATCATTTACCAATTTATTTTAATAATGTAAGTTCCTGTAGTTTTAAGGCAAGTATATATATGTGTGTGTGTGTGTGTGTGTGTGTGTGTGTGTGTGTGTGTGTGTGTGTGTGTGTGTGTGTGTGTGTGTGTGTACATCTTTGGCAATCTCTCACGGTTAATTATGATTGTCTTCCATGAATGTATATAAGGCAAATACATGCACACATACATAATAAATTATAACATTTCCTGCAATACAGATATATAAAGAAACTGTTCATCAGGTATTTTCCCATGGCTTTATAACTCTAATAATTAGTAGTAAGATCTTGAAGTTCCCCATTTGTCTTTTATCTTTTACAGGGTCAGTAGCTTCAGCTGTGGCAGATGAATTGCAAATGTTTTAGTGTCTGCCTGTCTGCCTCAGGGTTTCATTCACTCCACAAGTAAAGTGAAAACAAAAAGAGCCTTTCATAAACTTCATTGATTTCATCATTGTGTGATCTCTGGTGGATGTGCTTGGCACACTTGGCTTATAAACAACATAAATTAATTAATGCATCTTTTAAGTATTTTAAGGCTGTTCTCCATCTTTAACACTGACAGAAGCTCCCCTGAGCCTTCACAACTCATCTGGCTTCTGCCTTTTAAGGGGGAAAGAAAAGGTTGATAAGCATACAGCCATATACAATTATTTTTGGAGAACAAAATCTATTGGTATGATGAACCTTATTTTCAGTTTTTGGTGAGCACCAAATGACATTAGGAATAACATTTTGTAAAAAAATTTCAATTATTTAACAGCTGTTGAACATTTTTTTTTGTTAAGTACAAAACATAAAAGCAATCAATGCCGCACTGAAAAAAGAGAGACTAAATTGTGAAAAACTCCACTAACAAAGCCTGGTCTTTCAGAAATGAATTTTAAAAACTTTCCTCCTCTTTACATTAAAACAAAACCAAAAAACCAAATATATCACAACCCCAAACCCAGAAAAAAATCTAATTGAGAGAAACGTCTCCAGATAACCTTTGCTTTTTAAAATCAGAATAGGAAATGTCAATGATGAACCTGCATAAATGCATTGCTGAAAAAATAGATCCCATTGATGCCCTTCACATTCATTATTTGATAGTAGCCAAACAGAAGAAGAAAAATATGAAACTGAAAGATCAAAAGAAACACTTTGATCTTAAAAATCTTTTTTTTTTTCTGTACCCTATTTTCCTCAGACTATTCAGTTAAGTGTGTCCTTTGCTCAGCTCAAAGGAAAACTGTGAAAGAATTGGAATTACAAGCCAAGCCTTTTTTGTTTTAGCAGTTGTTTTTAATCTTTTCAAACAGAATAACCCTGATTCTTATATCTTTTTTTAACCTTGTAGCACAATCCAATTATTGCAATATGGATTGGACCCCAAGATATCACAATACATCTTGAAACTGAGTCTTCTCAAGCTTTCGGAAGAGATCAAACTGTCCCAATATTACAGTGATATAGCTTTGTATGGAAGATTTCCCACAAAGCATATATATTGTGCAAATACACTACATACCCACTATATACCTATTATATTTCACTATATACAATATTGTGAAAATCATGCTATTGGAGCAGTGGGTTCAAAATCATTATGCCTCTTTCCTGAATGATCAATCTGAGAATTACTTGTTTGATTTCATTTGTTATAATGGTCATGGCACCTGGCTTATGATTGCATTTTAATACCCTGCCTTTGCATAGTTCTGTCTTTGAAGGAGGATGTTGGCATTTAAACAAAACTTGGATGTAAGTTAATTGTTTCATATTTGTACTAAGTTTTTAATACCCCTGAGACTCAACCACTTATTCAGTGACGGTTTGCAGAAACAGAATTAGGATATTTAGGTAACAATTTTAAAAGTGTATATGTTTACAGATGGCAAACTTTACCATAAATATTTACATATTTACTCATTATATCAGATTTTGTGTTTCAGAAATAATGGGCATTTTAAACAGGTTACTTACATAAATAAGAGTAAAAGAAGCATTTAATTAGTAAACTAAATGCATATAGGGAAAAAACCCTGCAGACTTAGAATGCTAGAGACAGATAATCTATGCCTCAATAATTTGCTTAAACCTATTGGGCATGTCCAAATGAGCACAGACATATAGTATGCAGTGCTGCAGATCTGTCTGCAGTGCTGCACACATGCAGGTGTTCCTCACATTGCTAATTTGTAGCATGGGAGAGGAGTTGACTTCGGGAAATTCTGGGGTCAAAAAAAGCCACACCTAAAAGAAATGGCGCAGTGCACATGGCAGCAGCATGCACCACCTAAAACCAGAGCCTGGCCAGCCAGAGCCACACTCCAGCTGCTAGCCAGGCTCCCTGCTGGAAGACTGCCACAGCTGCAGCTCCCGGAGGCCCCCAGGACCCCAGGTAAGGCTGCTGGACCAGCACAGTTGTTGCCCCAGCCTCCCCTACCCGACCGGGATAACCTACTGCACGCCAGAGCACACATGGCATGGGCCTTCCCTGGGGACAGGTAGCAGTGGTACACATTGTGTTGCTATTCTTTGTTCCTGGGGAAACACACGTTCCCACTTATGGGGATATGCTCATTGTTTGCAAATAAATTTTATATGCACTACCATGGTTTACGGGGTCAGTGGTGACATTTACTTGAACTTACTTCTCTTATGGGGCTTTTATATTTTAAGTGCACTCTCACCTCAGTTCTGCAACACATGTAAGCGTAAGCTTACTTTTAAAAACAAGGAGGTGCCACTGATGTCAAGGGGGTTGTTTATGTGCTTTTTGTGCTTTGCAGAATTGACTGTTGATGTCCAATGTGATGTTTTATTCAAGAAGGATTAAAACAATTTTCAACAGATGCAGAGAAGGGCTCCTAATATAAGCAGGTAACTGAAATTTTTTACTTAAAAAAAGGATACTAAGAATCCTGCTTTGTTTAGCCTAGAAAAAATATGAATACAGAGAGGGGTGTGGTCTTTCCAATACTTTAGAAGACTGAACACCAGGGAGAAAGAAAAACTAAACTAAGGAGCAATGCTGGCACAAGAACAAAGGAGGATAAAGTGACCATGAATGCAGATAGGGCAGCCCTAGAAAGAGGTTTTGAACCATCAGAAAGTGAGGTTCTAGGATAGTTTTCTAAGAAGAGGAACTCAAGAAAATGACCTAATTAATTTTAAGATGGAACTTGATATAAATGGAATTATTTTACAGTTGTCTGTAACAGCAAAGAACTGGACTGTTGACTTAGGGTGTCTTTTCTAGTCCTATATCCTTGTGTGGAGGAAAAGGAAAGTCATTATATTGTTGAATTCCATGCTCTTCACTTGTAAAATGTGTACTAATGACTATTTTCCAAAGTATGCTCTAATATGTACAAAGAGAGTGTAGTCATAGAGCATCAGATATGCCAGACTTTCAGAAACCTGCTCACAAAGACTTTCTGGGCATAGTTAAATAACAACAGCAACAGTAACAGCAACAGCAATGACACTCAAATACTACCATATTTTCCTGTGCCTAAATTATTTTACTATTTTTCAACCTCAGTGTTAAAGGTTGAGAAATGACACAACGGCACAATATTACTGGCCATACCAGACAAAAAGTTTATATCAGGATGATGGTATGGTTGATTAAAACAGTAAACAACCAGGAGAACAACAAACAAACAGGTTTCAGAAAAGGGAAGCCATGTACTGAACAAATATTCTGGGTACAAAGAGTCTTAAAAACTGCAGTAGAATGCAAAATGCCAATTGTCATTAACTCAGAAGCCTTTTGTGGCCTTGACAAGGATAGCTCATGAAGGATAATGGCGAGCTACAGCATACCACACAAGAAAGTCAAAGCAGCAATATTTTTTTTGTGTAAGAATCAACCACATCAACAAAACAGGGACAGATTGGGTAGGAATCTTTCCCATGAGAAAAGCCCTGGAAAGAGGAAATTCCTGATTTCCTTGGATTGAAAATAGGAATTTTTAAGACCTAGGTTTTGAAGATAATGTAGTCTTCCTAGGACCACAGAATTGGGAGGCATTTCCTGTGTCAGGAAGTCCAGTCCTGTGATATCATAGGCAAATATCATACAATTCTTTTAATAATTTTTCAGGCTCTATTTTCAAAGTGATTTTGTCGTTACTTTTCCCAGTGAAAAGCTGTTTCATATCCTGATTACTCTAATAGTTAGGAACCTTTTTTTAATTTTGACCTTAATAGATTTTCATGGGCAGCTTATACCCATTTTTCCCTGTCTTGACATTGTCCTTTAGATTAAAATACTATTTTCCTTCTTTCCATTTTCTATATAAATCCACATAAAAAATAGCTCAAAATAAGACTAAAAGCGTAAACTGAACAAAACAAAGATATTAACAAAACCAGGAATGAATAATAGATCTGATATAACAAATGGCCCGGAACAAATAGAGAATGTCAAAGAATTTAGTTACTTCAGTAGGTAAACACAGAAATAAAAGGAAGAATAGGGGAAAAAGCTAGAAATATGAACCAGTAAGGTAATATACTGAATAACAAATTTCTGTCAATAAATATGAAACTGGAACAGAGTTATGGTGAATGACAACAATTCTTGAGATGAAAATAGATTCTTTGGCTTAGAGGGCCTCTGAAGAATACCCAGAGTTAAGTGGTTGATAGGCTTCCAAATATGGAAAAACCTACAGGAATATGATAAATACCAGTAAGTAAATTAATACAGAAAGAGGCAGCTAACATGTTTTGCACTCACAGCAAGAATGGAGGCACACAGGATTCCCAAACAGGCATTAAACTGGAAACCAATGGGGAAAAGCAGTCATGGAAGACCAAGTGGTTATGATAATGACTATTAACAAATAGGTAAAGGCTTTAAGCTGGGAATCACCTGGGAAGAAGCAGAACTGGTTAGGGGCCAACATTTTTGGAACAGACATGTTTGTCCTTGGTCTGACATGGTACAAAAATAAATAAAATAACACACTAAACATTAATTATGCTTGTCTATTTGTTTTTGGACTTTCTTTGGTGTGACTATACTTACATTTGTCCCGTGGCATTCTTTCTTTTCCACATAAATAGAAAAATTCTAATATAAAGGGGATGACACAATGGAGTCTTTAATTTTCTCTGTAAGCACATCATAAATATGAAACTATATCACAGGTTTTTGAATATGCTATTTAGAGAAATTAGGCCTATTTTACAGATAGGGAAAAGTATCTGCAGACATACATGTCTTATATTTCTCTCAGACCTATAGGAAAACACATAAACTGGACCTTCTCAGGGACTTAATTCAGGAGTTTCAATACAGGTTTAAATAAAATGAATGTTAATAGGACAATGTACTGCTAATAGAACATAATCATACAGTTAAATGCTTTCATGAATCGGGCCCCACATTAGCTAAATATAATCCAAATACCTCCCTATGACAAATAAAGAGCCATGTGAGTTCAGAGGAATATATTTGGAGACCAATTATGTATACCTTACTCCAGAGAGCATAACTGGGTGCCTATAGATGTGCTCATTCGAATTAGAATGTGTTGGAACAGACTCAGTTAATGGAGTCTGCTCTGCTTTATAATTAGAATGCTCTAGTATCACTTCACCATCATTTCTATTAAGTCCCAACACATTTTAAAATGGCTGCAGGGCTGCTTTGTCTAATGAAATTTAGATAAAGTGTCCAACAGCTATTTTGAAATGTGCCAGGGATTAATGCATGTAATGGTGAGCCATTTGAGTTAGAGTGGCTATCTGGGAACTGCTTTAATTAAAATGGCTCCCTTCCTACTTCCAAGCACATGTGTAGAGAGCCATTATTTACACTGCGAGGCAAATAAGGAGTAAATAAGAAAGTCCTTGGATAAATGATTGATATGTGGTCTGGGTCATATGTATCTAAGAGATCATTCCCCCCTTATGTTCCATTACAGTTCATAAGATTAGCCAAGAACAACCTCACACAGATCCGTGCTCCAAGTTCACTTGGTGAAAACACCTGGGAGGTTGCTCTTAGCAGTTGTTCTTCAGCTGTGAAACTCCCTGCCCCTTGAGGCCTGCCATAGCCCAAGCCTGGACTTCTTTCAGAAGCAATGTAAAAGCCTCATTACGTGTTGCACTTTGAGCTACACAAATGTTAATTGGTTTTAGTGCTAGCTGTAGTTTGGAGCAGTCACACCTTAAACCTAAAAAACTTATCTGACTGTCCCCTACCTACATAGCTATGACTTGCCACTAGAGACCTGGTAAATAAGGACAGACTAATATCCCTGATCCATCTGGGGGTTTGTGATAGATGGGCTTGGGGGCAGGGAGAGCAGGAGCCTGAACCTAGAAGGTGAAGAGTTAATGGAGTAGGGGAGTAATGAAATGGGAGACAGAAAGGAAATGTGGTGGTGAAATGAAGGAAGTGACCCACTGAAGGATAAAATAAAAAGCAGTAAAACAAAAATAACTTAAAGAGAAATAAAGAGGAAGTAAATTAAAGAAGGCCTCATGTTTTAAGAAACTGGGATTTGGGATTAGGGTATGGGGGTGCTGGTCATACTTACGAGGGTGCCTTATGACTAGTTTTTATTTTAAGCCATCTTGAGCCTTCTTTGGGGAAGGCAGGATAGACACATCAGTCAATCAGTCATGTCAGTCAATCAATCAATATTTTTCTCTTAAAAATATTCAAGGTTATGGTTGGCTTAGACATGGTATTTAAAGGTTTATTTTGGAGGGAATTGGCTTAGAGGTATAGATATATGCATCAAAAGGGTTCAGGATGGGCAACAGGTGTTAATTCATTTCTAAGAAGCTTGGGTCTCACACACAAAGTTTCTCACAACCCTGGAAGCAGACAGGCTGTCTAACACAACAAGACCAACAGATGGACACATAGCCTAAGACAGGGGAAGGCAATTATTTTAGGCAGAGAGCTGCTTACTGAGTTTTGGCAAGCCATCAAGGACTGCATAACAGGCAGCCAGGGGCAGATAAATATTAATTTTATAAATTTTTTAGGGGCCTTGTGGGCTAGATAGAATGGCCTGGCGGGCTGCATCCAGCCTGCGGGCTGCATTTTGCCCACCCCAGCCTAAGAACTGGCAGTGGGGCGGGGGAGCATAACACTAGATCACAACCTTCAAGGCAGACATACTGTCTAACACAATGAGGACACGTAGTCTAGAAAATAACCTGGGAACCAAGGGAGCATGTACCATATGCCCCTTAACATGAAATAAATTGACACTAGGTAACAAGGCCTAAGAACAGGGGACCTGAGTCCCAATTCTGGGGGAACAGAACAAATTAGGAGAAGGCCCGGAAAAACCAAATTAGTAGGTGTGCATGCGATGGGCTTGGAATGTGTTGATGACACAGATATGTGGACACGTGACCACAGAGAGACAATCAACCAGAGATAGCCATGGATGAAGAGTCATCAGGAGTCATCAAGAGGGAAGGAGAATACAACAGTAGAGACCCTTTGCCCTGTCCCCCTTGTTGGTCCCTCCCTTTGTCTCATCCCTCCCTGTTCCTTCCCATCTTTCCCTTTGTGTCATCCCTCTCTCCTTCCCTGTTCCCATCCCCATCCTCTGGGAAGGGTCCCCAAAGCCACCATGGAGGGCACACAACCAATTAGTCTCATACACTGGAGGTGGGGGGAGTGGGGGGCTGGGGCTCGGCATCCCACCTCCAGACAGCTGGCATGCTAACATCTCACACCTAAGAGAGAGCCTCAGAGTGAAGACTGCATCCTGACCAGATGTACCTTGACTCCGATGACAGCCCTAGGATTTGGTAGATATAAGGAATTGCTTGATTGTTTGTGTTGGGTTTTTTTTTCTGTTATCATTTTTCTGTATCAATAAATTTGCCTATTATTGGATGGAAAGGTCATGGCTGGTCTGAGGATGCCTCCGCCTCCCCCCAAGAACAAGGCCTCTGGGTCCTAAATCCCGAGCCAACAATTATGAGGTGGACCAGTAGCTTAACTAAAATTTAGTGGAGTAAACAGAAGAAAAACAAGAATTAAGGGAAAAAATGTCCTTGGAGTTAAAGCTCAGCTATAACACAATTTTATATGAAGTTTTACCAGTATTTCTTCTGTTTCCAAGTAACAGTCTTCAAATCTCTGGAAAAAATTCCATATGCCCAATTAAGATCAATTTATTTTCTTGCTTATATTATTCCATTTTTATCTTATTTTTGGAGAACCTTTCTCATCACCCTAAATAGTCACTGTTGCTTCTAGTGATTTAGTAAATGGCAGTCTGCCTGTTAAATCTATGCTAAAATGGTATGCTCTGTGCACCTGAAAACATGGACTTTTGGAAGAAATATATACAATTCAGCTACTTAGCAAGTATTAAATGTTCCCTGCTTTCTCAAAACCAAATTTACTGATCCTCCAATACAGATAAAAACAATCTGCCATTTTGATGCACCTTGCAGTTTCAGTTAGAAATTTCATATTCTGAAGTGGTGAAACAGCTTTGTTTAAACCTAAAGGTGACTGCTTTTCATTGTGGAATAAAACTATCCCTCTGACCTAAAAAAATCTAATTTACCCTGAATCACAAATCTGGGTAAAGATCCAGTTTTAGATTAAAGCTTATGTTTTTAACCTGTGAATAGAATGGGCCTGGTACGAACAATTAATCTAAGTACGCTAAATTCTGGGAAAGTCTAGATTTGAACCCAATGTTTAAATTCCTACATTTGGGAATGTTCAGGGGTGTGTGTGTGTGTGTGTGTGTGTGTGTGTGTGTGTGTGTGTGTGTG
>NW_017729025.1:107836114-107838777 GCF_001723915.1 Gavialis gangeticus | reverse complement strand
GTGTGTGTGTGTGTGTGTGTGTGTGTGTCTTGGAGAGAGGTGGAAGAAGAAGAAGCTGAGCTTTAGTCTATTGCAACTCATAACTGTTTCAGAATCTCTCCTGTAGGTACTGTGTGGTTTTATATTTGTTTTAAAAAGTACTTTGAAGAAAGGGTGAATTATAAATGTAACAATATAATATTTGTCATACTGTACTTGTTAAAAATATTAAAATTATGCTGAAATTGTATATCTGTATTTTGTCTCTGGCTTTCAGTTTTATTTCTTTGGCAAAAACAGATTTCCTCATGGCATCACAAACACTGGATTATTTTCCCTATAAGATTCCTAGATAATTGTATTTAGATTCCTGGTGAATTATCACTTTTGCTGTATAATGTGCTGCAGGTACAATTTCAGGTGCTTAATGTACATGCTACTACTTTGTGAATATTCCAATGCTAGTCAGACTTGGGGAATTCAGATTCTGGCAAGAAGCTGGCAGATGAAGGGATGTGAATATCTAAGGAAGTGTTTTGTGAATCAGTAATTATGCCCAATGTCAGTCATGCACTTTGGGTCACTTGAAATACGTATTCCCGCTAGGCTTGTCATCTCTTTACATTACCCTTTGCAACAGAGCGCAGCGAGAGCAATCTAATTACATTTCAGAAACTGAAGTAAAATTAAATGTGTGCAATGCCAAAGACCACTACAACATTGGAAAGACAAAATTAAGCCTCTTTCTATGTATCATAGAACCATAGAGAAGTAGTGCTGGAAGAGGCTTCCAGAGGTCATTTAATCCAACCCCCTGCCTGGATCATCCCTATCCAAACCATCCTATACAGATCCATAATCTAACCTCTTAGTAAAATAACTGTCAGTCTTGGCACACCGTAAGACATAACACCCTGTCATATGCCACAGGTAAAGGAGGGGGATCATGGAAGCCAACATCCTGCTTCTCTAAAAGGTTGTTAATATACTCTCAAGCGATCCCAGGTAGAGGTCCATGCCCTTCCTCCCCCGCCATGCATAAAAGCAACCCTCCCCCCCCCAAGTGTCCATACCAATATGACAATTGGGTAAAATTCTTTCCTGAACCCCAAATATGGGCATCAGTCTGACACTGAGCAGAGGACGCCTTTAGGGGTTTTCGATTGCCTGTATGCTTTTGTTTTGTATTTGGGGCATCCTAGAACCTCCTTACATAGGCACATTTATGTCTTGTCATTTTTCTGGTGCTTCCTTCATGTTGGGACACTTTCTTTTTTGGACTTCCAATACTGTGCCCTTTAGAAGTTCACAGTCCTCCTGGGTGCTTTATCGTTCAGTATATTTTCCCATGACACCATGTATATTAATTCCTTGAATCAGATGGAATCCTAAGTCCTAATTATTTATGGCTATGTCCTCTAGGTATGACTTCAACCCACTGATGGCCAAAGTGTGCTGTTTCAGGACTCTCTTGTGTTCACAGCTTTTCCTTTACATTTATAAAAGAATGATCAGAAATGTTCTCTTTCATCTTCAGCTAATAAAGTGACTGAACTTTTACCTTACAGAGAACTTTTGTTTTCTTTAGGCTGGACTGCTTGCAATGTACTGCGCATGGTGGTAGACAACATGAAGAAGACATGCTGAACCATTGTGAAATCAAAACAATTATGTCTAGAAAAGCCAGTGAAAAAACACATTACATTTGAGCCAGATTTCCACTGATATGTTCTCCTGATGAAAGGTAACTATTGAACTGGTGCCATTGCCAGAGCACTTTTTAGCATATGCCAGTGATTCTCAACCATGGGGTGTTGCCAAATCTTTTGAAGGGTCCCATGAGGTATGAAGAGATAAGTGAAGAGTTAAGAGATAAGCAGATAAACTAAGTAGATAATCACAGATCCAGGCGTATACCTATCCTCACTATCCTGCATCCCCACTGCCAGGCCCCTCTGCAAGGACTGTAATCTATACATTCAGTTTTTGAAGTTGAGTTCTACTCAATTCACAAAATTTATGGAGAGGTGCCTTGAGTCCAGTGAGAGATACCTTAAGTCAAAAAATGTTGAAAACCACTGGTGTGTGCAATACATTGCAGAGATACTAAATAAAGGAGAAATGGAATACCCAATGTGATTTTAGCTTAGTATCAGCAGCTATGGAGCATGGATTGATGCCGTCTGGTGTAAGCTATACTATGTGCAACCTTTGTTGAGTGGCTGTTTACCAGGGACAAGTCCCTAAGTAAATTTATCTTTTAGAGTATATAAAGGCATTCAATTTAGTTCAACCTAACCAGGCTTGGGTTGATCCAAATGCCCAATTGTGCAAACATTAAGAGGGCCTAAATTGCCTAAAAAATGGTGCACCCAGTCTGAGTTAGGTTACCTCATGAGGTGCACTAACTTATACTGAGAAAGGGTAAACCTAATATCCTGAACACCTTCACACATTCACAGCACAGCCTGTGCTGCTTGCTCCAGCCCTAGGGCTATGCTATACTCATCCCCTTGACTAATCTTGACTGGGATATTTTTAGCTTCCCAACCACCAACTGTGCAACCCACCAGGCTCACCAGTCCTGCTGCTTCTTCCCCCAGATCTGGCAGCTCAACATTTTCATTTTCCATTTTTTGCAAATCTGCTATTTCACTTAAGCTACCAAGTTCCTGCAACAAAAG
>NW_017729025.1:107827579-107831114 GCF_001723915.1 Gavialis gangeticus | reverse complement strand
TTACCGGCCTGACAGTCCTCACCCCCACAAACCTGCTAGTCCCCCCTTCATGATCCTGCAGTGCCCACATCACCCTGAGTTACTTACATTGGGTTCTATGTGTAGTTCCCAGCAATGGCAAATGGCTGTATATACTGCTTCCAGTCTATGTTTGGGTGTCTTAAAGTAAGCTGTGTGAACGTAAGCCAGGTGTGGCCAAACATTTTACATACCCTTAGTATATGTTTGATGCTTAGGGATAATATTGAGCCTTTAGACTCAATCATAGGCATGGGGTGTGACGTAGCTGTGCAGTTCCAAGAGCAGCTTGAGAAACAAATTCTGACTTGGATACATCACTCCAAGGCACAGTTTCTCTGGAAATGCTCTTTCCTAGAAAGGCTGAATGGGCTTTATCACTAACTTCTTTACTGCATGCAGCATAATCCTCCTTTTATCCAGACACCCTTACTTGCTGGAAAATGAGAAGGTATACCCATTTCTCCATCTGCTCTTCCACATTACTTTCCCCCACTTTTCTGAAAATAGGGAAAAGGCATATTAGGTAAGCAGTATCTGCTCTCTCACTTACACCTTAATCCAAATGGGATGGCTCTGGTATGGCATCATGCTTTCCTACCCTTCTATCCCTCTATGGAAAATCAGAATACCATCTAACCCTTATTTATTTGTTCTAAGCTTAGGCTTTAAAGTAGTTAAACACATTGAGATCGCTACCAAAATATATTCCCATTTTTTGTGTAGAGTGCTGAAAATCAAGTTGATTGTTCAATTGGTACACTTCTGTTACTGACAGAGCACATGCTACATAGGTCAGAAGATATATTTTTTGAATGTCTGTGTATTCCATATTATAGAATGACAGGATGAAAGGTCTCTTAGAAATGAGATAACCAACAGAAAGGAAATGAGTAATCTCAATAATATTTGAAATGGTGATTTTTAGAAGATACTGAATGCATGAAATACAGAAAGCATAGATAAAGTCCAAGAATAAGGTAAGAAGTAAGTAGAAAGTTGGACAAGCCATCCCTGAAGTTGTATTTGGTTCACTCTGAAAAACAGTATCAGTGAAGATTGACTAGAGTTAATGTTTATTGTGGTCAAGAATTAAAATAATCTGTTAACTAAGGTACCTACAGATAAATAATATTCATCTTCACTACACTGCCTTAATGGTATAAAGAGGATTTGGTGTAAATAAGAATCAGTCCCATTGTAGAATCTCTGTCACTGAAAGCTTTTTAGTGGAGGTTAGATAAATGCTTGTCTGAGATGGCTTAGAGGTGATCCTGGCTTGAGCAAAGGATGACTTCCTGTCTTATTTTGTGACTCTAATTTTCTCAGTGTTACTGGTTACCCTTTGGATAATAAGAATTGAAAATTTCAAATTTTGAATGTAGCTCTTCCTACCAACATGATGGAGCGCATCTACGTGTTGTCCTATGGGCACGTCTATGTGTTGCCCAAATTGCTATGTTGTTGTACCACCCATTCTGCACTGTGCTTTAGTACTTCCAAAAGCACAGTGTTGTAGCAGTGCTGCCATACAACACTGTGTAGATGTGTCGATAGTAGAATACAAATGAATAGAGGAGTTTAAATCAATTATTTCTAGAGACTGTCTATTACCAAAGGATCCCAAAGCCCCTTACAGATACTCTCTTCAGGTCTATCTTGGCATGGAATTGTATGGAGAGAGGGAGGAATATCATGTGAGAAATGGCTATTTGTGCTCTGAAAATAACATCCTCATTGGTATGCCTTTGGAGAAACTTTAGTTTTCCAGCCACCCATTAGTACTTAAGGATGTTGAGCAACAACCACATTTCTTTTGCACTCAGTCGTGTCACCAATTTTATGGTGAGATATTCAAACAGGTTTTATACACATATTCCTCAACTGTGGTAAAGGAAAAAAATAGCCACATTATTGCTGATAAGGCTCCCTGTGACCTCTACCTTCAATTGCACTCCTGTAGAGTCAGTGATAATTTAGGTGTATACATATACAAACCACTGAAGTATATTCAGCACTGGGTAGATGATGACAGTTGTTTAATACTTTAATTGATGGTTGCATTGAAAGAGAGAATGTGAAGAGAAATATTGTATTTAGTTTAAATTAGGCAGAGAATTTGGAAAAGCATAAATTAACCATTCATACCAGAATATGGTTAGGAAAACCACTTCTTTTCTAAAAAAAAAAAAATCTTATATATTTCACTGCTTTGCAGGGACACTGTCTGGATTGGGATGGAAGGATCCACTCGTTAAAATGTTCAACAAATATAAAGGGAGAGGTAAATAACTGCATTGTCTTCACAACAAACAAGCAAGAAAAACAAACCCATTAGCTCTTTCCCACATGATCAGTAACCTCCTCCTCATGCCCCAAATCCAACAAGATGCTCTGAAGTTTTTCAGTCTTCAAAAATCTCTTGACTTCCTCTTCCATCACAATGCATAATTCCAAACTTCCTTCTTTTGTAACATTAAAATGTTTACTATAAAATATTCACAACATCTTGGAGGTTTGGCCTGCATACACTCTAGAAATGTATTTGACTCTATAGTCAAACTATAGTGATTGACATCATAAAATAAATATTTAATGATAGCTGCCACCTAGATGTACCATTTTTAATGGGAACATAATGCATGTAACAGAAGTTGGGACCAGGGAGTAGGCTGCAGAGCTGTGATGTCTGTTTAATTTGGACTGCAACTCTCAGAAGGAACCAGGGATGGGGGCAAGGTAAAAAGGAAGAGAAAGCTTGAGACTGGAATAAGGGGAGCAGAGAGCAGTGTGCACTTGGAACCTGATCAGCCCTACACAGTGGATTGCATAGTAGAGCTGGAGATCTCACTGGATCAGCCAGTACCTTGGACTGCGGGAGCTGGACTCAGACTTGGGTGCAGCTGCAGGCTGCTGTTTGAGTGTTTTGGGGACTAAAGACTTGTTTGAGGACACCCCTGGAGGTGTGAGGGGGAGAAATTAAGGTGTTGAGTTAATGTTATCACTGTGCTGATTTTTATTTACCGTTTACCTTTTCCTTCCCTTTGGCCTGTTGGCTTGTTACCCTGACCCCTGTGATTTTCTATACAAAAGTGGGAATTCCCTCTTGTTTCTTGTGCCACTTTCTGGGACTGCAGACTTGCAGAAGAAACACACATTATTTCTTCCTCTGGAAAGTCTCTAGCATAAGGTGGCAAATGTAAAGTTTGTAATGGCTGTAGATCAGTGGTTCTCAAACTTCTTTTCATGGACCACTTGAAAATTGCTGAGGGTCTTGGAAGACCACTTAATAAACTTTTTTTTGTTCTACAAATCAAAGCTCACAACTCATATTTTAATATCAGCAGTCTTACATTACAAGTACAGATGTTCTTGATTGTTCTGCAACTTTTCTGTGGACCACCTGAATGGAGCTTGCGGACAACAGGTGCTAAACTTTAAAAAGGCTGACTTTAATAGGCTCAGGGGATTGGTTAACAGGGTACTAGGAACCAAGAGCCTAAATGCTTTGGGGGTC
>NW_017729025.1:107821342-107822579 GCF_001723915.1 Gavialis gangeticus | reverse complement strand
TACAAATCAAAGCTCACAACTCATATTTTAATATCAGCAGTCTTACATTACAAGTACAGATGTTCTTGATTGTTCTGCAACTTTTCTGTGGACCACCTGAATGGAGCTTGCGGACAACAGGTGCTAAACTTTAAAAAGGCTGACTTTAATAGGCTCAGGGGATTGGTTAACAGGGTACTAGGAACCAAGAGCCTAAATGCTTTGGGGGTCCAGGATGGGTGGACATTCCTCAAGGATACTATTCTTTGGGGTCAGAGTGAGATAATCTTATGGCAGAGAAAAGTGGGCAAAGGGGCCAGGAATCCCTTTTGGCTAACCAGGGTCACCCAGGATACCTTAAGGGCAAAAAAAGTAGCATATAGGAAGGGAAAGCAGGGGGTTCCTAGCAAGGAGGAGTATACTTCCTTGGCCCGCACCTGTCAGTCAGGAAAGCCAAGACAGCTCTAGAACTCAGGCTAATGGCAGGGATTAAGGACAATAAAAGTCCTTCTTTAGGTACGTTGGAAGCAAAAAGGGGGTGCAGGGTAGCATAGGACCCCTACAAGACAGGCAGGGGGGCTTAGTGATGGATAGCAGAGGCAAAGAGGAGCTCTTCCATGAGTTTTTTGCCTCCGTCTTCTTAAATAGGAATCTAGCTGAACTCTCAATATGTATCACAGACATCAACAAAGGGAAGATCAGCTGACCAACGGTCAGTGCCGACACGGTAAAAGGACACTTAGAGGGACTGGACATGTTCAAGTTACCGGGACCAGAGGGAATCCACCCAGGGGCAATGAAGGAATTAGCAGGTGTCATTGCTGAACCACTAGCAAAGATATATGAGCACTCATGGTACTTGGGTCAGGTCCCAGAGGATTGGAAGAGGGCGATTGTCATCCCAATCTTTAAGAAGGGGAGGAAGGAGGATTTGGGGACTATAGACAGGTCAGCCTTACCTCTATCCCAAGGAAAATCCTAGAAAAAATTATCAAGGAACACATCTGTGGGAGTCCACTGGCTAATGTGATGCAGAGGGGTAACCAACATGGATTTATAGCAGGCAGGTCCTGCCTGACTAACCTTGTTTCTTTTTATGACAAGGTCACCAAATGTTTAGATGCAGGAGTTGAGGTGGATGTTATCTATCTGGACTTCAAGAAGGCCTTTGACCTGGTATCCCATACCATCCTTATTAATAAACTGAAGAGATTTGCCTTGGATGATTATATGGTAGAATGGGTAGCAAACTGGCTCA
>NW_017729025.1:107819011-107819506 GCF_001723915.1 Gavialis gangeticus | reverse complement strand
CATCTGTGGGAGTCCACTGGCTAATGTGATGCAGAGGGGTAACCAACATGGATTTATAGCAGGCAGGTCCTGCCTGACTAACCTTGTTTCTTTTTATGACAAGGTCACCAAATGTTTAGATGCAGGAGTTGAGGTGGATGTTATCTATCTGGACTTCAAGAAGGCCTTTGACCTGGTATCCCATACCATCCTTATTAATAAACTGAAGAGATTTGCCTTGGATGATTATATGGTAGAATGGGTAGCAAACTGGCTCAGGGGTTGCACTCATAGGGTGGTGGTGGATGGGTCAGTGTCAACCTGGAGAGATGTGTGCAGTGGGGCCATTCTGGGGCTGGTGCTGTTCAACTTCTTCATCAGTGATCTTGAAAAGTGGGTGGGAAGCACCCTGTCTAAATTTGCAGATGACCCAAAACTATGGGGTGAAGCTAACACCCTGGAGAGAAGGAACCAGATCCAGGCTGACCTCAACAGGTTGGGGAAGTGGGCAGAGAG
>NW_017729025.1:107817209-107818938 GCF_001723915.1 Gavialis gangeticus | reverse complement strand
ACCACTGAGGCAGAAAGAGATCTTGGAGTCACTGTTGACTCCAGGATGAACTTGAGTTCTCAATGTGATGAAGTAGTCAGCAGAGCCAATTGCACCTTGTTGTGCATCTGTAGGTGCTTCACAAACAGGTCCAGGGAGGTGAATCTCCCTTTCTACACAGCACTGGCCAGGCCGCAGCTGGAGTACTGTGTCCAGTTCTAGACACTGCAGTTCAAGAGGGATGCAGACAACCTGGAGAGGGTCCAAAGAAGAGCCACTCATCTGACTGGAGGCCTGCAGGGAAGGCCGTATGAGGAAAGGCTAAGGGACCTTAACCTTTTCAGGCTCTCCAAGAGAAGGCTGTGAGGAGAACTTTTGGCAGCGTATAAATTCATTAGGGGAGAGCAACATGAAGTAGGCAATGATCTGTTTACCAGGTCACCCCCTGGAACAAAAAGGAACAATGGCCATAAGCTACTGGAGAGTAACTTTAGACTGGACATTAGAAAAGAGTTCTTCACGGTCAGGGTTGCCAGGATCTGAAATGGGCTTCCAAGGGAGGTGGTGCTTGATCCATCCTTGGCAGTCTTCAAGAGGAGATGGGACAGGCACCTGGCTGGAATCACATGATCCCAGGTTTGGTTACCCTTTCCTTGCCTGCCAGGGGCAGGGGGTTGGACTAGATGGCCCACTGAGGTCCCTTCTGACCCCAGAATATACGAATCTATGAATCTATAAACAGTTTGAGAACCTCTGCTGTAGATCATTTAGGTACTACTAAAGTATACAGGAAATCTTCATAAACATCTTATAAAACTTATCTTGAGGCTATTTCAGCATTACCACTTCCCAGGCAGGACAAGAAAAGAAAAGAAAAGAAAGAGAGGTAATAAGGGCGGGTTGCTTTTAAAAGTATCACAGAGTGACTATAGTTTAACTGACATTTTATTGTAGAAGAGAGGGGCATTGCTGTTCTTATTTTTTTCAGAGCTGAATTATCCATTTCTAACAAAAAATCTTCACTTTGTTTAGAACATCTGTATGTCTGTTGGTATCTTTTATTTTGCTTTCTTTTTTGCTAAAGAAAAAAATGGCCTTTAAAACAGTTTACCATCTCCTCCCCTTGTTCCTTTTAACATTTTGCCTTATTTATAGGCACATATTAGTATTTAAATGTATCTGTTTGGAAATTCCATTATTTCATTGTGCTAAGTAAACAACAATTGTTCATGAAAAGCACTTTACATGTTCAAAATCCTATACAAACATTTACTGCTTAAATTAAAGAAAACAGACTTTGATGGTGCACAGTCTGGCTGTTTCCATTGCTGGGTTCTTCAAACAGAGGCTACATTAACTTATTTCAAAATCTTGTCTCTTTCTGACAATCAGTTTTATCAGTCTATCAATGAGCCAACAAAATATGTAACCATGATCTGCTGAATACCTGTTACTATTTGTCCCAGAGTTGGTTAACCAAGCTCACGGTGTCACGGTTGGGCGGCCGGGTGGTGGCAATTGGACACGGAACAGGCAGGATTTTTGGCGTGGAGTTCTGAGGCACGGAAACGTACCGGTTTCAAACAAAGTGGGTTTATTCGACTTACGCTTTGAGGCGTAGGCAACGATCTTCAGTTACAGTAACAATGAACAAACAGAGGGGTCTGTCGGCTCACGGGGTTCACCAGCAAGCCCTTGCTATCTAGCCGGAGCTAGGGGCGGCTGCCTGCTGGCTAGTCCCAGAGCTGGT
>NW_017729025.1:107812145-107816701 GCF_001723915.1 Gavialis gangeticus | reverse complement strand
AAACGATACGAAGCGCCAAGCGAGGAGGAGACCAATAGGCCTAAGAGCCTAACTGAGAGACAGCGCTGAAAGGTACAGCCTCTGTCTCCAGCTAACCGGGTCTCTCTCCCCCCGAGGGAGGGGCTCCTTAACCTTTTATACCAATTTGGTGGCCAATTAGAATGCGTCCCTCAAAGAACTTTCTAGCCGAATGACATCATGCTCTTAGCTGACTGAGCATGTGTGAGTCTGAGCTCTCCGCTGTTACCAAGCATGTGCAGGGCTGAAAAGTAGGTCAGCCTGACTGTCAGCTCTTGGGGTCGCCCAGGGGACACATGCTGGGTGAGCCCAATGGAAATTTCCATGAGCCAGTGTTATCTGCGCATGATCAGACTTAACTCATGTGTTGCCAGCACGTCTCTAGAATTTTGCTTGGACACTATTGTTCCAATATCTTCTTTCAATAAGCAAATCTCTGTAACAGGCATTTGCTGAGGACTTGATGAAATATATATGGAGTTGGTATATGGGAAGTGTATTTATTTAGCAGTTCTATTTCCGTTAACAAGTCAACTTCCAATTACATTGTGTTTGAGCACAATGGAAATATATTACTTTAAATATATGGAAAAATACAGATTTTACTACGTATATGAAAAGGTTAAGATATAAGATTTTATAAATGCACATTCACATATGAGGATTTACTTTAGTAACTTACAGTTTGTTTAACCAAAGGTAATGGCCACATCCAGACAAACATGGCCTTGCAATATGTGGCACTGCAGACAAGTCTGAAGAGCCATATACTGCACATTGAGCTGTTGTCTGTGCTGCAAGGGAGGAATGAGGGTTTTTTTTCTGACCCCATGGATATTTGGGTGTCAAATAAAACCATGTCAAAAATGGAGTGGTACATGTGGGGGTAGCGCACACTGCTCAAACCCAGAGCCTGGCCCGTTGAAGCCACACTCCAGTTGCTGGGTAGGCTCTGAGTGGCAGGATTGCTGCTGCTGCAGCCTTAGGAGGCCCCTGTACCCCAGGTAAGGCTGCTGGGGTCAGCCCAGAGCTGGCCCCAGCCTCTCCTATGCCACCCAGGGTAACCTGCCACTCAGCAGAGGGAGCTTTGCACAGGCTTTCCTCAGGGACAACTAGCGGTGGCACAAGGGATAGTTGTCCCTATGGAACCAAATGTCCACGCTTGTGTGGATGTGGCCAGTGATGGCAAAAACTTGAGATAGGTGCCTTTTATCACTGCTAATGATGAATTCAACTTCAAAATCTCACTCCCTTTTACTTGCTTTTCTGGCCCATTGACATTACACTACTGGCCGATCTGTCAGCCAGCTTCAGCAGGAGAGGTGAAGGAGACTTTACCCAACCCAACACGTTGCCTAGTGAGCTCATTTTCATAAGAATTGGGAAATGTGGCCATACATGATTCCCTCCTGTGCCTTGCCAGTGTTCCTTGACACTATTCTGGAAGGGTCTCTTTAGGGGAAAGAAATAATTTGATCTCCATGTTTATTCAGTTCTTGACATTTCTGGGATTTCCAATTATTGTTAACTGGCATAGACACCTGCTCTTTGAAAACAAAACAAGGTATTGATAAACTAATACATTTGAAATTCATAAATATGATCCTTTCTGCTTGGATTTTAAACAGAAGCTGTCACCAGTGGTTGGATCCATAAGAGCAGATATACAGATGAGCATGGATGTGCAGTATGTGGCACCGCAGACCCATCTGCAACATGACACATCACACATGCAGGTGTGTCCCATGCTGCTACCTTGAGGTGCAGGAGGAGATCCCAGGGTCAAAAAAAACCCATGGCAAAAAAAAAATAGTGGGGGGAGGGGCAGCACACCTGGTGGAAGCTTGCACTGCCCAAAACTGGAGCCTAGTCAGCCAGAGCCACAGTCCAGCTGTGGGCCAGGCTCCCAGCTGAAGGAGCGCCACGGTAAGGCTCTCCATGCTAAGGACCTCAGGTAAGGTTGCTGGGGCCAGAACAATTGTTGGCTCCAGCCTCCCCATCCTTCCAGGGGTAACCTGCTATGCACCAGAATGCACTTGGTATGGGTGTTCCCCAGGGACAAGCAGCAATGGCACAAAGTGTGTTGCTGCTACTTGTTCCCTGGGAAACAAACGGCCATACTTGTCTGGATGGTGCTACAGGGCGTATCTACACAGGATGCTTTATTGTGCAGTAGACTAGTCTACTTTGCAGTAAAGCATCACCATCTACATGTGCTCACATTTACTGTCCAGTAAATCAGTTTAATGTGTAGTTAGCTGCTACCTATAAATACAGGTAGTAAACTAACTGTGTAGTAAATACTGCTCAATAAAACGTGTAGAAACTGGCCAGGAGCAAATTTTCTCCCTGTCAGCCTAGCCAGCAGGGGGCCACAGGGGACAGAGAGCACTCTGACCCTGTCCTGGTATTGCTTTGCTCCCCATCTACACCCAGGAGCTGTGAGCTAGCTGGCTGGTCTGGTCTGAAGCAAGGGCTGGATTCCAAGCCCCCTCCCCTCCCAGAAGCAACCAGCTCGATGCCAAGCAGAGTAGCTGCCAGTGATCTCTGTGCCCTCCCCCACCCTACCACCTCCAGGAAGGAGCTCCCAAAACCCCCTTGCTGGTCAGAACCACCCCCCAGCAGGGGGCTTGCTGGCAGCTGCAGGTCCAGATGGTCATGGGGCCAGGAGACAGCAGCTGCTGCAGCCAGCAGTGCTCTTCTGACCTCATGTCTACTGGAACCACCCCTTGCCCCTTGCTAGCCCCTGGACTAGCATGAGGCAGTGGATCGGAGTTCTGGCCTGGCTCTGGACCACACTGTCACAACCACAAGATCCTGGTCCCAGAGCAGCTCCCCGCCAAGCCATGCACCCTGCCAGTGCTGCTGGGGCCTGTCTTCATGGAAACCCTGGCCCCGTGCTGTCACAGCCCTGCCACTGCTGGGATCTCCAGGGAAACTGGCCACAGTGATGGAAAATGGAGTCTGCTGTGGGCCCGCTTCAGCCTGCAGGCCAGACTTTGTCTTCCCTTGCTTTAACGGGTGCTGAGATGTGCCACTCAATATTAAGAAAGTTAACTGTGCACATGATTCACTCAGGAATGTCAAAAAGGGATCCATGGTTTAAAAAACATTTGGAAACCTGTTGTGGTCTTTCTGAATTCTGTGCAATGCAAGAATTGCTGTAGTATTTTTCTATAGTCAAAACATGAATGCAAGTTAAGAGCTGGCATTTTCTGAGGGGTGCCGTGAATCTAAAAATGTTGAGAACCACTCCTCTACACTCTAATTTCTAAGCACTACATGCCCTCATGCCAACATAGATACCTATGGGAGAAGTAAAGAGCTTTGCCTTAAAGAAGCAGTGCAATGCACAAAATTCTTTCCATTTTCCCCTCATGCACACACTGAAATGCTGAATTGCTTTGACAAGGTTTATTATAACTCTAGCCCATTATTATACCATTTGAATGGTAACATACATCTTTCAGCCTGCGTAGGCTAGAACAGCAGTTTTCTAGCTCTAGCACAAACCAATTTGTCTGACAAATGTTCTAAGGTGAAGTGGCATTATTTTTAGAAATCAGGTCAGCAGATAATTATAGAGGAGAAAAAGCCAGTCTCATCTGTGTTAGCTTACTTCAAATGTTTTCCTTCAGCTAGCTGCAAAATCTTAAAACACTAATAGGAATTCAACACTTCAATAAATAAATAAAATGAAAAAGTGAAATATCAAAGGAAAGGAAGATCAGGCTATTTTGCTTCAGGGGATTTTGTACATTAATCCCTTCTATTGTGATGGGGTATTCTCTGATGTTTTGTACTAGAATCTAAATTACATTTCTTACACACCCATATATTTTAATTCTACAAGAAAACAGAGATAATGAACTGCACTTAAGAGGAATTTTCCAGAGCTGAGTAAGTCCTTCAGTGAAAAATGAATCCTATCTTTTATTCATTGTGGTCTAAATTAATATTTAGATCCAGGTCCTCACCTAGTGTAAATTAGGATTGCTCCATTGATTATAGTCACTGAGGATCTAGCCCTAAAACTATAAACCACAACCCATCACTGGGAATTGATGAAATGCACCATGGTTTCTTATGATGGCAGTACAACTCAGGGTGCAAGAACTGCAAGGAGCAGGAATGGTAGATTGCAGTTCAGAGAATTAGACATATTTAGCTTGAAGAAAGAGGTGATTAAGGGTGAAAAATGATATCTGAAGGTCTACCATAAAGAAGAAGAAAAACATATTTTCCCCCTCTCTGCAGAGTAGGATGCATAGCAATGGACTGAAATTGCCGGGACGTAGTCATAGATTGGCTATCAGGAAAATCTCTTTCACTGTAGGGAAGATGTGGAATCTCTTTCATAATGTGTAAATGTGTGTGTGTGTGTGTATATAATGTGTATACATGTGTGTGTGTATATATATATTATATATATAATATCACAAATATCTCATAAAAAGCTTAATATATTATATATTATATAATATATGCTATTTATATAGCATTATATATATATATATATATATATATATATATATATA
>NW_017729025.1:107771675-107811883 GCF_001723915.1 Gavialis gangeticus | reverse complement strand
GTGTGTGTGTGTGTGTGTGTGTGTGTGACAAAGATCTTATCAAAACCTTAACTAACATGTTCAGCATATCTTTTCGTATATATTTTGGAACTTACTGTCATTTATACTGAAGTCACTTTACACTGTTCTGGCATTATAAGGAACCTTTAAATAATTGTGAGTGTAATTTAAGGTCCTTTAAATCCTGTCAGAGTTAAATGAAGTAGCTTTAGAATAAAAGGGAATCGGGCCTTCAGATTTTTTCCTTCTTACTGTCATTGCCTTATAGATGGTAATGGACTAAACATGTACTGTGCAGTCTTTTGGGAAGCAAGATGATTTATTAGCTGCTATACCTTAACAAAAATAAACCAAGAGAACCATTTTGCTATCATTCTCAATCTTTCTTCTCTTAGTTTGGCTGCATTGGCTTTTATTTTTTAAAGTCATCCATCCCCTTGACCTGGTCCCAGGCGGAAGTCTATTGAATCAACATGGACTTAGGGAAAGGTCCTGAGAAGAAGGTTGCCACTGGGGACAACCATACTGAATTGCTATATTTTTCAAGTAAATTACTCTTATTGTTAAATTTCTTGTAAACATGAAATTTCAGGCAGATTGAATGTAAGAACAAAATAATGAAAAATGTTGTGAATCATTTTCTGCAGTTTCACACAGCCCTACCTACTGTGTCATACTTCCAAGAACCTTAGAGAAGCTGCAATTTTGAATTGGTCCTGCATTATGCTGTGGCAGTAGCTACACTACAGTTAACATTGTGTCTCACAGTTCAGCTTTGACTGAAGCTATAAACTTAAGTTTCCAAAAAACTCATTGAAATGGCAAAAACCGGATGTTGAGAACTATGTGATTTTTTTCATGGCAGTCTGATGAAAGATGCCTTGATACACAACTAATAAAAGGGATTAACAAATTAACCCCTTTGGCATTTTTTTTAAACCAGAAAATCTCGGCAGCACATCTAACACAAAGTCTTGACAATGATTTCAGTGCTGTGGAAGAAGCACTTCCTAAATTCATGGACTCTTTTACAGACAGCTGAACAGATCCATTGGTATAGTTGGTATAAAAGCATACATTTGGGCATTGCATTACAATGTGTGTGATGGAGCTGAGGTACAGGTTGCTTTTTGATATCTATTGGAGAGGGAAGCAACACCTTAATGGAGTGTTAGTGGCAAAGAATAATGTAGATGTGTACTTACAAGTCTTCTTCCTGCCTCCTTATTTCTCTTCTTTTATAGCTTGGATGGGACAAATATATATTCTGTCATAACTTTATCACTGATACGCCATGTGCAGACATTCAGTTTCTCTCAGGAGAAACTATGGGTGTACAGGTGTTCAGGATTTTTCTCCCAGACCAAAAATGGCCACTCCAGGGAAAAAAAAGACCCAGGAACAAATATGGTTAAACCACTCCCAGGAGATTTCTTTTTGGCAAAGCAAATGTCTGTATGATCTCCCTTCTGAGAAAAATCACAATATAGTCCTCCAGCATTCCAGGGTGCTTTGCTCCCATCCTTCCTCAGGGAGACAGTGTCACTTGCTGGACTCCTTTGTTCTAGTGAAGCAGGAAGCAGGACATGCCCCATTCACAAATCACATTGGATTTCAGGGAGATGCAGACTGACTTTGAGCAGTCTGGGTCAGCCAATTAGGGCTGCCCTGTGAATTGGTATCTATCTATGTCTGGACAGACTAAGGGAGTCTGCAGAGCATGATGAGATGTATGCACAGGGCCTCCCAGTTGTGCAGCATCTATCCTTCAAGCTCTCTGCTCTTCAAGGGGCCAACATTTGAATATCTGTTCAGGCATCTCTGGGTAAGTTTTTCTACTGGGAGAACAAACCTGGGAGAATTCTTCCAAATTATTTGAATGTGTGTATGCAGTCATAGTTTTACTATCATAATGTAAATAAACTAGTAACCAGAACAATTGAACCTCTAACTTGGAGTTTATCTTTTAATCTTTTCCCAAATGTTTATACCAAAAATAACCTTACATACCTTGAGGCAGCAATTAATTCAGCTGGAGATATAGTGTGAAATGGATGGAAAAGTTGCATTAAGAAAAAAATCAAAGAAGTGTACTTTGAGATGGTTTAGCATTAAGGATAGAATATTAGGTGGCTAGTGGACAGGTTTATTTATTATCAAGTTGTTTAGCTGCAATTGTCCATAACATTAAATATGTGGGCAAAAACATAAATGCTTGGAGAAGCTTAGAGGAATTAAATTGTTGGATAATTATTTGTAGCATATGAGAGATGTGCTGGAGAACCAGAATGATCTTGTCATCAGATTTTTTCTTTCATTTATTCAATGTTTTTGTGGTGCAAAATTAAATATTATAAAATCAAAAAAGTACCTGGAGTGTACACTGACAAATTTGTCCAGCCAAAGCAATTTATTAAGCAAGGCCCTTTTTCTTCATTTAGTAAACAGACAATTTTTACTTTCAGCAAGGGCTTAAAACTGACTGACAAAGTCAAACACAAATAAGCACTGGTTTCCTGAAGTGGTTAAAAAACTGTATCGATTTTAGGCTCTTTCATCAGAAGCACATTTCAAATGCCTTTTGAAGACAGTGTAATAATCAGCCAGTCTGCCTAGACAGTGCACTGATCTGATTACATATGTTCTGACAATATAAAACAATATGACAGATAATTGTATTTGTGACCAAACAATATGCAAATTACATGACATTGCCATTCTCTTATCAGTCTGGAAGCCATAGAAAATCTCATACTTCTGGACTATCAGATAGTTAAGTCATGTAGAAATAAAAATCATAGGCCAATAGGACAGGGCTATATGCTACTGTGTAAGAGATTAGTCCTAGAAATTTGCACGCTATTTCTCTTTCAAAGCTGGAGATACAGAAAATGATGTCATCTTGGTAAAAGCTAAGTGAAAAAATTCTTTTGTCACTTCAGAAACTATTCATAAATGTTCCCTCTCTGAAAAAAAAAATGCCCATTATATGCCTACGCTTAGGCCTTGCAGAAATGTCATGATGCTCCGAAGGACAAAACCTGAAAAAAATGTTTTATTTTTTAAAAAACCTTCTCTAATGGATAATATTGGCTTATGTTTTTTACTACTGCTGTATCTAATCCTGTCTCATAAATTACTTAATTTTACAGCTTCTGACTGGATTAAGTCATGCTTGTTATCCTGGACACTTTCAGAAATTAAACTCATGGATATTGGACATGAGGCACCCACCCATAAACTTTAATACTTATATCAGCATTGACTAAACCCCCAAAGTCTTGACTCATTATCATTATGTACTAGGACTCAGAATAAATCCTGTGATATATCCTCTAGGGACAGTCTCTGCTTTGATTGCTGCCAAGCCTTAATAAGAACCTAAAGAAGATGCTGATGGGCATTTACAGTAGTCATGAGGCCAATGATCTTCTCAGGGAGAAACAAATGAGTTAAGAAACATCTAGACTTGAAGTATGGAGACTTGTAAGTATGGAAAGTCATATTAAATTTTGGCCCAGGAATCTTTTCAATTAAAGACTCATTTTTTTCCCTCATTTTTCTAATCTGTAAATTGAGATAACCAGCCTGTTAGGCTTAAATCCAAGTATGTTTGTAAATGTACTCGGAGATAATTTGCTAAAGGGTGATATTCAAGGGCAAACAATGACCGTTTATGGAAAACTTAGGGACAGTAGTTTCAGTTGGTTGATGTAAGCAGTACACTGGATTACAATTCTTAATGAGAAAGCTAGAAGGAAATCAAAATTACTCATTGGCTCTCAAGTGGAGCAGGACCTTTGAACACAAGAAAGGTAAAAAAATTCAGTAAAGCATAACTGGTTTTCCATGCATACTTCAATTCAGATGGCTCAAATTTTGTATCTTTTTCTTTATGTTCCATATGCATGAGCTTTTCAGAGACTATAAGTAGGGTTCTTCATAAATTGTGCAGGGAGTGATCCCCTGCAACAGCTTCTTTAATCTTTTTCATTTTGCCATTCCTTGCCCTGTCCAATTGGTAGAGGTTTTAAATACGCCATGCTTTTTGCTTCCCTGGAAATCATTGGCAAACAGCCCAGCCTGCGGTGCCCCTGTGCCAATTGGGAGTGGGGGAGTCAAGCAGCAAAATGAAACATGTTAAAGGAGTCACTGCAGGGGGTACTTCCAGTGCAATTTATGGAGATCCCTAACTATAGGATTTGACTGCAATTCAGAAGGATCTTGACAGATTGGAAAGCTGAGCTGGAGCTAACAGAATAAAGTTCAAGACTGAAAAATGAGAGGTGCTATACTTCAGGAAGGATAATCATAAATACAAGTATAAACACAAAATGGATGACACGTAGCTGGATTGTAGCACTACAGAGAAGGATCTGTGAATCTTGGAGGATCACAGACTCAGTGTAAGGCTTCATTGTGATGCAGCTGCACATAAAGCAAATGTGTTTTGGAAGACATTAGGTGGAAGACATGAGAGGTGATAATGCCCCTCTACTCAGCACTGATTAGGCCTCATCTACAGTATTGTGTGCAGTTTGGGGCTCCATATTATTAAAAAGGATGTGGAATTGTTAGGGAGGGCCCAAACATTGATGACAAAAGTGGTGAAAAATTGTTTTGGAAGGCAAATAATACAAAAACAGGTTGGAGGAGCTAGGCATGTTTATCTTGTGGAAAAGACACTTAAGGGGGGACAAGATAGCAATCTTCATATAAAAAGAGGAAAACACCTCTTTCTTGTTGCAGAGAGTAGGATTGGGACTCATGGCTTTAAATTGCAACAGAGTACCTTATTTACCCAAATCCAAGAAAGCTTTGACTTTAAGATGACCCCCTCCAGTAATTAGATTCTATACATAGAAAATTATATATTTGTTATATTTTTCTATGTATAGAATCTAATTAGTGGAAGGCCATCTTAAATTTCTCCCCTGCTCTTCCTGCCCCCCCCCGCTGTGTCAGGGAAAACAGTGACAGGGGAATGAGGTTTCAGACCCTCACCCCTTTCTCCCCTGCCCCTTATTCTCCCATGCCTATATCTATCCTACACTGCCTGCCCCCCACCATAAGCCCTCCTTCCCTGTACCCCCTATTTGCTTCTCCATGCCTGTGCCTGCCCCCTGCTGCCTACTCCCTGCTCCCTCTCTTTATGACTGATCCTCACTCCTTGCCTCCCTCACCCGTTGCTCCTCCGTGCAGCCTGCTGCTCCACTTCTAACCTCCATGTCTGTGCTTGACCCTTGATGACTGTCCCCCAGTTCCTCCCCCTCAATGCTCTCTGCCATTCCTGCCTTTACCTTCTACTGCAGCTCTCCTCCTCTAGCACACTGAGCAGTAGTAGTGGCCCCGGCCTGACCCCATCCTACCCGTTAGGGAGAAGCAGTGGCATCTCTTGGTCAGGCCAGGTGGGGGCTGGAGTGACAGTAGGTGGAGCGAAAGGTAAGGGGCCAACTGGGGGGGATGAGAGCAAGAGGTGAGGGAGCACACTGCAAGGGGGAGCAGGAAGTGGGGTGGCAGGCACAGACACAGGAGGGTCTTGTTCTTCCACTCAGGGTCAAACCTATCACTGTGTTTAGGGTCAGGAAGGAATTTTACCCCATGATAGTGACTCGGGGAAAGGAGTTGCCTTCCTCTGTAGCACAGGGCATGGCCGTCTTCCTGGGATCTCTTGAGCATTTATTAACAACCTTTCAGTAGCAAGATGTTGGCTGCTGTGCGCCCCCCCCCCCCACACACTTTACCTGTGGCAAGTTAGGGTGTTATGGTTTAGATTTTGTACCAAGTTTGACTGTGTAGTTTCACTAAGAGGTTAGACAGCTGGGGGTTTGGACTAGATGATCTCTGGAGGTGCCTTCTAGCCCTACTTCTCTCTTATTGTATGATTCCCTAATTCCATGATTCAGTTTTCTTACTGAGGGGAAGGGACTCAGTATATAGGCAGAAAAACTCAGGGGCTATGTCCCCATGAGTAGGGATGTGTGGTTGCTGTGGGGAAAAAAGCAGTGGCACAAATTCATGTCATTGCTTTTTGCCCCAGTGCATGCCCCTGCATGTGGGGGTTTGCCTGGGGAAAAATGCTCCATATGGGGTAGGGGAAGCTGGTTACCTGGAGTCTTGGGGGCATCCCAGGACTCCAGTGGTGGCTATCTGGGAGTACAGAGCTTGGCCAGCATCAGGAAAATGACTCTGGCTCGTGGTTTAGGTAGCACACACTGCCCCCACATGCACCATCCTGCTTTTTTCCAGTGCAGGTTTTTTTGACACCAGGATCTCCCAGTGTCAAGAAACCCACCAAGCTGCAAATATTCAGTGTAGAAAATGCCACACGTGCGTGCTCATATGGGTGCACCTAGGGAGGTTATTCCATTTGTGAAAATCCTGTTTCACTCCCAGCTGGAAATGTTGAAAGCAGAAAGTGTCAGTTTTGTTTTTGTTGTGAAAAAAAAAATCATTGATCTGGGTAGTGACTTCAGTTTTCAGAAAGAGGTGTTGCTCTTGCATCGTTTTACAATGTCTGCTGATCAAAAGTGGCATTAACCTAACTTTAGTAGAAACTCAGTTTAGGCCTCTCAGATAGAAAAGAATCAAAGTTACATGATGGATATGACTGTTATAAGAGAAGGGGGAAAACACACACACACAAGCACACCAAACCATTAGCAAGATCCAGGTCGAAGTATATAGAGAAGATACCAACAGTAACATTGCAAACCATGTGTCTCTTCACATTCCCATGAAAATCATGGCAACCTTGAGTTCTGTAATGCATTGTAGAAAAAAAATTATAGTTCCATAACTAATGGTTCAGTAACATGTAATTTAAAGGGCCCCCCACATACCTCGTCTGGAAAAATATATATTTTCCTATACATTTCCAGAGTTACTCTGTGGGCAAAGAACAAAAGAATTTGTTTTGCATTTGTTCTTGTAAAGTTTGCAGGAAAAAAAGTCAAGCTATTTAGGAACTGTATATTACATAAAAACACAACAAGAATGGGGCAACATCACATAAATGTCATTTTCTTCTGGAAGAAAAGGCATGAACACTTAATATTTCAGCCTTTCAGAACGCAATACTCTGATTTGAAATTTCCCTTATGTTACATTGCAAAAATAAATTTATGTCAAACTCAAAATGAAATATTTATTATAATACAAGATTTTGATCGTTTTAACAGTATTTATTTCATGCATTTCATTTCACAAAAACACTCTGAATTCTCTATTTTCATTCTGATTTGGAACATAATGAATTTTAAAACTGCAGAATTTCCTGCATAACAGAAATTTCAGTTCTCAAAGAGAATTAAATGTTACTTAAAGGCGTACTAATTTCCTGCAAAAATGCAGAATCAAGTCCCTTATGTCTACATTTTCATAGGCTATTATGTATATATGCAAGCAGGTTAGCCAGTATTAGGACATTAGATGGGAGCACTGAGTTAGACTGCTTACTTGAATTGGATTATCAGATCAAGAGAATCTCGTTGCAGCTAACAACAGACAAATTGAATAAGTTTCTAGAAGGGAAGCTGATAAATATTAGAATTATTTAAGGATGGGGTATTAAACTGAGGGCTCTGGGCTGCATTTTGACTGCAGCGGACTGAATCCAACCCGGAGCATGAGGGCTCCCACCATGGCAAAGATGGTGTCAGCTGTAGTGGTATGGGATCTGGCAGGGGTGGGAGCAGTGCAGAGTCTGTTCAGGGCAGGAGTGGTATAGTATCTGTCTACAGTAGGGATGGTACTGGGTCCAACAGCAGTGGGAAGAGGGACAGTGCAGGGTGCCATAGCAGTAGTGCAGGTTCTGGCTGGAGTAGGAGTGGTGATGTTGCAAGGTCTTGTGGGGGCAGTGTCTGTGCAGGGTCTAGTGGTGGCTGCAGTATAAAGCCTGGTAGGAACAGGAGTGGCATGAGTGTAGGTGAGCCAAGTGTCCAACTTCCAGTGCCCTCTGGTAGCCCAGTGGGTGAGATAGAGAGGCTCTGCAGACCAAACCTGGCCTACAGGGCTATACGTTTGACTACCCTGATTTATGACACTTTTATATTTTGAAAATAAACATAAAAAAATCAAATTAACAACATTTCAAATGGTGACAGAATTTCAGTCGGAAACACAAGTCCTGTGCCAATAAATTAGTGGCCGGTAGAGTGGTTGGGTGACCTGAGTTAATTTATAGATTCATTCAATTACAACGCAATTCTACCATTTATTGTATAGGTTTGCAGTTTATACCTTAATATCAATGTATATGGCTCAACTATAGTTAAATTGTTTTTTGTAGCTGAACAGTACTTTTTCTTTGTATTTACTTCTGTCATTTGACATAGTTGTTTCCCAATAAAATCATTACATTTGGCACATTTTCTTTTTATTGAATTATTTCTCCAATGCACCTGCCTGCACTAGCTAGATTATTAGAGTGCATAGAATAAGCTGGAGATTTAAAACCTTTTCCTTGATCTTTAATAAGATAAAGTTTCTATTTCATTACATTAAAGATCAATGGCAAAATAGATAATATACCAACTCTGCTAATGCTCTTAACTCATGAATAACATTTGTTTCAGCTTTTGCTAATTCCTCTTTTAATCCTCTCTCTTCATTACATAACTTTGAATAAACTTTGCATGTCACTTTGTCATGTCTATTAATATTCTTTACACAAGATTTCTTTCTTGTGTAAGAATTTTCTCTCTCTCATTTCAAGAAATAATTACAGACTCATTACTGCTATTGCCCTTTCTTCTGATTTCATTGCTGTCCTTAAAACCAGCCATTTGTTGAATTTCATTAGTATTAATAAATAAAGGACAAGGTTTAAGAGTTTCTGTTACCCTGAGTGAGACTAACACATAATACTCCTCAGGGGTTTAGACAGGGTAAGTTTCTTTAGTAGTATTTTATAGTAAGAAAATGAATGGATAAGTCACTATAGACAAAATGCCAGTAAAATACTCTATTCTATCTTGCACAGGAAACAGTCATTAGGTAAAGGAAATCTGCAGTCATGGTGATCAGATTAAAACCTGACTTTTGGAGATGCTGGACACAAGCCACTCCTATGGGATTTCAGTCCTAGAGTGTGCCAGGTTGCAGCCCCTGCACCTCCTCCTCCAGAACCTCCTGCTGAGGTTCTGGCTGCAATTCTTCCCAAACCTTTTTATTTATGTACTCCCCATCCATGGCCCCACTAGGACCCCGGGTCAATTGCCTCCTGGCCCCGGCCATGGCCCTGGCCCTGGCCCTGGCCAAGTTGGTCATGTGGCTGACCAGGCAGGAGGCTCTGGTCAGGAGGGTCCCTGGGGACTGTGGGGCCTTCTTCCTGGGTCTCTTGCATTCCTGTATCCAGGTGCAGCACCACTAAGCAGTAGCCACCAGCTCTGCTGTTTTTGAGAGCCGGTGAGTGCTGGCCAGGGTGCTCTGCTTGGTGTCTCCCCGGGGTGCACTTGTTTTGTCCTTATGACCTCATGAGCAGGCCCTGTTTTTTCATTATTTGTCCCAAGCACTTAGTTGATGGCTGGAAGTCCTACCATTGCCCACCAATATCTTCTTAGTGGGCTAGGTCCACAGACCTAGTTATCAAATAGGTCTATGGGATTTCAGTAGGAGCTGTCACATACAATGTCTTTAGTATCAGACATTATGGACGCATCTATATGTACCTCTTTTAAGTGGGCTTAGCCTAAAATCACCATTTTTAAGGCATATTAAGGGCACATGTCTACATGTGCACACCCTTAATGCACCTTAAAAATGGTGATGTAAGGTTATGTGAGCCTAAATTTGATACCTGCATAAAGCAGATGAAACTTTAAATTTGATTTATTTGCCCCAGACAGCCATTATTTCCGGTTTACTTTTCTAAAAGTTTACATAATGTAACTGCTTTTGTATTTAGATCTTTTAAAAGAGAATTCCCATAATACATAATTGCATGTCTCATTTTTTAGAGTTTATCTATAAAAATGTCAGTTTGTATGCAGTTAAAGTTAGACTGCTATAGAAGATTTGTTATTTTTAATTTGGACACAACGAACAATGATATAAAAGTGTGTGATTTTGTGGGGTTTGTCACTTACATACTAATTAGTATTATATGTGGAATTCACCAAAAATAATATAAATTGAAAATAAATGTGAGGACAGCAAATATCAAAACCAAGTGAAGTGTGAACTGAGTGAAAATAGAATTCTATTCTAGCTCAGATTTTTCTGTGAATAGTTCTGAAAAGGTGTACAGTGAGCTGCCACTGAAATCCATAGGACAATTGTCATTTATTTCAGTGCTATTTGAACTGAGCTCTGAATGAGGCAGATCTCCTCAGGAGATCTTATTTTATTCACTAGTCCTGTGGCAAAATGAGGCTCTTATTTCTGGCCCCTTTTTCATAATTTTTACTTCAGAAAGGCTGTACTGTGAATTGCTAAGTGTGTGTGTGTTTGTGTGTGTGCCGGATGGCATTTTTTTGTCAACCAAATCAAAGGAGATATATCATAGAAGTAGGGTCAGAAGGGACCTTGTAGATCTTCAAGGCTGACCCCCTGCCTGGGCAGGAGAAAAACTAAGCTCAAATGACTCCAGCCAGGCAGGCATCAAGCCTCCTCTTAAAGACTCCCAGGGTAGGAGACAGCACCACTTCCCTTGGAATTTTCTATATTTTTCAACCAGAGAAAAACAAAGACTATTTTATCATTGTACTTTCTGCAGTGGCAGATGCTGCAGCTTTCAGCCAATTTAACATTTACAACCATTCACTGAGGTGTATGGAGAAAAAATTACAATACAATCAGATAAAAATATATGGTGAAAGAGATCAAATAAAATAACGTATAAAATTGTTACCTTTATCCGAAGTCAGATTGGTAGTGATCTACTTAAGTTACATATGTTATATTAATGAACATCAGCAAAGAACGTTAGTAAATATTAGGACCTTGCTATACATTGTACCTTAAGCACATATTGAAGTGAGAATTTTTGCCTGATCTAGCCCCTGAAAGTGCACTAGAGCCATGACAAAACAGAAGCACACAGATGCAGAGCAGTTGAAAAGCCCCTGATCCCACAAATATCTGAACTCTCATTGCATGAGGGTTCAGATTAAAACACTCAAAAATGGAATGGCTTCAGTAACTTGTGTTTGTGCTGCCCCCCAGTACTGGTGCTGTTTTCAGAATGGGAGGGGGGAAAGGGAGAGGAGGGGGTTCAGTCTGAGTTTTTTTCAGCTAACGCTGGAGGATGGGGTGAGTGGATTGGAGTCCCCCCTCCCCTGAAGTGGGGGAGCTCCAATTCACCCACCCCATCCTCCAGTGCCATCTGGGGAACCCCCATAATGATCTCTCTCCACTCCCTACTCCCCCCTCCCATTCTGAAAACACCACCAGGGCTGGGAGGGGGAGGAGCATTGCTAAGTGAGGTCAGCTGCACGCTTGCAGCCAGGAGCTGGATTCTCCAAGCCCTCAGACTCAACAGTGAACCTCTGTTGGGTCTGGGGGATCATTGTAACTCATAGCACTTCCTGTAACTCATGACAGGAAAATGAAGCTGGGAGATGGAGAGTTGGGATGGGATGGGGGTGGTAATGAAATTGGAGGTGAAAAGGAAATGAGGGTGGGGAAAGTGTTGTAATGGATAAAATAAAAAAGCAGTAAAGAGAAATAAAAATAAAGTAAATTAAAGAAGGCCTCAAGTTTTAAAAATTGGGATTTGGGATTGGGTTATGGTGAGTGCTGAACATGCTTCCTGGGAAGCTAGGAGCTGGGAGCAGTGAGAGAAGGAACTTTTGGGGGAGTTACTGCCTCTGATCCAGAAAAGAAGCCCCAGCTCATGGGATCCCAATCGGGCCCCCTAACTTGTTCAGCACCCCGCCCCCCAGACCCCACTCCCAAACCTGCCCATGCTGTACAACCTGGCTGTCTGGCATGTGCTCTGCAGGTTTTTTGTATGGAGTTGAACCCCTTGTGGTGGAAAGGTCACACCCCCAGGCATGGGAGTGGGACATAGCTTGCTGCAGAACTTCCCCCTGAGCAGTAGAGTTCATCAGGTGGAATGTTTGTCCACATAATACAGGAGAGTGGGGGAGGGAACATTACATCCTGAGATGCTGGAGGACTTCAACTTGGGCAGTTCATCTGTGGGGAGTGTCCACATATTAATGGAACACAAACTGGATAACATGGATGAGAGAAAAATGTGTCCTGGAGTAGCATAAGTTCAAGCCACTTAAAGTGTGTTTAAAACTAGTTTCAAATGTTAATGTGTGGACAATCCAGGGGTTAAAAGCCCCAGGATCCAACTGAGATGAATGTACAGCAAGGCCCGGTCCTGTCAGACCAACCTAGTGACCTTCTATGACCAGATCACAAAATCCTTGGATGCAGGTGTTGTGGTAGATGTAGTCTTTCTGGACTTTAGGAAGGCCTTCAACACTGTCTCTCAGCCCATTCTCATCAAAAAATTAGGTGACTGTGGTGTCAATGCCTACACAGTCAGATGGGTCGCAAATTGGCTGGAGGGCTGCACCCAGAGAGTGGTGGTGGATGGGGCATTTTTGACCTGGAGGGATGTAGGCAGTGGGGTTCCCCAGGGCTTGGTCCTCAGGTCTGCACTGTTCAACATATTCATCAGCAACTTGGATGAAGGGGTGAAAAGCATCTTGTTCAAGTTCTTGGATGACACTAAGATGAGGGGAGAAGTGGGCATGTTAGAAGGGAGGGACAGGCTACAGCTAGACCTGAACAAGTTACAAGAGTGGGCAGATGAGAATAGGATGGATTTCAATACTGACAAGTGCAAGGTACTGCACCTAGGAAGGAAGAACCAGCAGCACACCTAAAGGCTGGGGAACTCCCTTTTCATCAGCATAGAGGCAGAAAAGGACCTTGGAGTTATTATTGATTCCAAGATGAACATGGGCCACCAATGTGAGGACGCAGTTGGTAGGGCTAACTGCACCTTGTCATGCATTCACAGATGCATCACGACAGGTCCAAGGATATGATTCTCCCCCTCTATGTGACATTGGTCAGGCCACAGTTGGAGTACTGCATCCCATTTTGGGCGCCACACTTCAGGAGGGATGTGGACAGCATTGAGAGGGTCCAGAGGAGGGCAACTCGCAAGATCAGGGGCAGCAGGGCAGTCCCTACGAGGAGGGGTTACGGGACCTGAACCTGTTCAGCCTTCACAAGAGAAGGCTGAGAGTGGATCCGGTGGCCATCTATAAACTTACCAAGGGGGACCAGTGGGGAACAGGATAGACCCGGTTCCCCTGAGCACTACCAGGAGTAACTAGGAATAATGGCCATAAGTTGACTGAGAGTAGGTTCAGGCTGGACATCAGGAAGTGCTAATTCACAGTCAGAGTGGCTTGGATCTGGAACCAACTTCCAAGGGAAGTGGTACTTGCTCCTACCCTGGGGGTCTTCAAAAGGAGTCTATATAATCACCTAGCCGGGGTCGTTTCACCCCAGCATTCTTTCCTGCCCATGTCAGGGGGTTGAACGTGATGATCTGCTCAGGTCCCTTCTGACCCTACCAACTATGAAACTATGAAATTATGCACTGGTGAGGCCACATCTGGAGTACTGTGTTCAGTTTTGGGACCCCACTACAGAAAGAATATGGACAAGTTGGAGAGAGTCCAGAGGACAGTAATGAACATGTTTTGGAGGTTGAGGCACATAACTTACAAGGAGAGGCTGAAGGAACTGGGTTTATTTAGTCTGGAGAAGAGAAGACTGAGAAGATTTGATAGCAGCCTTTAACTCCTCTGAAGGGGGGTTCCAAAGTGATGTTCTCAGTGGTGGCAGATGATAGAAGAAGGAGCAATGGTCTCAAGTTGCAGCAAGGGAAGTTTATGTTGGATAATAGGAAAAACTTTCTCACTAGAAGGGTAGTGAACCAATGGAGCAAGTTACCTAGAGAGGTGGTGGAATCTCCATCCTTGGAGGATTTAAGACCCAGCTTGATAAAGCCCTGGCTGGAATGATCTAGTTGGGGATGGACCTGCTTAGAGCAGGGAGTTGGACTAGATGACCTCTTGAGGTCCCTTCCAACCCTAACTTTCTATGATTCTATGACATTAATTCATTTTTTGCCTCTTTTTTTGCAATTCTAAGTTATTCCAACTAAGCTTTTCATTTTTTTTCAAACAAATGAGCAATGTATTTCCTTCCATCTTTCTTTTGATGTAGCAGCATTTTTCAGTAGGCAGATGTCATATTAGGATTTGAAATTGGTTCTAATTTCATCCCTCAGACTTCTGAGGAATTTAGAACCCAATAATGGGAAAGACATGCTAAAATTTTCATCATGGTATTTCTACTACTCTATCCCTGGTGAGCCAAACAGTTATGTTTGGTCATGAATGAACAAACAAACTCTAAAATATCCTCTAAAATATCCTTCAGAAGACTGAAGATGGTGCTCAGAACATGAACTGGAGTCATAATCAAATGATTAGTCAGCAGGAATTCTGAAAAGTTGGTGTAATCTACTGTCAACACAAAGGGTGAGCTCCTGTGAGCATCTAGAATTGCAAAGAGTTGGAATTGCCAATTTTTACCCTGAAAAATGTCTCTTTGTTAGATCTGAATTTTTTTAATGTGAAAGAATATTTTGACAAATTCATCAGTGGAATAAATTGAGCAAATTTTCAAAATTTTTATAACGTTCTACTTCTAATTGGCACACAGGTACTGACTGATTCCCTATGGTGGTTTCAGCAGTAACTGAGGCCTGACTGAGTTTGTACACTGAACTACCTTCTCAGTTCCTTTAATGACATTCGTATATAGTCTGAGCTTGCTTTTTCTGGATTTACTGCATTTGTTCTGGTTTTCATAGAGGTCAAACCCCAAAATGTTACTAACATAAAAATGTGATCTATCCATCATTCACATGGCTATAGTATTTATTCTGTATGAAACCATAAACCTACAACAGATCCCCTGCTAGTGACCATACAGCTCCCATTTCTTCTTTGATAAAAAAATATATTTCCTTGTATCATAGAGGTCCTAAAACAATCTGTAGCTATTCTTAATTACACTTTTTCCCATTTATATCAAAACATTTATATTATTTACTTTTTTATGTTTATTGCCAATCTTTCACCCATTAGCACCACCTGTCATACAAGGATACAAACAACTTTCATATAGGATTTAGTAGGAGTAGGAGCACTCTCCCTAGGGTATGTATTTACATTATTCTAATATAATTGAATGGGGGGGAGGGGGGGTGGAGTGGGGCTGGACCTTGAGTGGTGGGGGGGCCCAGACATGGTACTCTGTCCCCACCCATCCCTCCTGTCATTCTTTGATGGGTAATTATATAGGTCTGTGGGGTCAGGCCAACTCTCAGGATCTCAATATTGCACTATTAGACAGAAGGATGTAACACAATTGCACATATACAAACACATAAATCAATTAGGTGCTTACACATGCACACTACCAGCTCAGGCACATACACATCCAAACCAGTCTAGGCACATGCATACCAATCACCAATTCAAGCACATACACTATATACCCCAAAAGTTAGACACACATCACTAATTCATATATCATGCACACAGTGCCACACACACACACACACACACACACACACACTAACAACTCAGATATACACACATTCAAAATAACCAGTGTAGGTTCATGCACACCTATCATCAGTTTAAGCCCATACAGGCTACACACACCAAATTTAGACAGAATCAGTTACCAACACCTGAACATCCAATACACATATGCAGATTACTAATTCATAAATAACACACACACAATGATATCTATATATGTGTATTCACTAATTCACACACATACCACCCACCTACGCATACACACAGGTGAGTTCCTAAGTTGGGTGTTGTGATATGTATGTATGTATGTGCTTGGTGCACTTGGGATACCTGGGGAAAGGTTAAGGTAAGAAAGTAGAAGTGTAGAGAGTGAAAGTTGCTGGAAATGAAAGTCACCAGGACTGGGATTAGAACTGGTAGACTAGAGGGGACTGGGCTGAAGAACTGAGGCTCAGGGGTAACTTTAGGTTAATTAATCTTAACTGATTAAAAGACAACTCCCAAAGCCTGTAGAACAGGGAAGCGATGCCAGCACAGAGGCTGAGGCTGGGACTGGAGCCACAGCTACAGGGGAGCTGAAAAGGTAGGTGGGGAAACGGAAAATGGGACTAAGGGAAAGTGTGGGTGGTAAAGAGGGGCTCTAGATGTGGGGAGCCAGAGGATGGCTCCAGGGCAGCTAGAGAAGTTACAGGGAGCAGCAGTAGGTGCTGGGAGCTGGAGAAAGGCTCCAGCTGCTGGAGAAAACTGCAGGACAGCCACGAGGAGCTGGGAAGCTACAGGAGGCAGGGGATGACTACAGAAGGTGTGGGGGAAGCTTGAAAACAGAGAGATGGACAGCAGAAAATCACAGGAAAAGCAGCAGGAGAGACTGAAAGGCAGTAGGAGCAGCGGGAAAGCAGAGAAAGGCAGCAGCAAGTCACAGGGAAAAGGCAGTAGGACTTGAGAGGAGATCGGGAAACTAGTGGAGAGGGGTGGGGGCTGGAGATGAGAGAACGAGAATGAGGCTGGAATTTAAGATAAGGAAGGGACGGGGATTCAGTAAAACATGACCCAACTCAGGGTTGCAAATGACAGTGGTTTTGTGGAACAGGGGAGATGGTGACACAATACCAAATTGGTTCCCTTGCACACACGCAGACATACACACACACACACACACACACACACACACACACTGGCAGCAGGGGTTAAAGAGGCTTGGTGCAGGGGCTGAAGAACAGGGGAGATGGTGACACAATGTCTTATTGGTTCCCTTGCACCCACCCACCCACACACAATGGCAGCAGGGGTTAGAGAGGCTTGGTGTAGGGACTGAAGTCCACTGAAGTCCAGGAGGAGAGATAAAGAAAGAGAGAGAGAGTCCAAATTATAGCAGGAGGTGTGCAGGTAATATCTTCCTATCCAGGCTGGAAAGGGGTCCTTGTCCAGTAGGTGTTGTCCAGAGGGGGGTTGCCAGCAGGGCCTCTGGGTGGATAGGTGGTGTGGCATGGTGCTGGTCCAGATGGAGAGGGCATCCCACTGGGTCTGTCTTCACTGCCCCTTTTTATAGGGGCAGACCTTGTGTGATTCTAGTGACAGGAGGCAGGCCTACGCAAGGTTCAGCCCCTGGTGTACTGAGCATGTGTGCTCCATGCATGGATGTGCAGTTTTGGATGTCTGTAATGGTGAGAGTTTCTCGTTCTGCAGGGTCTTTTGTCTTTCAAATGCTGGGTTCTTGTCTCTGTTCCTGGGTGAGGTCCGTGGTTCCTGCATGAATCAATGCAAGGTGATGGCCCAGTCGTTACAGGCCATTCAGTAGAGGCCTGCTACCATTGTATTTCAATCATTCCCAATTATTCTCATTCATCCAGGAACCAATTTACATGGGAGGGGTATGTGACTCATACAGTTGCAACATGGGATGTCCAGGCAGAGGACACAAGATGGAGACTTGACATATAAAATGGAAACTTGACCTGACTTTGGTTCACTTACAAACACAGGCCTAACAATACAATATTCATATGAAACAATAAAAATCAATACAAACCTGATAATTATACAATATAAAACAGTGGATATCCAAAACCAAAAACTTGCTACCAAAATAAAAATGTTAAAGCTTATCCTACATCTTAGCTTACTTATACTTATCTATAGGGAATAGAGAGGGAGATAAAAAGTCACAAATGGTTGGGGAAGGGGAGGGAATGCATTTTAAAATAAATAAATAAAAAAGAAAAATGGAGTTTTGCTATAGTATATATAAAGGACTTAGTCTGTCTTTGTGTGTGCTTGTCTGTGAATCTGTCTGTGAACCTGTCTGTCCACAGTGCTCTTCATCAACTGCACTTGCACCACTGAGAGGCCAGCAATTGGTTGTATGGGTAGGTGTGGGGTGGGCAGGGGCAAAGGTGGGGTCACAGTGGTGGCGCCCCCATGCTGCCTGGCCCTGATGCCCCACTGTGCCCAACGGGCAGGGTGTCTGAGGTGCACATGCACCCCATAACTTTTATTACCAACACCCATCAGGAAGAGAGAGGCAGTGAGGAAGGAGGGAGGGAAGGGAGCAGCTGACCTCACCTAGCAATGCTCCTCCTCCTCCCAGCCCTGGTGCTGTTTTCAGAATGGGAGGGGAGACTAGGGAGTGGAGAGAGATCATTCTGGGGGTTCCCTAGCTGGCACTGGAGGATGGGTTGGAGCAGGGAGGGACCTGGAGGGGAGGGACGGAGGTGGGGGAAAGCTCCACTCTTCGGGAGAGGAGGCAGAGGTGAGTGGGAGAAGGGGGCCCCTCGCTGGAGGCTGGAGGAAGAGATGGCAGAGGGAGTGTTTATATGGCCGCCCCCCCTCTCCGCACCCCAGTTACCCTTCAGGGGTGGCCATGTAATCACTCCTTGGAAATCCATCATTCTTGATGGGCAATTGGCTATTGTTCCAATAATGCATTGCATAGTTATGCAGGTTACATCTCTGTGAGCAATGGAAAAAATAAGAAGCAGAAAATGTCCTTTGCTGCTCTTGCAGAGCTTTGTAATACAAGTAAGCTTAGAAGGAAAGGAGGAAAGCTCCAGCTTTCCTCACTTGGCACTCTGCACTGCTTAAAGCCCCTCTTCACAAACCCTCAGCTGGTAGCGGGGGCAGGGGCAGCTTAGTCAACTAAATGGACACACTAGGAATGAGAGGAGCATCTCTCCTTCTCATGGAATTGTGTCCCATGGTGCTGGTTCAGTAGTAAGGGAATCAGACTGGTGCACAGTGCAGGGCAGAAGGCAAACCACATTAGGTTAGTCAAGGAGATTTTTATTTCAGGTCTAGATGTTCTTGAGGATCAGCCATTTAGTAGTATTTGTAAATATATTGTAAAGATTAATGAACCAGACATTGTTGAGTGCTTGTCACTGAGATGTTTTTGTTGTATAATAAAGGTATATTAAAGCTAATAGGTTTATGATTTTGTCTGCTTTAAATAAATCATATTTAATAGGGAAGTTGGTCTAAGGACATAGGCAGACAAGGTTCTTTGGGTAAATCTGATATCTTTTATTAGACCAACTAAAATACAGTAAAAGTTGTGTTAACCAGCATTCTAGTAACTGGAATACTCTATTAACTGGAATTTCTAGCCAGCAGGCTGGACACGGGGGTCAGCAGGGGAAGCTCTCAGGCAGCCACCACTGCGGCCACCCACCACCCCGCACTGCTACTGCTCCACATGCGGCCGCCACCACTCCTTCCCTTCCCCCCACTGTGTGTCTAGCCAAAAACCCCTACCTAAAGTAACCAGATTTTTAGATAACCCAGCACCCTCCTTACACCATGCATGCTGGATAACAAAGCTTTTACTGTAGTTGGAAAAATTCTTCTTTGCAAGCTTTCAGCTTCTTTGCAAGCTTGCAAGCTTTCAGGCACAAATGGAAGAAGGGTGTTTTTGCCCAAAAGCTTGCAGGGAAGAATTTTTCCAACTATTTCAGTTGGTCTAATAAAAGATTTCAGATTTACCCAAAGAACCTGGTTTGCTCATATGTAATAGACCATTTTATTTTATTCTTTGTATCTTCTGTTGTTAAAGAATGGCTGTTTCCACCTGGGAAATATTTAGAAAATTTTGGACATGATTTTGCTTATCCAGTCCATTGACTGAAATATGGGATCCAAATTTTGATGAAAGATTTCTAATGACTTCGTGACTTTCATATTTATGGAACAACTCAGGTTCAATTATAATAAATTATAAATCCTTGCATCTGGCAAAATTCAGTGAGTTGCAGTGGGAAGGGATATTCATACCATCTGAGGATGGAGAGTGCAATCACTACTAATTTCCTTGAGGGTCTGTATAGTGTGAGGGAGTAACAAATTCTGTTACATAGCCAAAAGGCATAGGTTCTCTTTCTGCAGATGCTCAGACCCATCCTAGGGTTAAAGTTCTTTGTAACCAATATTACTCCAGTTTGGGTGGATTTGACTTGCTGCACTCCATTGGCATTCAGTGCAGTTTTACTGTAACAGTTTGTGCTGCTACAACTGCTTATATGTGTTCAACATCGCTTGGCAAATGTTTAATCACTGCTGACACAGTGAGTGGACTTATATTGGTTTTTACCAGTGTCAGCTAACCACTGAATCTGGTCCACTCTTAGAAGTTCCATTTCCTTGGATATGTTTGTTTGTTTTTAATTTTTGATAATTGCAGGGACATGTATTATAAAATACCCTATAAGCACTTGTTGAGCATTATATAACTATTTCCAGAGAGTGATGACCTTGTATGAACTATAATAGAAATAATATAAGTACCTGGCTGATGTAGAGAAACAGAAAAGAATAAACTATAAAACAAAGATTCCACTTCCAGGCAAATGTGTTCTGATAATAAATAGACAAAATAAATGAAGACCATTGGATGCAGACTCAGAATTGTTATTCAGCTGAACATTTATTTGGTGTTTCCTATGAGTTGTAGGGTACTCTTTAATTTATCCTCTTTGTTATGCTGCATGACATAACTTGAAAATTTGAAGCGATGTACTTAGAGAGATGCCATTCCATTCCTGTCATAAATAGAACATCATGTTGAATGCTTCTGAATTCATAAATACTTCAAGAAGTTTGATGGTATCCTGGAATGAAAACTGCACAAAGACTTCAAGTCATAGTCAACTCCAGAGCCAACTTTCTGCATTGGTGAAGGCAGTTCTACTTCAGGTAGAGAGCATTCTTGAGGAACATACATACTATTTCTACCAGCTGTTTAAGACAGCAACCTTAAATTGTCTCTTTTCAGGAACTACTATTGAAAGAAGCAGCTCTAGGGCACAATTAATATTTATCCACATGGAGCCATATTTCCCAGTTAGCATTAGTTTGCACTAGCATTAGCCAGTTATCAGTCCTGGGGAAATTTATGGAAAATGGGTGCATCACAGTAGCAACTCTCAGTCTCTGGCAGGATTTTCACACACATTTAACCTGTCATCATTATACGTATGTTAAGTTGTGTCTGCATAGACCCTTGAATAAATCAAACTCTTGTTGATCCCAGTACAGTTAAAATCAGCTTTGGAAGAGGTCCTTCTGAATAAGGCTTTGGTACCTGTAGAACTCTGTGATGTTTTCCTAAGTTTGTTTTTCCCTCTGAAATTTCTACACCATACAATTAAGTACCTTTCTTCAGACACCACTATATTCCCTACATTGAGGGTGTGTCTACATGTTGTCCTGTGGCAACGTTATTACTGCTCTGCACTTTAGTACTTCCTTTTGGAAGTGCTAAAGCATGGCGCAGTAATTGCCTGTACTGAGCCATATGCACAGTACATGGTTATTTTTAGCAGCTATTTCATTATAGCAGTGCACTATACATGGGGAGCACACCACTATGGTGAGGTAGCTGCTGGTCCATGGGTGCTACATCACTGTAGCATGTCACTATGGCGACGTAGCATTACATGTAGACAAGCCCTGAGAAACTCTTTAAAAAATTATTTTAATTCCTATTCTGTAGTTTTTTGGTGCATAGTACAGATTTGATTTTTTCAATACTTAATGAAAGATTCCTTGATGAATTCTGATACTTTTCTCATTGTGCTAGAACATGGGAAAATCCTACTTTATAATCTTTTTGGAGAAGGTGCTGACCTATAACAGATATCCTTTTTCACACGTTATTTTAAATTGTGGTGAGTAATTTGCAGCTTGGAAAGACAGGGAAAAAAATACCCACCCAACATTTAACCTTGTTCAAGAACAGAATCACTAAAGCACTACTTTATCAGTGTGCCAACTGTACCATATTCAAGTAGTTTCAAAGGCCCATAATATCATTCTGCAAGAAGTAGTAAAGAAAAAGAAAGGTGGCCTTAAATGACTCCCTATGGTACGGAATGTTTCATAAATTACCCAATTATTGTTGGCTCATTTTACATAGGCATTTTTATTTCCCCCATGGTATTATCTGTAAGACACATTACCTACATGCCTGATAAATGATGCCCCAAATTCTGTAAAGCTGATGCTAGAGAGATTTAATTTACCTTAGGCCTTGTCTATATATAGTGTTTTATAATTGCTTTAAGGATGTTGATTAAAGATGTGATTTTTATACCAAAAATGTTAAACTGGTGTTATTCCTAAGGTTGAAGTATTTTTCCTAAGGTGGAAGTAAACTTTACAGCAGCATCAGTAGGATGCCATAGGAAATCATTCCAGCATAGACTAGTACAATTTTTATACACAGGAAACATCTTAGTTTGATTTTTAAGATTTCTGACAATCAAAGTTAGCTTTAATTCCCAAGTATGAGTTCACTGGAGCCCCAGTAGAGACAGCTTTGGAGCAAACATACTGAACTGTAAAGTCCCTCGCTATGCTACTTTGGTTACTGCAGTTACCAGCCAGCACCACTTATGGTATTTAGTTTTTGCTTCTCAGCCCATAGTGTTTGAAAGTCCTTCAGCTCCAACTGCCTATGCTGAGCTGACTACAGTAAAAGCTTTGTTATCTGGCATGAGTAGGGTAAGGGGGTGCTAGTTATCTAAAAATCCCAGTTATCTGAGAGTAATACGGAAGACAGTGCCATACTTGTAGTGCAAATACTTGATGTGCATGCCGGATAGACTCGGCAAAGATTCTGGTTGCTAAAGTGAGGATTTGTATGGGGGGGGCAGGGATCGGAAATTAATAGAGTATTTCGATTAGTAAAATGCCAGTTACATAGCTTTTACTGTATATGTTTCAGTAGTACCCCTGCTCAGATTGTCTGGGCATGTCTACAGTGTGTCAGACAATGCCAGGGAATGCTTCCATGGAAACAGTTTTGCCCATTCACCAAGTACAGAAAAAAGTAATTTAACTACTACTGTAACAGCAATGGGCATGCCTAGCACCACACGAACAACAAGCATTTCCAGGATTGAGATCAGAACTGGGTGCACTGTGGACCACACCAAAAAACCCAGGCATCTTACATGCTTTGGTATGTGCAGGAGAGAAACAAATGAACATGGCATGTCTTCATGCTAGCATTCATTAGCATGCCCTGCTGCAATGTAAATGTGGCCCTGTTTGGGGAAGCAAATTCTCTTAGAGATTCAGATTGCATTATATACCACTACATTGTGGATTGCTTATGCACTTTACTTCCCCCCCCTACAGTAGTTTCAGTTCTGCCAGGGTATATGGCAGCAAAAATAAACGTGTGAGCTCAAATCATTTTAGGCTAATGATTTCATTAATTCAGCTATAAGGGTAGGCTGTTTTTGATAGTACTTAGGAGTAATGAGAGGGATTCCTATTAACATTGTCCAAATCCTGTTAACCAGGACCAAATCCCCTTTGCTAATTTTTCTGTAGGCTAGCACTGGAAAACTAAATAAAGTTATTGCAAAAGTTGACATTGCTTTAGCAGAGAACTCGTTGTAGTTTGACAGCTTCAGAACCTTCTCATTTTTCCTGCATAGATCAATAGTGTGAGTAGCAGCTAACTTTTGATTCTCGTCCAGTATAGTAGATTTAGATTGTAGGTACCTCCTTTGTCCTTTCTCACCCACAGTTTTCAACATGAGCTCACACTAAACAAAGTATAAAAGTGAACTAAATGACAAATCTTATCCCTCATTGTTTTCAAGGGAGGGATTTGATATGCCATTATATGTTACAATAATTTATGATTAAGCATTAAATTAAATTCAAGGAAATGGAATCCTGCTGCTTTGTTAATTATTCAAAATATTTGTCTAGTAGAAAAGGAGCTCCTGAAATGTAATGTTTTATTTACAGAAGTCGCTGACAAGCAATTTAAATGAAAAGTTGTTCTACCAAGCAATGAAAAACAATCCCTGTCTTGCTCATCATTTTTAAGCAAGTGCGTAAATAGATTAGACATCAGGCTTTGAAATACTAGATAAATTTTTTAAATGATTCAGGCAGAACAAAATTGTCTAACAGTGCTAACATGCTCTGTGATCCCATCAGATTTCATAAGCTCAGCTGGGTTAGTACTTACACTGAAGACCTCCAAAGGAAAACAGTTCCACAGGAAGTGGTATTGATAAGTCAGTAGGTGGCAATGTTTTCTCTCAATCAGTAAAACAGTAAGATGCTTGAGAGTTGCTTGACTTTGCCTCTGATCTTCTCCCCAAGTAAAATTTCTGATCTTTTTCTCCAATTCTCTTTATATCTATTGCATGCAGTCATATAGCATGTGGATTTACTGCCTATGTTCTGAGCTCATTCGACACCTATAAGACTCCTTTAAGTACATTTGATTGCTGAAACAAATGTGTAAATTAATTTTAATGACAATATAGAAATTATACCATTTTCTTCAGTGCTGGTGTATTCACATTTAGCCTTTTGTAGATAGGGTCCATGTACAAACCTTGATTTATTTTTAAAATATGTTTTTCAGAAAAGGAAAAAAAACCCAGCCAAATAGTTTGGTGGAATAAATTTTGGCATGAGTTATAGAAATTTCTCATCAGCTAATCATTTATTTATTACATATGTTTTGCTAAGTCACCTAAGCCATATACTATGTCCTTTGCTTTTTGTACCGGTAACTAGTTTTTTTAGGAAAGGTCATATGATCATCAGGAATTAAGGCTGAATGGGACCGTCTAGTCCAACCCATTGCTCAAGGCAGGATTATGCCAGCCAAATGTCTGTCAACCTGCTCTTGAAAACTTCAAAGGATGGAGTTTCCTCAGCTTATCTTAGGAAGCTCATTCCAATGCTTGACCACTCATAATCAGAAAGTTCCTCCTAAATTTATCTCCAACCTAAATTTCCCCTGCTGCACCATGAGGTCATTAGTCCTAGTCTGTCTCCTGCTGCCACAGAGAAAATCCCATCTCCATCCTCTCTGTAATGACCTTTCAGGTATTTAAAGACTTGTCAAATCCCCCTTCAGTACTCTAAAAACAACTAGTTCTTCCAGCCTTTCCTTGTAAGTCTTGCCTCTGAGGCTCCTAACGCTTTTTGCTGCTTTGTGCTGACTCTTTCCAAACTGTCCACATCTTTCTTGAACTGTAGGACACAAACGGAAAACAGTACTCCAGGTGAGGCCTCACCAAAGCTGTATAGAGTAGAAAAATCATTTCTATTGATTTGCAAATGACACTCTTGTTAATGCAACTCAGCATGCTGTTGTCTTTTATTTATTTATTTATTTTGCAGCAACAGCACACTGTTGGTTCTTATTAAGCTTATGGTCTACTGTTACTCCCAGCTCATTTTCTGCAGTAGTGCAGCCTCACCAGTCTTTCCCCAGTCTGAATTTGTGCCAACACTTATGTTGTCCCAAGTGCAGAGCTTTACACTTGTCCTTACTGAATATCATATAGCTGGTTATGGACCATTTTTCAGCCTATTTAGATCAATTTGGATCCTATCCTTATGCTCCAGAGTGTCTGCAACTCCACCTAACTTGGTGTCATGTGTAAATGTGCTAAGTGTGTACTCAATTCCATCATCCAAATCATTAATCAAGATATTAAATAATACCAGACCCCTAGGGAACCCTATCTGATACCTCTTCCCAACTAGATATTAAGCCACTGAGGGCTACTCATTGAGCATGCTGATCTAACCAGGTATGTATCCAGTTTACAGTACTTTCATCTAGTCAGTATTTCCTTAGCTTGTTAATAAGAATGTCATGAGCGAGAGTGTCAAAAACCTTGCTAAAGTCAAGGTATGTCACATCTACTGCTTTTTCCTGATCCACAGAGCCTGTAACTTTATCACAGAAGGAAATCAGGTTGGTCAGGCAATCTATGCAAGCTATTCCTGATAGCCTTGGTCTCTAGATACACCACAGTAGATTCCTTACGGTCCTTAACCATGATCTTTCCAGGTATTGAGGTCAGGCTGATCAGGCAGCAATTCCCCAGATCTTCCTCCTTCCCTTTCTAAAAGATAGGCATTACATTTGCCCTTTTCCAATTGTCCAGGACCTTACCCAACCTCCATGAGTTCTCAGAGGATAATCAATGGCTCTGGAATTACCTCAGTAAATTAATTCATTACCCTCTCATGCATCCTGTCAAGCTCAGCCAACTTGAAAGGATCTAGCTTCTCTAAGTTATCTTATCCTGCCATTACTCTATTTATACTGTATGCCTCCTTTCCTATTTTTGTTTCCAATTGCATTCGTTATCTGGTAGCTACCCCTATTTGTGAATGTTGAAGTAAAAAAAGAAATTAAATCAACTGTTTCTGTATCATCCACAACTAGACTGCCTTCAATATTCCATAAAGGACCTATCGTTTCTCTGGCTTTCCTCTTACCTTCAATATACTTTCAGAATCCCTTTTTATTGCCTTCTATGTTCCTGGCCAGCTGCCTCTCAAATTGTGCTTTGGCCTTCCTAATTTTCCCTCTGTATTCCAGTGCAATACTCATATATTCTTCCCTAGTATTATAACCAAGTTTCCACCTTTTATAGGATTCATCTTGAGTTTTAATTTTGACAAGATTGTTGTTTAGTTAGGTAGGTATCCTGCTACATTTCCCATTTTTCTATTTCATTGGGACAGCTTTTTTCTGCGCCCTTAAAAGGACCTCCTAAAAGTACAGCCAGCTTTCTTGGACTTCTTTTGCTTTCAAACTTTCCTCCCAGGGGATCCTGCCCAGTTTCCTGAGTTTATTAAAGTCTGTTTTTCTGACATTCCGTGTCCTTATTCTGGTGCTCTCCTTTATCCTTCCCCTATGATCTTGAACTCTATCATTTCATAGTCACTATCCCACGTTACCTTTTACCTTCACTTTCTTAACCAATTCCTCCCTGTTTGGAGAAGTAAGTCAAGAAGAGCTTCTCTTCTTGTTGTTCTCTTTACCATCTGTACCAAAAAATTATCTCCAACATGCTCTAGGCATTTGCTGAATTCTTTGTGCACTGCTGTGTTTCCATCCTAGCAGACATCGCAATATTTAATGGATCCCTTAAGAGCCATATTCTGTGAAGTGGAAGCTTCTGTTAGTTGTTTAAAGAAGGTTTCATCCAATTTCTCCTTCTGGATTGGTGGCCTGTAGCAGACACCCACTGTGACATCCCCCTGCTGCTCTCCCCTCCCTTTACATAGTGGCTTTCAATAGGTCTACTTTCCACTTCATACTGAAATTCCAAGCATATGTAAATCTCCTTTATGTATGAATATGAGGTTATAAGTGAGGAAATGGTCTAATGTGACTCCTTGGTAAATTGAGGTAGAATATAGTTGCCTGCTTGGAAATTCAGTATGCTCTTGGCTTGATGATTGTCCATATGAAAGTGATGATAAATGATAAAACAATTGTGTGGCTTTACCACATTAATGGTGTGTAGAGAGGGAAATGAGGTATGTGAGAGAAGAAGAAGAGATGATGCTGATTTATTCATGCTTCCCACGTACCTTGTTCTTTTCAAACACTCTGTCTCCCCCTGAACCTCTTGCCACTGGCCTAGAATGAAACAGAGATGCCAGGGTTAATACTTCCTATTGTTATTGGAGGGCTTATCAGTCTGTGTTACATTGAGTAGGACCATAAATCTGGTTATTTGGCAACTGGCCACCCCAACCCTCAAGGTCGTATTGCTTTCCTGAGAGAGGTAGGGGGTCTATGCAGATCTACCCAACACAGACACACACCCAACCATACCCCAAAAGGCACTGAAAGCTTTTTTCAAGCCCCACAGCTGACATATTACAACAGTAGCAACTTTGGGTTTTGCTGGTGGGAAGAAGTGTGCTCCTGGAGAACTGGAGAAGACTTATTCCTCTGGGACTGGGTGCTTGCTTTCCCAGCCTTCTCAGCTCCCACAGCAGGGAGCTGGGACCATGCCATCATTTTTTTCCCAGCTGGGAGGCAGCATATAGGCATTTTATGGCATGGTCAGTGGTGGGTTGTGAGCAGCTGTGTGGTTTCCAGCTTTGGGCATGAGAAAGGATCTAGACAGGGGACTCACCATAAGTCCCTTGGTGTTTCCCTTGTCTATAGAGTCTGCATTTGTGCTCAGGAGTCCTGGTCATGTAGGCCAAGATGTTGGATCCAGGATAGTCAACCAGAGATGTGTGTAGATGGTGTTGATGAAATGAGGACCAAATTGGACCCTTGATGTGGGGTGTTGGAATGGACACATTGGTGACTGCTTACACCTGTGCTGCCCCAGCACTTGAAAAGCACTTAAAAGGTCCAAGAATAAGGTCTACAGAGGGTCACCCACTATCTGAGGGGGGCCACCCTCACTGCTATGTAGCTCAGAGTAACAGTGCCACATGAAGGAGTTTATACACAAAGTCAAAGACTGCTTAGTATCCAGCTATGACACTCCTGAGCGGCATCAGTGCTGCTTCCTGCAGGTAAACTGTTGCCCTCCCAGGCAGGAGTCGTGGGGCAGGATGGCACCCATCCCATCCCCTCCCCTTCTAGGGCCAATTCTCTACCCTCAGCCACTGGTGGTTACTGGTGTAGATTCAAGGCCCCAGAGAGGTTCTAGGCTAGTCCGGAAGGGTGTGGGAGCACTTAGAATAGGATGGGATGGCTCACCAACCCCGCAGGCTTTACCACTCTGGGCCCAGGTTTTGCTGTGGGGGAATGGTGCAGCATCTCTAAGGACAGGCACCTCCCTGGGCTCTGGTCCAAGTTCCAGAATGGGCAACATTCCACCTGTTTTTTTTTTTTATTTTGCACATGAAAAGTTTGGCAGCTGCAACACTTAATTAAATTGAGGGATGGCAGTTTTCATAGATTTAATAGATTTCATAGATTTTTAGGGTCAGAAGGAACCTCAGAAGATCATAGACCCCCTGCCCTGGGCAGGAAAGAGCACTGGGGTTAGATGACCCCAGCTGGGTGCTTGTCTAGTCTCCTCTTAAAGACCTCCAAGTAGGGGAGAGCACCACCTCTGTTGGAAGCCCATTCCAGATTTTGGCAATCCTCACCTTAAATAATTTTCTCCTAATGTCTAATCTAAATCTGCTCTCCGTCAGTTTATGGCCATTGTTCCTAATAACCCCAAGGGACACCCTGGTAAATAGAGTATCCCCTACTCCTTGTTCCCCCCCACACCGATGAATTTGTAGACTGCTACAAGGTCCCCTCTCAGCCTTCTTTTGCAGAGGATGAAGAGATTCAGGTCCTTCAATCTCTCCTCATAAGGTCTTATCTGTAGGCCCATAACCATACAATTAGCTATCCTCTGTGCCCTCTCAAGGTTATCCATATCCCTCTTGAAGTGTGGTGCCCACTCTCCCTGCTGACCCCAAGACTTTGTGTTTGTTAAGTCCCCATGGCTTTCTATCCTCCTCCAAATATATCATAACCTCCCAGTGAAGCCAGGGTCTCTCCCACTCTCCCAGTGTTAACAGAGAAGAAGATTCCATGTTCTGGAATGGGCAAAGGTGCACAGTTCTTCTTTAACGAATGCATTAAGAGTTTGGCAGCTTCAACATTTGATTAAAATGAGACAAGTCTTTTTCTTGGGTCACATTACCCTGCTGCCCTGGTGTGTGCCCCTGGGTGGGGGTTGGGGATGGAGAGGGGAAGGTGCCCAGGCAGCTGGGTTGTTGGCAGTGGTACCCATGACAGAGGGCCAGAGGATCTCAGGGCCAGAGGCCCATGGCCTGGTGCCAGGGTGGGGGCACTTGAATCCCTCTGGCCCTATTCATCCAGGGACAAATCCTGGTCCATGCAGGTGAACAGTTACTTGGCCAGGGCCTCACAGACCCTGACAGTCTGTTGCTGTCCAGGGCTGGGGCTGCCAGCATCAATGGGGAGAATACAGGCATCCAGAACACACACACTCTTGGTGGGCACAGGGTGTGGTGGATGGGCATGCATGGGATGGCTGGCTGGTGGCTTGTAGCCATGAGGGCACATCATGATGAGCCGCTGCTGCATCAGGTCCAGGTGGGTGGCAGTGATGTCCCTGCTAGACAACCATGGGTGGCTTAGCTGCTCAGCTCCATTCAGGAGTCTTCTGAAGCCCAGGGTGCTCGTGGGGCATGCTGGGATGCATGCAAGAGCCTCCCTTTACCTGCTAGGCTTGGGCTGTGCAGATAGGCTCAGAGTCCTGTACACCCCTCCACACCCCAAGGGCTAACATGTGCTCTGTTTGTCACCAGCCTAACCTTGGGCACTTAAGTAAAGTTTGAAAGTTAGAGCTCTTCTGCCTCAGGCTTCTAGAATGACTGTACTTAGCTGCAAATACCATTTTTCCACAGCAAAAAGAGAAGGTGATGTCCTCACACCCTGCAACAGCAAACCTCCAACTGCTACTCCTATACTATACACTACAAGTGCTGCTCTGCCCTCTTCAGTGTTGAAGCCCAAGCTGTTTCTGGGAACATGAAGTGTGCAGTTGCAGGGTGGGAGGGGGAAGCAGGAGGATGGGGTGCTCTCCTAGCTCCCAGGTATGTCCCCCAATGCAGCAGCTGGAGCCTATGCCACACTCACCTTTCATCATTACACTGCTGCAGACAAATAATGCAGCTCCTTGGTCCAGACTTGTTCCTTTCTGGATTAAAAAAAAAGAGAGGAAATCAAAGATTTCAATCTTCAAAGTATGTGTTTTCAGGCAAACTGCAGCACTATGCACTCTAAAATACTGAAAGAGGTTGAATACCGAGTTAAGAATCAGAGGATCCCAAGTTCTGAATCTTATCTGGAAACCAATTCAATAGGTTACCTTATTTTGTCTTGGTAAAATAGTTTCCCCTTCCTGGGTTTCCTGTCTTGTTAAAAAAGGGTAAAAATGTGCTTTCTACCTCATAATGAGAGCTGTAATGATTAATTAGTGCCTCCACAGTACTCTGAACACATAAAGTGCTATAGAAATGATGAGTATTATTATCTTTAAAATATGACTATTACCATCTTCTTAATAGGAGAATTCTGAGGTTTAATTATTAACAATTTGCAGAGTGCATTCAAGTCCTTGGGTTAGACAAGATGTTGAAGAGAATGGATTTTGCTCTCCCTGAATATTTTCTGATAATTTATACTAGGCATTAAAAGGTTTTATTGCTGGTTATGACTTAAAGCAACTGAACCCTTGTGTTTGGGATCTCTACCAACTAGAAACAGCAGGTACCCAACCAGACTTCATTGCTATGATTTCAGATATGTGCTGATCTTAATTTCTTGGCAGCTTTCCTTTTCTTAGTACTCAAATCCAGGCCACCCTAAGTTTCAAAATCAAATTGTATGGTTGGGATGTAATAATAACAGCAGAGAAACAGTCTTTCTTAAAGGATTTATAGATTTTGCAGAATGCTATCTGGACTGCCACCTCTGCCCACATCACTGATTCATGAGTTCATCTCTAGTAAGACAGCAGCAGAATTACTTTGCTATAGAGAAGTGATAATATCTTGGGGGAGAAGAGGGTCACACTGTCACATGGTGACTATCATACAACATAAAACTCAAATACTATAAGCTGTAAAAACTCATCAAGTATCTCACAAAATGAGGGCCTTGCTGCTGGGTTCCTGTCAGGCAGCAATTTTTACTTTGATTACCTAAAGTCACTTCATCTGTTTCTTGGCATTACATTGCCCACAACTTCTCCCTTTTTCTCAAAAGGTTATTGGATGCACCGTCAATCTTCCTCCAGCATTTGTCAGCTTGTATTGTATACAGAGCCTTTAAAAATGCTTTGCCCCTTAATGTCCCAAATTTCAGGGATGTTCCACATCCCCCCACCACCACACACGCACACACACTCCTATCTAGTTAGCCATTCTCAGAAATAAAGATATTCACCTTTGGATGTATTTCAAGTACATCTGTTTGCGTGATATTCATGTCTCCTGCCACTGCTTGTTCCATTTTACATTTGCCTTGTCTAATTTTATTCCGGTCAGGGTCAAAGGCAGCAACAAGGCCATCTGCCAAAACCAGCTTTATTATGCTGTGATGCTGGTTCATAGAAAAGGCAGCCTTCTCTGTATGAAGTACAGCTAGTATCCCCCTCCCCCTGCTCCAGGAAGAGTGAACACTGTAGATCAAAAATACTTTTTCAGAAAAATGCAATGGTTATATAATTCAGTGGCTGCATCTATACGAGATGCTGACTGCACAGTAGAGTCCCCAAATGGCTTTTTGGTGGTGCTGACTGCACAGTAGTTTGTTACTACTGCGCAATAGTGTTACGTCACACTTTGTGCCACGTGATGCTACTGTGCAGTAGTAACAAGCTACTGCACAGTCAGCACCTCTTGTAGATGTGGCTAGTGTGTAGGATATAATCACTTAGTTGTGATTCTATAGTTCAGTGTGTAGGAACATACTTACATTTTCACAAGTCCTCTTTTATCATTTTACCATTGATGAGCATTTTCTTAGTAGCCCAAGAAGTAAAATTAGAAACTGTCATATTTAATATGCTTAAAAGCATATAATCATCACTGCAACATTACTTCTATTGCTAATTTTAATGTCTGAACAGCACATTAAACATGAATTTGTGCAACTGCTAACTATTATTATTAATCATGACAATATTATTCCTTATATTACTATTCCCATTTCAGAGATGGAGGAAACTAAGACAAACTGAGGTCACAGAAGTTAGTAGCCATGGTGATATTAGTGTGTAAGATTTAGGATTAAAGCAGTTTGAAAGTAGAAAGCACTTTAAAAGACTATAGACAGTTTAAAATTTAAATTTGTGACTTTAACAAACAAAGCTATTTGATCACCTGAAAACTGATTCAGCATGTGTTGATTAATGGGATTAAAAGTGGCTTAAGTGCTAAAACCACCATAAAGATTGAAAACACCTTAATACCTCACATTTCAAGAAATATTTTAGGAATATGAAAGTGAAGGGGCACTCTGACTGTGTTAAAATAATTAGATAATGGACAGGGGCTGTATAGTAAAGCTTTGGTTGAATAAAGAGAGGGATATAGAAAGGGTTTTGTCCTGAGGATGAGGAGGTCGATATTTTAGGTAGCGGGGGACTCTGCCAAGGGTCCTGTAATTTTCTGGGTGCCTTTCCTAGAGTTTCTGGGTGTGTCTACATGTTCAATTAATGCACCTGAATTTTCTCCACAGAAAATTCAGGTTCATTAAACTGCTTCCAGAGGCAAATTTACACATCTCACAGCCCCAATCTCCCCAAGACTGGCAGGGAGCTGCCTGCCTAGACAGGACAGTTCCCCTCCACCCCCTGTGGCCCTCTGCTGCCTAGGCTGACAGGAACAATTTGCTCTGGTCAGCATCTACACATGTGTGTTGGTGCATTAGTTTAATGTGCCATTTTCTAGTAAGTCGAATGCACAGTAAAGCATCTGGTGTGCTCATACCCTCTAATTCCTTTATGAAGGTTGCTAAAGAGAGACCCAAAGAAAGCATTGACAGCAGGACCCCAATTGGCCACCAGTTGGATTTGTGGTGGGTGCTAAAAGAAGCTCACAGTGCTCTGGTTTACCCGGGTGGGAGAAGCAGAACTGAAATCACTGATCTGTACGAGGTGATGGTTCATTGGAGCAGAAGCTGATAAGGCAATCCTATCAAGACCAGTACAGACAACCAAAAAGAACTATTTTTGGACATTCATTGCTACCACAGAGACTATAAGTGTTTTTTTTTGGTTGAGTACATTGAAAAAGAGACTGGATCTCTATTATATAAGGTTGGTTACAGGAGACTGGGACATGTATTAAGTCCAGATGTATTAATATTGAGTGTCCTAATTTGTATATAAGGGATTTTTCTACATATTTCTTTTGACTGTTTTCTCTTTCCCCCCTAAATTAAGAAATAATATTGATGTTCCATTTCCCAACAGAGTACTGAATGACTACCAAGGAAAATATTGTAAAAAGAGGTTTTTCTTTTTACTATTTTCCAGAATCTGAAAAAAGAAGCAGCAGTGGATGGGGACTTGACTCATAGTTTTATCTTTCAAGGACTCCTATAGTATGGCCATGTTACATTCCTACATCTCTTCAGTCCATTGCCATCCATTCACTCATGAGTCACGCGTGCCAATACCAAAAATGAGGTGGCTGCCACCTTATGCATCTTCCACTACTGTTCTCAGGCATGTCAGAGACAGAGATTAAGGATAGCCTTGGGGAGGGACAGGAGGTGTCCCCAGGGCAGATTCACTGCAACATATTCAGCAGTGCTAGGGAAGCAGTATGAATTTTCCAAAAGGATGTCAAAAGCCCAACCCCTTCTGCTCTTGGCATCTGCCAAAAGGAATAAGTTCTTCCAAATTTCTCAAAACGCTGAGAAATTCTCATCTTTTTTGGGTCAATCTGTGTGAAGCACTTAGGAAATAGGATTTTCCCTAAAACAAGGTTATAAATACAATGAAAATCAGATTGAATTCATAGAAACAGCTTGCATAACACACCTTATTTGAATATTCTGCAAAAGTTTATTGAAGCAGGCTCTCATTAAATCTACAGAGAAAAAAGAAAGTCCTTCTCTCAACTTCTCTAGTCAGACAGGCAACCTTTTTTCTACTGCATCCATAGATCCCACCCATTTGCTACATCTCACCCACAAAACCCTTTTATCAGCATATCCTTCCTTATTTTCCAAAACAGGTAATAAAACACCTGACGGATTGCCTCCTTCATACAATAGAAAAGGCAAGAATGTCCCTTAGTATCATTGGTATCTATAGCTGAAATGCTGAACCCAAGTCCAGTTTTGAACAGATAATAATCTCTATCTTCAGTTTATTCCAGCCTCCTTTTAAACCCCTTTTCACTCATTTTTTCTTGCTGTGAAAAGCAATTATCAACAGGCCCCAGACTTCATCTTAATAGAGATGTTCCATACCAGCTACAGAAATGTTAACTTCAAGATTGCTGCCATTACACTCTGTCACAGAAACATTTGCTGTACTTTACTGCTTCTCCTAGCTCTGATATAAATATAGGGGATGAATTTATATCGGTACTATTATTTAGGTTGTTCTTTTTCCTTGGAGAACATTGTGGTCCATGATATTTTCTGCCAAATAAGAATTAGGCGTTTTGCCATTGCATAATTATACTGAGCACAATAGACAGCTATCAGAAAATACCTTTTTCTAGAATTGTGTTCATGGACCAGGCTATTGAAAGAAATATACAACTGGATTTTTACACTTAGTGTGCAAAAATGTGTATTATTTTTTAAATACAGAGCCAGCTGTTAGGAAATGTATATTATCAGGACACATGTAATACATCCTGTACTTACGGTCAAGTGATCAAAAAATGTGCTTATTAAAAAAATCAACATATTCGCACACCAACATAAATAAATAAATAATCTTCTTTATTATAAGTTAGATAGTTGGGAGAAAAGACAACTATTTGAGCTAAGTATAAAACATTTTGTTTCCACTGGGGTGTTTAAATTACTTTTTCTGCAAGATAACTAGCTTTAAATTTTTGTAAAGTTGCATATTTTTGGATAGCTAATGTGATGATATTTTAGAAGGATTTTACATTAAGAAAAAAAGTTGTCATTATGTCTTTCCACACTGTTTAAAGAAAAATCCATTCAATCTGTTGAAAGATTACTTTCATTTTAAATTGTCATACAGCACATCCAAAAGGTGGTGTCAAAGTCCCCTGCCTGTGAGAAATTAAGAAAGCTGTCCCAGCTTCAAAGCCCCATTGTCAGAGAGAAAAATGTTTCCTCAACCATTTCTGAGTAAATTTAACAGAAACGTGTGGCTGTGTGGAAGAAGTAATTAACACTTACAATACCTTCAGGAAAGTAACTTCTCTGCTTTTATTTCAAATGACCCAAAACAATTTAGCCATTGCATCCCATAGCACTAGAAAATCACCTTTGCCAGCCCAATTATATTACACAGAATGGTTTTATAGGCTAGACTGCTGCTAGCAGAGACTTAGTCAAATTTGTCATATTTACTTGGGGTTGGGCTCAAGGTGGACAGCATCTTATATTTTTCTTGAAAGGAATTTAAAGCTCTGTGAATAAACATCTAGGCTGCGTCCGCATCAGCGTGGATGTTTGTTTCCCCAGGGACAAAAAGCAACAGCACACTCTAGTGTGCAGGAGGTTACCCCAGGGAGCGGTCCAGGAGGCTGGGGCCAGCATTTGACTAGCCCCAGTCGCCTTACTTTGGGTCCTGGGTGCCTCCTGGGGCTGCTGCAGCAGTGATCCTGCCATGGAGAACCTGGTCAGTAGCTTCAGCTGACCAGGCTCCAGTTTTGGGCAACACATGTCCACTTTTTTTTTCTTTCTTTTTTTATTTTTTGCATGGGTTTTTGGACTCCAGGATCTCCTGAGGTCAAAACCCACCCCCATGCTGCTATCTTGCAGTGCAGAAAACAGCTGAATATGTAGTATCTAGCACTGCAGATGCATCTGTGGCATCATGCTCATCTGGACACAGCCTTAGAAGGACCCAGTATTCAAAGACCTGAGTACAATTTCTGGCTTTACCAGTGTGGCATGTATTTCCAAAACCTGGTAGCTGCCTAAATGGAATCTAGGTATACATAAGTGACTTTCAAATGGTGTCCTTTTCCAGCTGGACAGAGTGGTGGCAATGAAGACTTGTACTGTCCCAAGTGCAGCTAAATAAATAGGAACTGGTCCTTAACTTTCTCTTCAGTGCCAAATGTGTACTGTTGAGGTACACATCTGAGGTTTAGGAAGGAAAAAGGATTTGTTAAAGAATGCACATGCAGTAGGGTGATACAAGTATGAATTGGAATTCAAAGGTGTATGTGTATATATACAATGTACATATATGGTACATGAGAGAGGAGCAAAAGGCTAGAGTGGTAGAGGTGATGCTAATCATTTTCTCAGCTATATGGAAGTGTCTTTGAGGACAGTTGAAAACTAACTTTAGCCAGTCAGGTGGTTTAGATGGATAGTGCACAACTTAGGAAGATAGAAACACACATTATCAGAACCAGGGTTCATCTTACCAAATTTTGTTCTGAGAGCAAGGTTCTTAAAAAAGAGGAAATAAAACAGCACAGTCATTTATACTGTGAAAATTATTACCTGTGCAGAATTTTCTTCCTACCTTCCTCTTACATTTTGTATCTGTGTTTGCTTACCCTGTACATGTATTAATCTTCCCATTATGTATACATTCTCCTATTATATGTACATTTAAAAAATGTGGAGCTGTTGTTTTCACTAATAACTTGTAGCAAAGAGTGGCATGACTTAAGTGTGTATTTCATGAAGGAGGGCTATATGTATCAGTATTAAATTTGCTGCATTTCAATATCCTTAACTATCTGCTTATTATTGTACTATGAAAAAGTGAATAGAAGAGCCTGATTTACTTTCTTTATTCATTATTTTTTGTAACTCTATTATTATTCTCCTGTCTAAAACACATACCCCTAATCTTTTTAATTCCATTTAGAAATCTTTTCAACCTCTTGTTGCCTAGTGTCTGTTTATTGTTCTCCAATATTCTTTTTGAGACAGGGTGACCAGGAATGGAACATTGTAAGCCATCTTATTTATTCACATTTTAATTTTATTTCCCAACACAGTCTTTATTTTCCAGAACATACTTTAATGCTTCTTAGCACTGTGTGTTTTTGTGATTATAAGCCAAGAACGTTCATTCAGTATTCAGGTCATAATTTGGATATCTACAGGGAAAATAGCCCTAGGGTCCATGGTCAACAGCGACATGCAAGGGAAAGGCTGAAGGAAAAAAAACTGAAGACTTATCTGTCGGCACCTATGACTCTCCAGCCAAGGCTCCTGCTGCTGAGGCTGCTGGGGTCTTTCAGCTCCCCTTCTTTCTCTTCTTGCCCCTGCCCCTGCCCCTGGGGTATGGAGGCCTGTCCTGCCATGGCCCAACCAACACACAACCCCTGGTGGCGGTTGGAGGAAGGTCCTACTATTTACGTGCCATACAAGCAGGGGGCTTGGGGGGGGGGGGGCTGCATGTGAAGTGGCCCCCTGGTCATTCTGAAGTTGGACATGCCTGAATTAATGGCACAAAATCCTGGAGGTTCATTATTGCACTGTAGAGAGAATTAGAATCCTTCTTTGGATCTCTGTAGTTACACAGGCTCAGATTACTGATTCTTTTGTGAGTACTATTTGTTCTTTGGTCAATGCTGTTCACAAATAATTCCCTCCAGAAAATCCTTCTTCTAGGATAGTAGCACCTTATCCTTCTTAATTAAAGTCCAGGGTTGAATTTGCCCTGCTCTGCCTGATGTGATTCCTGGAACATGATTCCTGTTTTCTTCCTTGGGTGGGATGTGGTACTAGTTTACAGCACACCATCTATATCCCTTCCCTTTTCTTGACCTCTTTGGCTAGGGACAGATATTACACATAAACTGGTGTAAGTGATCAGAAACTGATTTAAACCTGTAACAGAACAGATGTTCGGTGCACATAAAGAAGTTTGAAAATGGCTGAAACTGGTTTGAGATTAACCTGGTTGAATGTAGTATCAGACTTAGCTGATTTGGGTCAAACCAGTTTATGCCATGTCTGTCCCAGGCCCCTTGCTGGTTTAAGATAAACCAGACTCCCCCAGCATGTTCTCTGGGCTGGGCAGGTGGGTCTCTGCTCCAGAGCATGGCTGGTCCCTCCCCTCTGCTTCCTGGCTGGAGCTTGGCACAGACTTACAGGCATGGCAGCATCTCCCTGGCTTCCCCCTGCCCTACTGCTCCCTACCCCTCCCTCACTGCTCAAGCAGGAAATCCTTCCCTCCTTCCCTCCCATCTCCCACAGCAGGGACTCCAGCCCCATGGACCCTAGGTATGTGGTATGCTAGCAAATGCTGAGAGGTGTTTGTGTGTCTCCAGTTTTACTTGATGGGCAGACAGAACAGTGACTACTCAGGGCTATTTGAACAGAGCCACTTAGGGCTAATCAACAGGTCAGCTGGTAAGCTGTTTAAGAAAAATTTGAAATAATGGAGGGAGGCTATTGTTTTGCTGATCAGGTGATAAACACTGTTATCAGCCTCCTGCTGGCTTGCTCACCTGTCAGTTTGCTGCAGACACTATAAAGAAGCAGGGAGAGAGATTGAAAAGCTCCCTATCATCAACAGATGCATGCTCTGCATTCCCCACCCCGCCTTGTCTCAGAGTACTCCCAGGGGTCTGGGGTCTGGCAACACTCCTGCCCCTTCAGCAGCAAGTGGGGAAAAGCGTGGGATGCTGCAGGCAGACCTCCTTAATCAGAGCATCCTGCTAGGGCCTGGCAATGCTCCCCCAGCTTCATGCTGTGCAAGGGTTGCTCTAGCACCCCTCCCCCCCAACTTCTGGCCTGAGTCACTGCAGGCATGTGCCTGAATTTCCTCAGTCCAGAGAGAACGTCTGTGTCCAGTTACAAACCAGTTCAGCCTAGCCCGGTTAGATTAACCTGCAAAGACTGAATCAATTCAGGCTCAGGCTTTTTGAATGTCTTTCCCTAGCCTTTGAGAACTGGAGTTGACTTACCAATGAAGAGTTGCTATAATTGGGATCAGAGCACAGTGATGTTCTGGATGATTGGGGCTGACTTTTCTGTTGGGCAGTAGATGAGGAGGACCCTCTGTTTGTCTTGATAGCTCAGTGGGCAAACAGTTTCAGAGCTCTTTTCTTAATTCCAATTCTGTCCTAATACTTGATACACATGGGGCACATCTACATGAAATGATTAATGCACAGTACACTAATTCTACTGTACATTAGCATGGTAGGCAAAAGCCATGCTAATGCACAGTAGAATTAGTCTACTGCACATTAGCATCACAAAAAATATGTGCTGGTGCTACTGTGCAGTAATGCTCATTATGGCACTGTAATTACGGTGCATTAATGAATGTAATTACCCCAACTGTAGCAGTGACTGGCTCACTAGCTCCAACTGTGAGGTAGATTGGACTCTTGAAACTAAGTCAACAAGGAGAGAAGACAGTCCTGGAAGAAAACTGACTATAATCACATTCAGGGAAGAAGCTTAGAACTTAAATTTTGGTTTTGATTGATCAGTGATGTTTAATACAGGAAAAGGGTGAGTTTTGATGCTCACTTAGGATGCTTGAGTGTGCCATAGAGATTCATACACATTCTTGACATTGGTTTCAGCTTCACCATTTTCTGTTTTCCCCATTCTGTCTTTTTTTGTGTGATGTATAATTTTACTCTCTGAGTCACCTTTTTATCCAAAAAAAAAAAAAA
>NW_017729025.1:107760938-107766675 GCF_001723915.1 Gavialis gangeticus | reverse complement strand
TAAGAAAAAAAAAAGACTGTAAGGTGGAGCTGTGTGAGAATAGCTTGTGAGGAGCAACATGATTTTTGGGATTAAAGACTGGCTTCCCAGTGAATTTTCACACATACCTTGTTCCTTCAGCTCTTTTGAAGGGAGAACTGAGATCAAGAACAGCAAGTGCCAGGTTCAGCAGAGAACATGTTTCAACTTCTTTTGGTAGTGAGAAAGAGGTAGGAGAGGAAGTTGAATTTTTAAACAGTGGCTATTTCAATTAGAGCAGGCAATACAGTGATATTGACTGGGCAAAAAGCATTTCTGAACTGCTGCAACTTCCTGAATAAGTTTTCAGTACAAACAACTTTTTCTCCCCCTAAAGCAGCCACTGGGAAGTCATAGAATCATAGACTCATAGTTAGGGTTGGAAGGGACTTCCAGTCCCCTGCTCAAAGCAGGACCATCCCCAACTAGATCATCCTAGCCGAAGCTTTGATTAGCTGGGTTTTGAAAACCTCCAAGGATGGAGCTTCCACCACCTCTCTGGGTAACCTGTTCTAGTGTTTTACTACCCTCCCAGTGATAAAATTCTTCCAATCTAAATTTCCCTTGCTGCAACTTGAGGCCATTTCTTCTTGTTCTGTCACCCAGCCTACTGACTTTACAATGAAGTATTTTCTATCATCACCAACAAAACAAGGATTTTTAGAGTTATTGCTGGCTTCTCCATCCTTATTTCACCCCACTGGGCACATCTGCACATGTAGGGGCATGCACTTGCAGCAGCAAAAAATGTAGCAGCGTTGTAGCAGGGGAACACAAAATAACTACTTTTTGCCACTGTGCATGCCCCTGCACATGGGCTTTGGTGCAGGGGAAAATGCCCTGCTTTGGAGAAACTGCCATTTCCCTGCTTCTTCAGGCTCCTGGTGTGCTGGAGGAGCTGGAAAACACTAGAGAAGGGGGATATCCCAATAGGATCGAGCCTCTGTGCCTGCCAAGGCATGCTCCTGTGGAGTGTGCCATGCTGCTTTTTATTCCAGTGTTATTTTTCGCTACTGGGAAATCCTGGTGGCAAATTTTGCCCCAACACTGAAAATTTGCAGTGCGGGGCACATTTTAATGTTCCAAGCATGCAGTTTGTGGCACCGCAAAGATGTTTGCAGTACCACATGCTACACATGCCTGCATGTCTGGATTTGGCCATTGAGTAGAAAGATAATCAGAACTCAGTGACACTGATAACTTCTTCCTATCCACAGTGTGCCACCATATCTCAGGAAGCTGAACTCTTTGGTCACACCCCCACATGCAGGGGTATGTATTTGCAGAGGCTAAAAAATAGCCACTACTTTTTGCTGCAGTACATGCTCCTGCATGCGTACTTTGTTGTGGGACAAATTGCCTTGCTTCAGGGAAACTGCCCTTTCCCTGCTCCTGGTGTGCCAGAGAAGCCAGAGCACAACTAAGGAGTGGAGATCCTCTGGCCAGCAGCCAGAGCATCTCCCAGGAGGACCAAGTTTCCGTGTTTTTTAGTGCATGCTCTTCTCATGTGTGCTGTCACCTTTTTCTGCACCTTTTTTGTTTGTTTGTTGCTACTGACATTTCCTGGTTGCAAAATTTGCCCCGTGCGGCAATTTGGCACTGCAGAGCACATTTAACAATCTGGGTTTGTGGTTTGTGGCACTGCAAAGAGGTTTGTGGTGCCATAAATCACATGCGCCTTCATGTCTGAATGCAACCTTTAAGTTTTATTTTGATAAGTTTTGAACATTAAGTATGTTCTTGAGCTTGATTTTAGTCATTTCCTTTAGTTTTTTTAAAAGGAAACCAAAAGAGGAGCCTCAGTTCTAAATTATTTCTGAAATACTTCTACACTAACATTAACTTTTTAAACACCGTGATCTACATCTGGGAAGGCACCATATAAACAGCTATATACAGGAAACCCATGGACCACCACACTTACATCTGCAAATCTGGCAATCACCCTAAATACATCGTAAAAACAGTGATCTACAGTCAGGCCCCTAGATACCACCATATCTGATCTGAGGAAAGTACTTATGACACTGAAAACTGCCTTTACCCAACATGTACACTCCCGCAGAGAAATAGACTGTATCTTTGAAACAGCCACCCAAATGATCAATGACCTGGAAATGGGGGTGCACAGTGAAATCTCAAAGTTTTTAAATGATAAAAAATTATTCAAGGTTGTCAAGCCCCAAACTGATGAACAGGAGTGCAGAAAGATCTTGCCAAGCTAAGTAAGCAGGCAAAAAAAAAAAAAAAAAATTGACAGATGAACTTCTGTGATGACAAGTACAAGATAATGCACCTGGGAAAAAATAACCTCAAATATGCGTACACAATGCTGGGTTCTGAACTGTCTAATACAACTCAGAAAAGAGACTTTGGCATCATTTTAGATTGCTCTCTAAGAATATCAGCTGAACCAAAAAAGCCAATAAAATATTGGACATTAATAGAGACTGGGTGGACTGGGAGTTCTGGACTCAGCTCCTGGCCATGGCAAGTGAGCAGGTGGTGGAGCAGGGAGCAGACTGCAATTTTGGGCAGGGCAGTGCAGGCCATTGATGATGATTGCTGGATGTTGGATACCATCCTGGCCCTGGCCGTTGCCTTCACATTGTCTGCTGCTGGGCCCCTGATCCTAGCCCCACCTGCCCCCTTGGCAGCTACATGCCACTCAGCAGCAGGCCCCACCTCAGGCCTGGGTGGAGGTCCAGTGCTAGCTCCTGCCCCGGGTCCCCTGCCACCCAGCAAAGCAGCCTGGACCTATGCCCACTGCTTGCCTTGGCTCCACATGGGTGTGGAGCCAGAGCTGCTTACAGCAGATCCAGGACTGCATGCTGGCCCTGCTGGCCCTGGACACCTGCTGCTGGAGGGGGAGCCATCTGTGAGAGGGCACCACCAGCCACCATCACCCCTGGGTGAGTCCCCAGTTTGCTGTACTCACCATAGTGTGTACACTCGTGGGAGAACTGCCAAAGTCCATGGTGCCAGCTGCAGGTCTGGCACCTTTGGCATGAAGCATCCACTATGCAATAAGGCTGGCAGGGTGGAGTTGTAGATCATCCAGGTGTTGTGGGCACTGTCCTGTCAGCTGGCACTCAGGTTTGTGAAGGTGCCAAAGTGGTCAACAAAGGCCTGGATCACAACTAAGTGAAAGCCCCTCCAGCTAGAGTAAAGGTGGTCCCTGTTGGGTAGGCAGGTAACGGAGATGTGGGTCCAATCCAGGGCCCCGATGCACTGTGAGAAGACCAGGACATGGAACCCCACCACCACCACCAGTGGGCTGTGTACATGGAGCACTGTATGCCCCAACATGTCCTGGAGGGTGCCACACACCTCCAGGATGGCCTCCTTGGTAGTGGTCTTGCCCACCCCAAAGAGATGGCCCACATAGCAGAGGCTGGTGGGCATGGCCAGCGTGAGCAGAGCAAGGGCCAACAGGGAGGGGTGAATGCATGTTGGTGCCCTACCACTCCTGGTTTGGGCAGAGCTGCTCCAAGAGGTTCTGGAAGATGGCCTGGGTTATCTGGAATGTCTCCAGCCTTTGCATCTCATCCCAGGTATGCTGCCACATTTCTGAATGTGTGTTTTTTTCTACTTCCTCCCCCTCCCATCCCAATCCTCCCCAACTAACAAATATCACATTGATAGATCTGCGGTCTTGAGAGTGTGGCCTGCAGCAACTGGAGAAGGACTCCTCCAGAGAGATGTTCTGGCACCTAGCTAGAGTGTATCTATGGCTGCCCTGGGCCCCTACTGCCCCAGCACACTGCCTCAGCATGCTGGGGAAAACAGGAGTGGGGCAAGGCTGCAGCAGTGACCCCAACCCAGGCACTGTCCCAGGTAAGCAGGGACATGGGGTTTGGGGGAACTGGGGGTATGGGGGAACTGGGGATGTGGAGGGAATGTGGGTTGAGGGACTGTGGTGGTAGGGGGGACTACATGTGGGTGGGGGGGACTGTGTATGTGGGAGGACTGTGGGAGGGGTGGGGGGAACCTCTCAGGAGGGGTAGGTCCCTTGCCCACCCCACACATGGTGTACAACCCTCTTTTCCCCTGCAGCAGCAGCAGCTGTCCAGGCACTCAGGACCTGTTACTGGCACAGCCTCCACCATGGCACAGCATGGCTGTAGCCGCCTGGGACCCAGCACCACCTGTGACAGATGGCATGGACCTGGCCCTGCTCAGCCCAGCCTGGGGGAATGCACCTTTGAGCAAGACCAGGCTGCTCTTGCTGTTATCCGGGGTCCCTGGCATTGCAGGCTGGGCTGGGTCCTGCCTCCATGGAGCTGGCCTGGCCTGGGGGGCATGCAAGTCACATGGAGGCAGGACCAACCAGGCCCAAGGGTGTGCATCCCCCGTGTGAGGTGCCAGGACCCCAGGTGACAGCAAGAGTGGCCCAGTTTTGTCCAAGGTTGTGTGTGAATGGGTTGGGCTAGCATGGCCACCCAGTCTTTATTAATATATGGCAGTGATGGTGCCAGGTCCAAGGTGGCCAGAGCTGCACCATACTGCTGAGTGGCTCTGCCAGTAGTGGGCTATGAGCTCTGGGATGTCCACTGCTGCTGCAGGAGGGACTGTGCATCATGCAAGGGGGTGGGCAGAGGACCCACCCTTCCCAAGCAGTCTCACGCAACCACCCACAGTCCCCCCTGTACAATCCTCCCTACCCTCACAGTCCCCCCACTCCCACACAGTTCCCCCACACCCCAGCCACAAACCCTGTACCCCCAAACCACCCCGAACCCCCACCACCTTCCCGAACCACTGCACAGGCCCCCTATAAGCCTAACCCCCACAAACCATGCACCCATCCCTACACCTACCCACAAAACCCCACAATCCCCACACAACCCCTCCACACCTTCCCACCCAAACCCTACATACCCCACAGCAGCTTGTGCCCTGTGTACCTAGCCACCAAACAGGTTGGGACAGGACCTGCTGGCAGGAGCCACAGTTTCATGAGCAACTACCACACTGCATCTGTGTCCTGTGCCCACACTAGTACTGGGACATGTGGCCCCAGGAACCACTTGGGTGTGTGATGAGCTGGGGGAAAGAGTTGGAGGTGGCATAAGGGTGGTGTGTGTGTGAGAAGGAGAGATAGGGATTTGGGGAGGGGGAGCGCTGCAGCTAGGAGAGGCCCCCAGTGTCAGGCTTAGAGCCCCGTTGCCCCCCTAAAGCACCCTGTGCCAGCTTGGAAGGGAAGGGGCTTGCCTCAGTCCCTGAGCCCCAGTTGAGGGCTTCCTAGGAATGGCATGAGGATCATTGGGGCCTGAGCACAGGTGCAGGGAGCAGAACATCAAAGGCGGGCACTGCTCAGAGCCACAAAGCAGCAGTTGGAACAGCTGCAGCTGGTCTCATGTCCTTATGCTGGGACAGAGCTGCAGCTGGGAGGGAGCTAGTAAGGGCAGGGAGGGACTGTGGGTCAGAAGTCACAGCTGTAGGGGCTGTGGGTTGGGAGTGAGGGGCAAAGGCACTGGCATATCAGTGTTGCTCAGTGCCCCACATCCTGGTGAGTGAATGGGATAGGGGGAGCTCTGATGTTTCTATGGTAAAAAAAAAAAAGGTAAATGCCAAAGTGTATAGATATTAGGCCTGCATGAAGTGGCTACTATTTACTTCAGATTCAGATTTGGCTGATTCAGGGGACAGTGATTTGATTCGGTGATTTAAATCACTGTCCCAAATTGATTCAGCTGAATCTGATTCAGAGATTCAG
>NW_017729025.1:107759374-107759880 GCF_001723915.1 Gavialis gangeticus | reverse complement strand
GGGGAATGGGGCCTGGCAGGGGTCCCCCCATGGTCCCCTCCCCTCTCCTCCATCTCCACCTCTTCCGCCCCCTACTTGCCAGCTCTGAGTCCGGCTGCAGCTTCCTGCTGCAGCCCCCAGGGACTGTCCAAATCATTGAAGCTCTCCAAATCGATTTGGAGAGCTTTGAATCAATTCAGACCTTTTAATTGGTTACCAGTTTGGATTCAGAGATGCGGCCACTGAATTGGGCCGAATTTCCTCCGAATTGAATGAGCACCCAAAGTGTTGCACAGCCCTAATAGATATTTAGAATTTCGTTTTATAATGATGATAGAGGCACTGGTAGGCTTCCAAAATGCTTTAAAATTGTAAATATGTCAATAAAATATTACCCAACTGATCTCCCTATATATAGTGGTGTTTCATTTTAATAGCAGAAGAACACAGATTTGGGGTATTTTAATGAGAGTATTTGGATATCTTATCAGAGAATTTGCAATTTTTAAACAGGGAACACCAGGATC
>NW_017729025.1:107735091-107744083 GCF_001723915.1 Gavialis gangeticus | reverse complement strand
GTTCTGCATGAGCCCCCTGCCCCCTCCACTGTCCTTCCCCCCCATGGTTGCTCCCACCCACTATGGCTCCAGTCCTTTAAGAAAAAAAAAAAGCCCCAACTCACTGGGAACTGCAGGGTGGGGGAGGAGGGTGATCCCCACTGCGCCTACTGCCCCATGCCATGTGGGGGGTTCTTCCATGATCCCCCCCACTCCCCTAGTTCTGCCCCATGGCTGCCCCACCCACCCCATCTCCAGCCCTTTAAGAAAAAAAACCCCCAAACCCCCAGACTCACTGTTCCTTCCACATGGGGGGAGGAGATCCCCACTGCCCCATACCACATGGGGGGGCTCTGTATGAGCTGCCCAAAATCCTGAGGCCACTGCAGGAGTGATTTTCTCAGGTTTTGTTTTTTTTAAAGGGCTGGAGCTGGGGTGGGCGCAGCAGCCATGGGGGAGCTGGTGGAGTGAGGCGGGGCTTGGCGGCTCATGGCAGAGCCCCCCATGCAACATGGGGCATTGAGAGGCAGGAGGAATTGCCCCCCCCCACCTGGCAACACCCTGTGTGTGGGGCTTTTGTTTAAAGCACTGGGAGCTGAGGCAGGCAGGGCAGCCATGGCAGGGGCTGGGGGAGTGGGTGGGGGAATGGGGCCTGGCAGGGGTCCCCCCATGGTCCCCTCCCCTCTCCTCCATCTCCACCTCTTCCGCCCCCTACTTGCCAGCTCTGAGTCCGGCTGCAGCTTCCTGCTGCAGCCCCCAGGGACTGTCCAAATCATTGAAGCTCTCCAAATCGATTTGGAGAGCTTTGAATCAATTCAGACCTTTTAATTGGTTACCAGTTTGGATTCAGAGATGCGGCCACTGAATTGGGCCGAATTTCCTCCGAATTGAATGAGCACCCAAAGTGTTGCACAGCCCTAATAGATATTTAGAATTTCGTTTTATAATGATGATAGAGGCACTGGTAGGCTTCCAAAATGCTTTAAAATTGTAAATATGTCAATAAAATATTACCCAACTGATCTCCCTATATATAGTGGTGTTTCATTTTAATAGCAGAAGAACACAGATTTGGGGTATTTTAATGAGAGTATTTGGATATCTTATCAGAGAATTTGCAATTTTTAAACAGGGAACACCAGGATCTCTGCTGGTGAGACAAGTGGTGAGATCTGGGGAAAGGAGCCTGCCCAGGGCCAGCACCAGGGAACTCAGCTGGAGGGCAGATGAGGTGGCTGACTTGGTCATTTGGGGCCAAGAGGACATGCTTTGACAGTTCAAAGTGGGCCACTGCAATGAGCACATCTTCTGGGTGACAGCTGCCCAGATGGTAGAGTGGGGGCACCAAAAGACATGACAGCAATGCTGCCTGAAGGCCAACTGTGCAGCCACGGCCCACTGGCAGCTGGCCCAGAGGTGCAGGAGGCCCTGCTGCAATGTCTATAGCAGAGCCCAAGTGACCATGCAGTCCCTGTCTGGGTCTGGCTGATGTGCAGCCATGGGGCTGCAGATGGCAACAGGTCACAGCCAGGCAGCAGCCCCCACTGCCAGACTGCTGCAGTGGATAGACGGTGCAGGGGCCTCTCTAAATCAGGGCACCTTCAGCTGTCCAGCTGGAACAAGGGGCTAGTGTCCCCAGCTACCAAATGGCTGGGCCTCAGAAGCTCCTGAGAGCAAGTAGTCCTGAGTTGTTTGCCAGGGCAGCTTTTTATACTGCAGAGGCCACCACAGGTGCTGGCCCCATACTCCAGATTCCCCTGGCTGCAGATCCAGGAAAAGCTGGGCAAGGTCAGTTTGCCCCAAGTGGCACAATTTGCCCCACACCAAAGTGCATGTTCAGGCATGTGTGCTGAGGCACAAATCTCCAGCACAAATATGTGCTGTTGCTATTTTAGCTGCTGCAAGTGCACATGCCTGCATGTCTGGATGTGCCCAAAGAGTCAGATGAAGTGTCTTCTGTTCCTAGTAATGCAAAGGGAACTTGGAGCAGCACAAAATGTATATTAACAGTGGGCACATCTACACATGCACTTTAATGCACAGTAGTCTATTCTCCTGTGCATTAAAGTGGCATGTAAAAACCTGTACTAATAGGCTAATGCACAGTAGAATAGGCTACTGCGCAATAAGTATCCCCTGAAAAGCATGAGATTGTGCTACTGTGCATTAGCACAGTCTAAGGTGCATTTATTTAGTACCTCATATTGGAGGTACTAAATGTAATGTGCATTAGGAAAAGTGGATTAATGCACCCACAGAGCAGTGAAGAGTGAAAAGAAAGCACAGGGTTTACAATAAATCAGGACATCTTTTTACTGTAAGAATCGCAAGGCATTTTCACAGTGCCAAGGGATAAAAGGTGATTGGAATAGAACAATTGATTAAAGCATTGATATGGAAGTATGTATTTTCTAGATATTACTCCTTATATATAAGATGCTACTTCATGCAAGACTACACATAGAAATAATGTGTGTGTTACAAGCACATTTATTGGGGGATAGGTTAAAAAAGTTTCTGTGCATAAATAAATTAAGGACAAATTGTTTTGAGATAAAATCCTATCTGGGGACTCATGCAGTCAATTCAGTTAGAAGTAAACACCACAGTACATAAAGAAATGGAAAGCAAGAAGCAGAGAAAGATCAAAGTCAAAAGGACTAGTCATCGTCAGAAGGTAGTCAACCAGGAAAGAGCCTTAGTTACCCATGAACACTCAGATATGAAGTTTTAAGTGGAAATGAGAAAGCTGCTTGTAATGGGCATTCCATCCTGAGTGTTCACTAGCAGTTTTGGGAGTGTTAGAATCTGTATATGGTGCAGATCCAAGAACCAGTAATTTGTTGGTATAAGAATGATTTTTTTAAGCGTTCAAGGGTGTTGGGGTGTTGGAAGAGAGACCTATAGTTTTGGTGCAGTGGTCATATACATGCACTATTTATGGGGAGTGGAAAATAACTCCAGTTTCAAAGATATTAGCATTTTTTAGGTTTGAAGTGTCACTATGCTGAGATCAATAGACCACAGCAGTAAAAGGTAAGGAAGGATCTATTTAATAAGGCAGTAATATTGTTTCCCTCTTTTTGGAAATTTTAAATGTTTGGCTATAGTAACCAGTGAAATATCCAGAATGTAAATATATACACATACATATAAATGATCAGGAGGTAGATGATAAGGTAAAGTGACAGACTTTTAGGGGGCATTTTCATTTAAAAGAATTTTGCCTTTTACAGTTTTAAAGGGGAATAGAACAATTGATTGAACATATGAAGTGTAAGTATGTAATTCAACATGTTCTGTTCCCTAATTATTGCTTCAGAAAACAATTACTGATTGGGATTAATTTCCTCTTTTGTGTCCTTATGTGACAAGGTAACTAGCAGAATTTTCAGATTAGTTGGAATATGACACAGCCACACCGCGAGTGTTTCTAATATGGCCTCTAACTTACAACCTCTGGGCTGTACAATTGTGCACTTTGGCATCCATACCACTCCAGCCGCCACTGGAATTATTGGAAACTAAGTATCTGTGTACTAATAAAATAGTTCCAAGTAGAAAAATGGAGTCATCCTTAAGGAACAAGAATAATTTTGGGAGTATTATGTATTCCAGATAGTATGGTGGGCAGTGATCAATCAGATCCTGATAACATTTCTGTGTTTCTTTAAAAACATCTGCGTAGGTGACAGATTATGTGGCATTTTTTTCACAATCCTGCCTGTGCTTTTGAGAAATCATCATAGCTGACTGCAGTCTGAGGGGAAAATATGTATCAGAGTTTTCCAGGAAGTAAAAGAGGAGATGATTCAAAGAGAAGTGAAATACTTGAATAACCTATGTAAAGAGTCTTAGGATAAAATATGAGATTTGGAAGACAGAAAGAAAAAGAATGCTGTTAGATATGGTAATGTTTTGTGAGCCTCATCTGGCCTGTTAAGGAACGTTCCAAAGTACCACAAACCACTTTTAGGGATAAACTATTTCTTCTGTATCCAGCAATATTTCTGAATTGCATGGGAGGTTTTCTAACTTTGGCAGATGAAGAATGGGATTTATTTATGGGACCAGTAGGAGACAATGGAGGTTTGCACAGTCAGCTCATCAATGAAGAAGGGAATCTTTCCATGTGCAGCCAGGTTAACAGGAGAATTTTGTCAAAGGTTGAGTGATACCTGATCTTTGGCCTTTCACAGATTTTCAAAGCTCTCTAGAGTAGAGGCATATTATAAACTTCCTTTCTGAAGGCCTCTGAGGATGTGTTCTTTTTTTTTTTTAAGGAAATGGGAGATTTGGATTATAGTAAGAATTGGAGGCTTATTGACCTAACTGAACCTGGATTACAAAACTGAGATTCCTTTTTATCCCAGAGACAAGGAAGATATTGTATTTGATTTGATTTACTCAAAGTCTGCATAATGTCTGATACCCTGTATACTTTGCAGAAGGTGTTTGATCTCTGTTGGTCAGAGCTGCAGCCCTTTTTGCCTTAGTCTTCTAACAGACTGTCTTAGTGTTTCATAGTCTTGTTGTCTTAGTATTTTCATAGACTGAACCTAACATGTTCTTGGTATTGACTCAATATTGTATTTTCCAGTGGTTTATTAGCTGACTATAGGACCTCTATGTTCAGACACTCTGCATCTTTAGTGTATGGATTGATAGGAGATACAATAAATACTGAAGAAAGGCTGTCCTGCAAATCCATGTTTTTAGTATTTTCTCTGGGAAAAGACAAGAACAGAGCACCACCTGTCTCCAATCTCTCAAGCCTGATCCTCAAAGAGAATTTACAAGCACTTTTCACAGACGAGCCTATGAAATGCATTTCATCCTACCTCCTAGGTAGTAGGCATAGAAACTCATGGACTCAATATAGACATTGGAATTCTGACACACTGCAACCTGCTGGACAAGCACCTGAGATAAAGTGTCATAAAAGGATACTGAATGTTTCTTAGACCCCCTGAAAGGTCTCATAGATGGGTCATCAGTTAGATTGGAACAAAGCCTGAATTTAAATACTTTGGGCATAGTCTAAGAATAGAAAGAAATAACTTAGAAAAGGATAACAGAAAGCTGTGTGTCAGGGAAGACAAAGAACCAAGAAAGTGATTGCATGAAGACATGAAAGGTTATCTTTTATATAAATACAGTAGCAAGGCTGACAAACCAAGTGGAGAGTATCTGTCCATCATGTCCCTGGTTTTTTATATGGTTGGTATTTTTAAAATTTAAATATTTAAATAGTTGCATACTCACCAGATCTGCATGAGAAGGAGCAATGATGACAGAAAAGCAATTCTGATTGCTGTGTGAGATCCTTGAAGCCAGGAGCCAGACAAGAATTATCTGGCAAAGGATTTGTCTACAGTCCACCAAATGAAGCAAAGAAATAAGTCATTTTTGGTTCCAGAATTACTTTCCATATTGACTAAACAAGTGAACCAACTGGTAAGCATGACATGAAGAAAGGCTTGGTAACGTACCACCTGGAAGAGGAAAGCTGAATAGGCTAGAGAAAGAAAGGATTATCAAGCAGCGTAAATGGAAACTGAATATAAACAGCAATGGCTAGAATTTGTAATATGTACTAGCTGTTTAGACTGTTAATACTACTCTCTTTTCATGGAATTGGACACACTGTAAGAAAATCACATATGTGAAAAGGATATTGAATAACTTTTAAACAATGTTATCTGGAAACCAAGTACCTCTCTCATCTTATCTTTTCTATTTTTTCAGTAATATGTGCTTTGCTTTCAACATGCTGAAGTTCTGACTTAATATGATACTTAAGTATAGACATAACTTTTAAATACATCCAATGTCCTAAGGGACTACTTAAAGTAAATCCCAGTATGGCAACATTAAAGGAAAAAGAATGAAAGTGACTCAAAAATTAGGTTAGTTTTATCTGGGGCTACAAAATGATAAAATACCTTAATGATAATGAAATGGGTATTGCACCTTGTCATGCCAGTGAGAGCTAAGATTGGAAAATCTCCAGCGTGGTCTTGCAATTTAAGGTACTAAAGCAGGGGCAGGCAAAATATGGCCTGAAGGGCCGATTCAGCATGCAGAGGGTCTTTGAACCAGGCTGTGGCAGTTTCCTTGGTCCTGCCTGGCCCAGGTGCCATACAGCCTGTGGCTCATCCTGCCACCCCAAGGCACACAGCAGGCCTTGGGCAGCTCCACCGCTGGACTCCATTTCTAGGTAACTCAGGCAGTGGTGGCTCCTTTCAGCTACCACTGCCGCCAGCCCTGCCCTCATGGAGACTTGTAGGGACTTGGGCACACAGCCCTGGAGAGACCCATGCCTGCTCTGGACCCACCCCAACTGGAGTGGACCAGGTCTGGACCAGCTGGGACCCACATGCACAACCCCAGCCTCTTTTTATTCTGCTGAGCTAAAAATTAATTCAAAGTAAACAAAAATGGGAAACAAAAATGGGAAAGTGAGTTGTCACTTCCTCAAAGATCTAAAGCATAAACTATGCACTCTGATACCAGAGTAATGGATCTCATGCAACACCTAGAATAGATTAAATAGATAATTTCCAAGATGATTAAATGAACCTGTTCCCTGTTAGAATCTATGGAATTTCTCCCAGAATAGGAAGGAAGATAAAATGGTTTAATCAGCATTAGTAATCTATATTGTAGCTGTATCTTCAGTCGGTGAAATGAATTACTCAAATGGCTGCCCAAAATTATATTAATATATGTAATGTGATGAGAGGCCAAAATCAAGGCTTATTAACTATCTCTATGATTGTTCTATTATTGTTGGATAGATTAAAAAAATAATCTCTATTATTGTTGGATAGATTAAAAAAATAATCTCTATTATTGTTGGATAGATTAAAAAAATCATCACCTAAAGCCATTGTCACTCAACCACTGTCTGGAATCATTTAAGGCAAGGAAGTAAGCCATAAAAAGATCAATCTTCACTGCACTGATTTAAAGAAAAGGTAAAGGACTTCCAAGACTTGGTATCAGAAAGTGTCTGTATCTTTGGAATTCAGAATCTTTGGTGTGGGTTGTTAGGGATAAAGAAGCCTATCTGTGTGAGAACCCTATTTATATTCCACTGCGTACCAGATGAATGAATGCTATTACCCACAGGAACAATAGAGAAGCAGCAGAAGACTTTAAATAGAGCTCCCCTGCTCTGCCCCACAATAGGCTCAGGAAGTAACAGGGATAGAGCTGCAATAGAAAAGATTTCTTTTGGCAAGAGTGATATATTCAAATTACATGCAGTGATTTAGCCTTAGCAAAATCCAGTACAAATATATCATTCATGAAGCCAGTTAATAAGTACTTTCAGATGAACAACTGTAAAATAAAATGAAAGAAAATGAGATCATAGCAGATACTTCTGGGACATGAATTCTCCATGAATATTCAAAATGTATTGCAATGTTTTTGTATTAGAGAAGGCAAGGTCAAAGAAGTGTGCCCTACACTTGAACTTAGTAGTGAGTGTGCATGTCCTGGCCTTTAATTTCAGTTAGAATATCATTAGTCTACAAGTAGCCTCTTGTGGAAGGGATCATTGCAGAGTTCTGTACCAGCTGGAGTTTGGTAAGGGCTAATTTCTTCATGGGTAGATATAGATATTGATTGATGTAGTGCAGGCAGAGAGTGATGAAACCTTGTAGATGTGGTGCCAGGTCAGAATAAGAATGACATTTCTGGTCAGCTGGAAAGAGTAGGAAATACTACTTGCAGATGCTGGTGTGTGAGGGCCTGGCATCATTAAGGAACTCAAGAGTATGTCTAATAGACAGAAGACAGATAGAACTGCCCATTTATGGGCTTGTACCTTCAACCAAAGGAAAGTACATTCTTTAAGTACTTTCCCATAACAGCCAGCATAACCATGCAAAACTAAGGAAGTGATACTTCTTCTGTATTCTGCACTGGTGAGACTATAGCTGGAGTAGTGGGTCCAGTTCTGGGTGCCACACTTCAACAAGGACATGAAAAAAACTTGAGAGGGTCTAGAGGAGAACCACCCACATGATTAGGGACTTTCAAGGCAAGTCATATGAGGAGAGGCTGAGGGACTTGGGCCTCTTCAGCCTACAGAAGAAAAGGCTGAGAGGGGACTTAGTGGCAGCTTACCACTACATCAGAGGAGTACATCAAAAGCTCAGTGAACACCTGTTCACCAGGGCAGCCCTGGGGAAGACCAGGAGCAGTAGATACAAACTCCTGGAAGGCTGCTTCAGGCTCAGTTCCAGGAAAAACTCCTTTACAGTCAGGTTGTCCAGACTGTGGAATAAATTCCCCCCAGTGGTGGTGCAGTCACTTATCCTGGAATTCTTCAAAAGGAGACTGGACAGCCACCTCATTAGGGTAATTTGACCCCAGTTGTCTTTTCCTGCCTAGTGCAGGGGGACTGGACCCAATGATCTACAAGATCCCTTCCAGCCCCTGAGAATCTGTGATGCTATGAATCTATGAAACCTCTATCTTTCTTCAATCTGCTGTTCTTTACCCGTGAACTGATCTCATCCAAACATTTTTGGTAGCAGTGGTATGTGAAATAAGAGTAAGTAAATGAGTAAAATAAGACTAAGGTAGACAAATACAGAATAAACAAATGAGTGACTATGCCAGTAGCTGCTTGTGGTAGACCAGTGGTTCTCAACCTTTTTGACTCAAGGCACCCCTCCTCAGACTCCAGGCACTGCTCAGAAAATAAGCTCTTAGCTTTCATTCATGACTGGACAACAATAAAAGAGCAGTTCTTCTGTTTCAAATAACTAAGACATATTTTTGATATTATAGATTCTTCTGGTTGAGAATCACTGCAGTAGACACTAGTTTTCTACCTCACCACTTGCTGGCAGGGGCAGAGGTATGTGTGGAGGGAAAAGCAACAGTCTGTTTGAATGGAAAAAAGGGTTTTCTGTGGGTTAAAGAAAATTGCTTCATGAGTAGCAGTGTTGGCCAGGTCCCAGTCATATGTGGTTTGCCTTTGTCCTCGATTTAT
>NW_017729025.1:107728702-107730091 GCF_001723915.1 Gavialis gangeticus | reverse complement strand
TCAACCTTTTTGACTCAAGGCACCCCTCCTCAGACTCCAGGCACTGCTCAGAAAATAAGCTCTTAGCTTTCATTCATGACTGGACAACAATAAAAGAGCAGTTCTTCTGTTTCAAATAACTAAGACATATTTTTGATATTATAGATTCTTCTGGTTGAGAATCACTGCAGTAGACACTAGTTTTCTACCTCACCACTTGCTGGCAGGGGCAGAGGTATGTGTGGAGGGAAAAGCAACAGTCTGTTTGAATGGAAAAAAGGGTTTTCTGTGGGTTAAAGAAAATTGCTTCATGAGTAGCAGTGTTGGCCAGGTCCCAGTCATATGTGGTTTGCCTTTGTCCTCGATTTATTGCACATTGTATTTTAGTTAGCTTTAAAAAATGACACAGTGGGTGCGTCTACATGAGATGCTATGTCACTGTAGCACATTGCTACAGTGATGTAGTGTCAGTGTGCATAAATTGTGATGCTGCTGCTACAGAAGGGTCTAAAAAGACCCATACACCACCAGGACTGTGCAGTACCAGTGGGTACTGCATAGTCATTTAGTATTTGCTAAAGCGGTAGCTGTAGATGTGCAGTCAGGGGCACATATAGACATGCTCAGTGATTATAACTGGAGAGCCTTTAATTACTGTCATTTGGCTGATCAGTATGGCTGGCACAGGGAGGTGTGTAGAATTGACATTTATAGAGCATGATACAACAGTTTCTTATTTTATACATTTGTTATACGTTGAAAAACTATAAGAATCAATTATATTCTAATGATTGCAGATCTATCCTATGAAGCCATGTTATCCAGTCTGTGGGATGCCCAGAAGTCCAGAAATTTGGTGGTGGGGTAGTGGTGACAATGAACATTGCTACTGCCACCCTGACACTAAATTTCTAAGCTTCACATGACTGGAAAGGACCCCATCTGGGCCATACCAGTGCAGCTGGATTGGGTCGCAGCTGAGCTGTTGCCATGCAGCTGGATTGGGCCATGGCTGGGCCAGCACCACATGTTGGATCATGCAGGTAAACCAGATCTAGTCAGTGGACTGATCTGGCACTTCTCCTTTAGCCTGTGGGGCAAAAAAGGTTGGGTGTCACTGGCAAAGAAAAAATACTTACCACACAGATACCCATACTAGTGTACTGTATTTCAATGTCCTAATTATAGTTTCATAGTTTCTGGGGTGGGAAAGGACCTGAGAAGATCATCTAGTCCGACCCCCTGCCATGGCAGGAAAGAGTACTGGGGTCAAATGACCCCAGCAAGGTGTTCGTCTAACCTCTTCTTAAAAACCCCCAGGGTAGGAGCCTGCACCACCTCCCTTGGAAGTTGGTTCCAGACCCTAGCTGCCCTGACTGTGAAATAGCGTCTTCTGATGTCTAACCTAAA
>NW_017729025.1:107722112-107728062 GCF_001723915.1 Gavialis gangeticus | reverse complement strand
ATTTTCTTAATGAGAACAGGGTGAGAGACAGTGTCAAAAGCCTTCCGGAAGTCCAGGAAGACTATGTCCACTGCTACTCCTGCATCTAATGATCTGGTGATCTGATCATAAAAAGCCACCAGGTTGGTCTGACAGGACCTGCCACTGATGAACCCGTGCTGATTGCCCCTAAGCATGTAGTCCCCTGCATTAGTTCTCCCTTTATTGCTGAACCTTCCTTCAAACCTCCCTGCTTTCCTGGAAGATATGTGACTTGACTTATCATCCTCTAGGTGCAATCTGAAAAGGCCTTGGATCCACTTATTATACTTTTGGCAGCCCAACCGAGTGTCTTACTATCTTCCAGAAGAGGAGAACTTGGTTACAAGCAAATATCTCATTAAACTAGGGAGAAGGGAGGGTGAAGTGGAAAGGAAGCTTTCTAGAATCAAAAGCCCTACTGAGTCAAGGTTTTGCTGAAGCTCTAGCAAAACAGTGTTGGAGGCACAGGGACTCTAGTCTATCCAGCAATTCCTATTCCAGTGTATACCTACCACTGGTTTAATTTTATCCTTGATTTTATTGAAGAAATTATATACCAGATTTGAGACTGTTATCCTGCTTTAGAAGTTTATACTGTCTGTCTTCTACTTGTTTTCACTGGTATAAAGTTCAGTTGTATTGAAAATATGTTGTCTCTCCAGGCCTTTAATTAGAAATTCAAATGTTCCAGTAACTACTAATGTTCTATATGGTTGATAGGATTTAAAAAAAATGGTTTCTATGATCCATTGGTCCTGGGTATGACTGTAAACTGCAGCTGACTGGAGGGCCTGGTGGCAACGTGGTGGGGGTACTTGTGTTGGGGTAGCTCCTATTAAATACCATAACGTTGCAGCCTCCATATTAAGGTGAGTATAGGAAGCTTAAGAAACCTAACCCCCTCTGCCTTATGAATATTCCTTGGCTGGAGAAAAGCTAAGAGACATCATCCTGACAGAAATGCACCCTCAGCGAGGCATTAGGCAGTCAGAAGCAGTCCTTATCTGTTGCCCTCTAGCATAAGTGACAACTCTTGTGGCACTGAACATCTGGACTCAGTCTGGCCTTGGATTCTGTTTCAATGGTCTAAAGGGGGGATGGGCAGCCTCCACTCCTCCATACTCTTTCCTAAGCATACATGTTGTAGGTCTTCATGTGATGGTCACAGGAGTCCATAAGGGACATACTCCAGGCACCAATTGAATCACAAGAAGATTCATCAGGCACTTGACTAGACCTCTTAAACACATACCATGATTCAGAAGTTTCCCTACTTATGATCCATTTCCTCTTTAGGTGCAAATTGGCAGATCTCCATTGAAGCCAATGCAGCTAAACTGATTTTCATCAATCTTCTACATTATTTGATTTCTAGCATTTAATTTAAGTTATGGTAATATTGTACTATTCTCAAGGTATCACAGCTAAGGAAAAAGTGTCAAAGCAGAACTGATCAAATGCCAGAAAAATAGATTTGTTATTTGATTAAAAATAATAGAACTAATCAAAAAGTTTATTTTTGGTCTGATACAAACCTTAGTGAAGCCAAGACAATCCATTTAATTGATTTAATGGACCAGGGTGAGTCCTTGAAGAATAATATAGAAATTTCTTATCAGAATCCTACACTTCCAGTTCTATCAAAAAAATTCCAAAAAGCATGCATTACAAGTATTTGTTAATCTACACAGTTGTATGGATTCTCTCCAACTACAGTGCCATGGGTTCTGAATTCATAGTGGTTAAAAGCACATCCAGGAGAGAGACAGTGGCTAGGACATCAGAAAAATGGGGGCTGGAAATCTGGGTTCATTTCCTGGTTCTGCCATTCAACTACTGTTGTTTAGCACATGCCACACAATCTCACTGCCTTCATTTTCCTCCTGTAAAGCATAGTAATTCTGTTGGTGAACAGCTTTAGTATTTAACTGAAGTAAGGGCAGAATTTAGCAATGGTACTGTTATGGCATGCGTCATCCCTAAAACACTTTAAAGTATGGACAAAATGATTATATAACTGATAACTAGTATTGTCATTAGAAAATCAGTAAACTGGGTAAGACTTTTTGATTATTACTTTGACTATATTATATATTTCGTTTTTCCAATATTTGTGGAAAGATGAAAAACAGCAGGAAAAAATAAATTAAGATAACCATAAATAGCTGCTTCCTCTGCTCAAAAAACAGATGCTATTCAAGTGAAAATTCTAAAACTCAAACTATGCCAAAATTACCAGCAATGTGCAGATTTATGATGAGTGATTTAAAACACTTCTCCTGGGGAAAAATAAAACCTATGTATGACTCATTCAGTCACAGCATAGCCTCTGCTGAATGTTAGAAATAAGACTTTTTTTCAGAAATAGCAACATCATTTTATTTTCCCCAAGAGCTGGACATATATTAAGTAGCAACTAAAACTTTCACAGGTGTTCTCAGACTATACCCTTCCTGAAATTGAAAACAAGTTTGGCTTTTTATTTCTCTGTTTCAGTGATCTCCAACCTTTTTAAGTAGAAGATCACCTTTAGCATTTAAAAGCAACCCAAGATCTATTGTGTGCTACTGCCACCCCCACCCCCGACCCCACTCAGCAGGTAAGTCTGTGAGGAGGGAAGGTGGGGGCAGATTGAGGCAGACGGAGAAAAAATGATTTGTGGGTGCACCTCCCCAGCAGGTAGGTCCCACCTGGCCGGAGCACCATTCAATTTACCACTGCTCCTCTTTCTGTGGCACTGTCCCTTACTGTGGAGCCTTGATTTAGCCCCCGCCCCTCCCCTCCCCCATGGACTGACCTGCTGGGCTGGGTCACACACATGAATGCATGTGGGAAATCAGCCTTCCACCCCAGCCTTGGATCAACTCCAAGAGGCTCCAAGATTTACCACAAGAAGCTCTGAGATCTACCAGTGGATGAAGATTCACTGGCTAGTGACCACTGCTCTATTGTTTCTGTGAGTGCTCTTCTCTGCACTTCCTCTGAGTTCAGAATCAGTTATACTGAAAAATGACAGTGGCTTATGAAATCAGCCATTGTGGGAGTTTGCATACATACATGTATTAGATACTTTTTGAGGATGATTTTGTAAATATGAGCAATATGGCTATTTTTTATAAGCTGATGAGTGAATCTCATCTCAGATCACACATATTTTGAGGATGTTGTATAAACGTGTGTGGATATTTAAGTCTTGGGGTCAAATAGCAGCAGTGAATCTTGTGCCGCAGCTGCTTGTCCCTGGGGAATGCCCATGTCACGTGCGCTTTGGCATGTGGCGAGTTACTCTGGGAGTGGTAGGGGAGGCTGGGGCCAACACTGTGCTGGCCTCAGCAGCCTTATCTGGGGTCCTGGAGGCATCCCAGGGCTGCAGCCACTGTAACCCTGCTCGCAGCTACAGCATGGCTCTGGGCAGCCTAACTGCACTTTTCAGTAGCACATGCTGCCCGAGTATGCGCTGCTTTGGGGTTTTTTTCCCACTTTTTTTTTTAACTCCTAGATATCCAGGGGTTAAAAAAAATCCACAGAAAAAAAAATGGAGCAGCACATACTCAGGCAGTGTGCACTTGCAGCATGGAGAACACTGAACTGTGCAGTATGTGGTGCTGCAATAATGTTTGCGGCGCCAGATGCTGCATAGACGCAATCATCTGGATGTGCCCAATTTGGCTAAAAATTAATAAATAAATGTGTATGCATGTATTTAAGTAATGCATAAAATTAAAACAATTTCTATAGTTTCCTGAATTCCACAGAAAACTTACTTTGGAGGTAGGTTCAAAGATTAATCTTATTCTATGAAGTCTAGGTTAAAAAAAGTTAACAGACTGCACTTAACTTTTTTCCCTTTCTTTTTCAATCTTAAGTCCTCCAAGAGAAGAGTTAATCCATGGCACAAATATAGTATGAACATTGATGGATCTACCATATTAAAATCATCATTGCTTATGCTATTGATACTTCATGGGCAACTTCATGGTACCTCCTGGCTCGGGGGGGGGGGGCACCAGCAGCTGATCACTGATGGGGAAGGGGTCTCCCAGTGGCCTGTCACCGACCCCAGAAGCACCAGCAGCAAACCAGAAGTGCTGCCGGAAAAAACTGGAAGTGCAAACAGTACTTCTTGTGGGGGGGCACCGGCCAACTGACCTCACCACTCCCTGGCTGGTGAGGGCCAATTTCAGGCAGAGGGGAACGTGCCCCTCTGTACCCCCCCATGCGTTGCCTATGTTATGCTGTATATGAATAGCAGCATTAACTCAGATAGTTAAAGTCTGTTATATATTCACAGAGAGAGGTCATGTTTTCAGTAGGTCAGCGAGGACTGAAAGAGACATTGGTCTCATTGGGTGCATCTACATGTACAATTAATGCAAAGCAATAAACTTCAGAGCAGTTTGAGCTGGAGTAAACTACTCCTAGGAGCAGTGTCTAAATGTATGCCCAAGAGAGCAGCAATTTGAGCCAGAGTGGAGCAGGCCTGGGCTGGCAGGGTGAATGGGAGGTCAGCCATTGGCCCTGGGTGCTGGCATCAGGTAGTGTTGGGGCTGCCTACAGCATGAAGGTATTGAAAGTGCAGAACCATGTGGTTAGGTGGCAGGCAGGAGTCTGGCCCCTGGCTGTCTGGGCTTTCTGGATGCAATTTATGCCTGTCTTCAGCTTAATTACGTGTGCTTAATTGCAGTAAATTACTCTGGTATGAGATAGTTCTGTCCCCAGCAGCACTAGTTTATGCTGGTGTAAATTAGTTCACTACAGTTTAATACTGTCACATATGTAGACAGTGGATCTTCACTCCTCAGTTAATTAGTCTATGCTGCAGTAAAATGCATGTGTAGATGTGGCTACAGTATCTGAAAAGAAGGAGCATATATCTTTTAAAACATACAGAACTATGAACACCGTAGTAAGAAGAGACTTATACACGATATTAACGATGGATCAAAATTAAAATCCTAAATCCAAAAACGCGTGCACTTTTAGGAAATCTGTATCAGGATCCAAAAGTTTGATTAACCCCCTGGAAAAAACACAAGGCTGCAAAGTTTTGAGTTTGGATCTGGATTGATCTTTACTGTTTGGGGATTTTTTCCCCATTATTGTACAGCTACTTATTAGATGCTTAGTTATTACATTTTAGGCACTAGTAAAGAAACCCTTAGCTGAAACCAGATTGACAGATTTAATGTTGATGTTGAGCCTCAGTTTAGGTAGTCATCCCCATCTGTTGATAGGAGTTTAGGGTTTTTGTTGCTGTAGCTTTGAAGGGCTCTATTCAAATGAAGCAAAAGTTGGTTGCCAATAAAATGTTACTGATCTGCCCTTGCAATATTGTGCTATATATAAAGAGGAATTGCCTTCATTACCATTGCACTCTCAATTTATAGCAATTAAAATTAAATTAGAATCTACTTCTATCCAGAAAATACATAGGTAATTCACCAGTCACCTTAATGCGGTGTATGTGCAAAATAATAGATAGCTACTTGTTTTTGAGATGTGCAAATAAGTCTAAATGTAGAAGAATCCTCTCATTAATGTAAAGTATACAGTCTCTACTGTTAGCAGTGATGTCTCCTCCCAATTAAAAATGTCTGCTATCAGACCTTTAAAAATATCTCGCTTCTGGAGCTGATTCCAGGAAAAAACCTGGCCAGTTTCAGATATTGTTACCAGCTTGAAATCCAAGCCCAGTGTCAAAATTTTGCTCAAGTTCCAAAACTAGGGTGAACTCTCTGTGCTTCATCAAAATCATGTCATAAAAAGTCACATAAAACCAAATGCATCCCTAAACTTTACAGTAGATTACTAACCTCTTGCTTTTGCTTGCAGGTTCACTCTTCTCCAGTATGCGTGAGTTTATGACTTTTCATAGAATCATAGAAAATTAGGGTTGGAAGGGACCTCAGGAGGTCATCTAGTCGAATCC
>NW_017729025.1:107716622-107717112 GCF_001723915.1 Gavialis gangeticus | reverse complement strand
TAAGTCATGTTCCCCAGCCCCTTAACCATCTTTGTTGTCCTCTCCTGGACTTTCTCCAAGCTGTCTACATCCTTTTTGTAGTGGGCGGCCCAAAACTGGAGACAGTACTCCAGATCTGAGCTCATCAGTGATGAATAGAGAGAAAGAATCACTTGCCTTGATGTGCTGGCAATGCTCCTACAAATGCAGCCTAGTATGCCATTAGAGGAGGCTGGAGGAGAGGGAGGAGACCATAGGAGACCCCTGCCAGGCCCCATGCCCTGCCTGTTCCCCCAGCCCCCCTGACCCCCACCTGCTGTCCCAGCCCCTCCCCCCCATGGCTGCCCCACCCGCTTCAGCTCCCGGCCCTTTAAAGAAAAGCCCCTACTTACTGGGTGCTGCCCAGTGGGGGGCTGATCCCTGCTGCTCCCCACTTACCCACACTGTATGGGGGCTCTGCCACAAGCCCCTGACCCCCCCCCACTCCCCTAGTCCCCCCAGTGGCTGCCTC
>NW_017729025.1:107700277-107701337 GCF_001723915.1 Gavialis gangeticus | reverse complement strand
GGTGCTTTACTACCCTGCTAGTGAGAAAGATTTTCCTAATATCCAATCTAAACTACCCTTGCTGCAACTTGAGACCATTGCGCCTTGTTCTGGTATCTGCCACCACTAAGAATAGTCTAGCTCTATCCCCTTTGAAACCACCCTTCAGGTAGTTGAAGGTTGTTATTAAATCCCCTCTCAGTCTTCTCCAAACTAAATAAGCCCAGTTCCCTCAGCCTCTCCTCATAAGTCATGTTCCCCAGCCCCTTAACCATCTTTGTTGTCCTCTCCTGGACTTTCTCCAAGCTGTCTACATCCTTTTTGTAGTGGGCGGCCCAAAACTGGAGACAGTACTCCAGATCTGAGCTCATCAGTGATGAATAGAGAGAAAGAATCACTTGCCTTGATGTGCTGGCAATGCTCCTACAAATGCAGCCTAGTATGCCATTAGAGGAGGCTGGAGGAGAGGGAGGAGACCATAGGAGACCCCTGCCAGGCCCCATGCCCTGCCTGTTCCCCCAGCCCCCCTGACCCCCACCTGCTGTCCCAGCCCCTCCCCCCCATGGCTGCCCCACCCGCTTCAGCTCCCGGCCCTTTAAAGAAAAGCCCCTACTTACTGGGTGCTGCCCAGTGGGGGGCTGATCCCTGCTGCTCCCCACTTACCCACACTGTATGGGGGCTCTGCCACAAGCCCCTGACCCCCCCCCACTCCCCTAGTCCCCCCAGTGGCTGCCTCACCCACCCCAGCTCCAGCCCTTTAAGAAAAAAAAACAAACCCAAACCCGCACACTCATGGGGTTCTGCAGTGGCCTCAGGGCTTTGGAAGGCTAGTGCAGAGCTGCTGATGCAGCACAGGGCAGCGGGAGGCAGGGGATCATACTTCACCTGGTATCAGCTGGTGAGTTTGGGTTTTTTTTGTTTTTGTTTTTCTTAAAAGGCTGAAGCTGGGGCAGGCAGGGAAGCCATGGGGGGCGCTGAGGGATAGAGCAGGGGTTGGGGGGACACAGCAACAAGAGAAGACTCAGCTGAACTACTTTCTTCCACAACCTCTACCTCAGCCTCCTCTGAAGTGCTTTCTGGG
>NW_017729025.1:107694983-107695277 GCF_001723915.1 Gavialis gangeticus | reverse complement strand
TTAACCATCTTTGTTGTCCTCTCCTGGACTTTCTCCAAGCTGTCTACATCCTTTTTGTAGTGGGCGGCCCAAAACTGGAGACAGTACTCCAGATCTGAGCTCATCAGTGATGAATAGAGAGAAAGAATCACTTGCCTTGATGTGCTGGCAATGCTCCTACAAATGCAGCCTAGTATGCCATTAGAGGAGGCTGGAGGAGAGGGAGGAGACCATAGGAGACCCCTGCCAGGCCCCATGCCCTGCCTGTTCCCCCAGCCCCCCTGACCCCCACCTCTCAATTCCATTCTGCTTCTG
>NW_017729025.1:107691697-107693638 GCF_001723915.1 Gavialis gangeticus | reverse complement strand
ACTGGAAGGCTCAGCATGGGGAGTGAAATGGGGGTGGAGGAGACTGCCATGCTGGTGCTGCTGCTTGTTGTCATGGTGGTGGTGGGGGGGATTATGGATGGTGTTCTTGGAGGGGATGCAGACTCAGGCACAGGCAGTGGCACTGGCACTGCTCCCCTCTCCTTGCTGCTTCTGGAAGCTTCATTCGTGCTAGTTGTAGGAAAGAGGCTGCGTCTCAGGTTTTTTTGGGGGAGGAGTTACAGCTCTCCCTCTACCCTCTCTTCTGCCCCTCCCTGAAGGCTTGCCAGCTGCCTTTCCACCATGCTTCATGGTGTGTTTCATAGTGTCTTGTTTTTATAAAAATATATAAATGTATCTGTGTTTCTCTATAAATTCTATAATGTAACATGCTGCAAGGTATACATGTATAGAAATAAATATGTATGCATCTGCCTTCCTATATAAATTCTATAGTGTAATATCCAATATAATTATGAAATTGAAAAGAATAAATCAATGAATATAATAATAAAATAAAAGGATCTAGAGGAAAGCAAAAGTTATTGTGGAATCCCACTTGCTAGGCTAGCAAGTAGGAAATCATTCAAATCAATAATAGTAGTATCCTTTGTTGTGTAATGCTCCTGAGCTGCTGGAAGATAGCTCAGTAACTGTCAGACCACAAGGCAGAAAGCAGACAAGTTCAAACAATGTGGCCTTTTACGCTGCTTTTCCATCCCTCCCCCAGATCACTGAGATTGGAAGGGAACTCAGGGAAGGATCACAGTCACTAGCCAGCTACACAGTCAATATGAGATTAGTCCTTCCCCACTCTTCCTCCTTCTCCCTGCTACCTCTCCTTACTTTCTGTTTCCCTTCATGCAAGCCCCAGCTTGAGCTTCAAAACTCAAAACATTTCAAAACTTTTGAAATGTTTCAACTACTCTCATTTTGTTTTGAGGCTGTTTTGAAACCCTTTGTTTCATTTCAGTCTTGCTCCTTTGAGCTCACAACAAGTTGAAACAGCATTGAAACAAACCAGCCGGTGAAATTTCACATGGCCCTAATAGTTTGCACCTTAGGAAGCTTGCAGATGACATTGGGCACTTGTTATAAGAAGCACGAGTTGAGGAGTTGTAAGCCCGGTCTTTTCCCTGTACTGCATATTTGCTCCTCTCTGCTGTTTCTCTCTCTGTTTTTTTTGGCCTTGCCTGTCCCCCCTTCTACACCCTTCACACATAGCTGCCACAACCTTTGGTTCTCTTAATGCCAGTGGATGTAGAGACCCTTTGAAATGGACAGCACTCTTTGATTTCCTGCACCAGAAAAGGTTGTACATCACCTTTCTGCAAGAAACACACACTGAGGCAGCTAACCAAGCTGACTAGCATGCCACCTCGAAGGGCCACAGTTTCTTGAGTCATAGTGTTATACAAATAGACTTTTTGCCTATTGTTTTTAATCTCATGTATTTTCTTGAGTTTTACATTGCCTTAAGAAACTCCATTTTGTATTGCTCTGTAGGTTGACATAAGTGCTCCACCTCTGTATGCTGTGTGTGTGAGAAAATGGTGAGGGCATGTCTGTGGAAAAGGAAAACATCAGCTGGTGACTGGCTGAAGAATGCAGACAGATTGAAGACCAGAACCAGAAGAATCCACCCCAGAACAGCAAGACAATGGCAATTGACCTTCAAGGAAGAACACAGTAATAACATAGCAAAAGCCCAGAGGACTGAGTGAATTGACAAGGCTATAAAAGATGGAGTGAGACATGTCAATTTTTGGTCTTGTTCTGCATGTCATCCTGGAGCATCAGTTTGTCTAATGAGATGGACTGGCGGAAGCTCGGCTCCTACTTGTGATCAACTTAGCTGGCCACTAAGTTGATCCGAGCACTGATAAGACTGTTAATATATACCAGTGCAGAACAGAAATTGGGGTATGAATGTGTGTGTGTGTG
>NW_017729025.1:107682555-107686697 GCF_001723915.1 Gavialis gangeticus | reverse complement strand
ACAAGGCAGAAAGCAGACAAGTTCAAACAATGTGGCCTTTTACGCTGCTTTTCCATCCCTCCCCCAGATCACTGAGATTGGAAGGGAACTCAGGGAAGGATCACAGTCACTAGCCAGCTACACAGTCAATATGAGATTAGTCCTTCCCCACTCTTCCTCCTTCTCCCTGCTACCTCTCCTTACTTTCTGTTTCCCTTCATGCAAGCCCCAGCTTGAGCTTCAAAACTCAAAACATTTCAAAACTTTTGAAATGTTTCAACTACTCTCATTTTGTTTTGAGGCTGTTTTGAAACCCTTTGTTTCATTTCAGTCTTGCTCCTTTGAGCTCACAACAAGTTGAAACAGCATTGAAACAAACCAGCCGGTGAAATTTCACATGGCCCTAATAGTTTGCACCTTAGGAAGCTTGCAGATGACATTGGGCACTTGTTATAAGAAGCACGAGTTGAGGAGTTGTAAGCCCGGTCTTTTCCCTGTACTGCATATTTGCTCCTCTCTGCTGTTTCTCTCTCTGTTTTTTTTGGCCTTGCCTGTCCCCCCTTCTACACCCTTCACACATAGCTGCCACAACCTTTGGTTCTCTTAATGCCAGTGGATGTAGAGACCCTTTGAAATGGACAGCACTCTTTGATTTCCTGCACCAGAAAAGGTTGTACATCACCTTTCTGCAAGAAACACACACTGAGGCAGCTAACCAAGCTGACTAGCATGCCACCTCGAAGGGCCACAGTTTCTTGAGTCATAGTGTTATACAAATAGACTTTTTGCCTATTGTTTTTAATCTCATGTATTTTCTTGAGTTTTACATTGCCTTAAGAAACTCCATTTTGTATTGCTCTGTAGGTTGACATAAGTGCTCCACCTCTGTATGCTGTGTGTGTGAGAAAATGGTGAGGGCATGTCTGTGGAAAAGGAAAACATCAGCTGGTGACTGGCTGAAGAATGCAGACAGATTGAAGACCAGAACCAGAAGAATCCACCCCAGAACAGCAAGACAATGGCAATTGACCTTCAAGGAAGAACACAGTAATAACATAGCAAAAGCCCAGAGGACTGAGTGAATTGACAAGGCTATAAAAGATGGAGTGAGACATGTCAATTTTTGGTCTTGTTCTGCATGTCATCCTGGAGCATCAGTTTGTCTAATGAGATGGACTGGCGGAAGCTCGGCTCCTACTTGTGATCAACTTAGCTGGCCACTAAGTTGATCCGAGCACTGATAAGACTGTTAATATATACCAGTGCAGAACAGAAATTGGGGTATGAATGTGTGTGTGTGTGTGTGTGTGTGTGTATTAAGTACTTAATCAATAAATGCAACATCTTGCCTTATCCTCCCTCATAAGTTCTCACTCATGATTTGAGCAATTGGCAAGTGGTTCATTGCAGTTCCCAGCACACTTCTGCCTAGACAGCTATTTCCATTTTATATACGCACATTAGATTTTTCCTTTCTAAATGTAGTACATTGAACATGTCCTAATTTAATTTCATATTTATTGATTTCAAATAATTTCTTAAATTTGTAAAGATGATTTAAAATACTAATTCTGGTTCCCAAAGTGCTTGCAAAACTTCCCAAATTGGTTTCAGCAGTTAATTTTATGAGTATACTGTCATCCATTACCTAAATTGTTAATTCATTTAATAGTGCACAAACATTGAATCAATCTGTTGATCAATCAATAATAATAATAACAACAATTAATAGTATTATTAGTTACACCTACTCTAAAATAACTTAGAAAGATACTCAGGATAATCGTCACACCATTGTGCAAGGTGCTGTAGAAAAGCAAGGGGGAAAAAGCAGTCATTTTTGGAATAGTTTACACTGTAAACAAATAATCTTACAAAATAATCTACAAACACATATTCTTCCACCCCACTTATCATGAGCAAAATGATCCATGTTTACAAACCTGTTTGTACAACCTATATAGATTTAACAGCAAATGTTGATGGTGCCAAAAAAGAAAGGTCAGCCAATAAGGAATCCACACACAGTAATGTTATGTATAGTACGTGTTGCATCCTTTGAATGCTTATCCACATCAGAAGTTTTGCCTGTCCTGAACTACTTTATAATGCATGTTCTTTATTTCCATGTATTTTTGCACTTTCATTTTACTGTTTAAATTTGTCTTTCACAAACTTCTTTCCCTTACCTACTTTCAAACACCAATTTATTTTGATTTCCCTATGCTGAACGCTTCATTCCAGCACTGCTAAGTTTTTAACTCTCACAAACAATCATTTTCTGTGACAGAGTGAAAATCAGAGTTTTGTTAGAGTGCTGTTTGAGGGTGAGAAAATATGTTGGCCCTGCTACTTGTCAGAGTGAGGGAACAACACCTGATGGAATACTAGGTGAAATTTACAAGCAAGGTGGGAAAAAGGGCTCCCTTAATAACTACATAGCATTATTATGCACACTTGGAAAATAGACTTGAAAAATGCCAGAAACATTATCATATTCAAGAAAGGTGATAGAATAAAGAGCAGAATTTTTTGTGGTATTGCACTCCTATCCATACCTGGGAAGATCCTCTTCCACATTTGCCTATTAATAGACTCACTTTTCTTGCTGAGTAAATTCTATCTGAGTTCCAATGTTGTTTCAGACCACTCAGAGGTACAGTAGATATGATTTTTGTTTCTAGACAGGTGAAAAAGTGCTGCAAGCAACACAAATCTTTACATGGCCTTCATTGACCTGACAAAGGCCTTTGATTCAATTAATAGAGAGGCCCTCTTGGGCTAGGGACAGAAATTACACATAAACTGGTATAAGTGATTGGAAACCAGTTGACATCTGTAACTCAACAGAAGTTCAGTGCACATAATCTGCTTTCAAAATCACCCAAACCAGTTTAAGATATACTTGGATGGATGTAGTATCAGACTTAATTGATTTAAGTTAAATTGGTTTATTGAACTTCTGTCCTAGATCAAGATTCAAGTTAACTCACAGTCCCTTAGTATCCCAGATTGCTTTGCTCTTCCCCTACAACAGCCCCTTCAAGGGTGGGTGGGCTAGTTTGGGGCCAAGCTGTCTGCTCCAGCTGAGCAGTGAGGCATGCTGTAGCAACCCTGGCTTCTGGCCTAAGCCACTGCTGTCATGTGGCTGCATTTCCAGAATCAGAAGTGACTGCCTATTCACTTCCTTATCAGTTCAATCTACACAACTTAGACTCACCTATAAAGATTTAATCAATTCAGCTTCCAGCTTTTTCACTGTCTGTACTTAGCCTTGAAGATCCTAATGAGATTTGGATGCCTGCCAAAATTAATTGTAATCAGACGTCTTCACAGCAACATGATAGCAACCATCCTAAACAAACAGACCCCTTCACTATTAAAATGGGTCAAATAAGGTTGTTTGATTACATCAAGAATTTTCCATCTATATTGCAGATATTCCACATCTCATTCATGATAGATTTCCATCAGAAGTCAATATCCAGTATCTCATGGATGGGAATCTCTTTAACATCAACTGGTTACATCCCAAATACAGAATAACCAACACTTTTACTACTGGTCTTCAATATGCTGATTATTTTATTGTGTGTGTCCATTGAACTGAAGATCTCTGGGTCACTCTTAATGTCTTCTGTGAAACATACAAAATGCTTGGACTCACCATCAACCTCACAAAGCCCAAGGTCCTTTATGAATCCTCCCTAACCAACCAGCTGTTCCTCCTGGGTAGTCATCTTTCCCAAAAAGTAAACATAGACTGGGTAAAATTTGACAGTTCTACCTTTGGGCATCTCTGATGTCATGTCTTCCATGATCATGACATCAGGACCCAAACAAAACTTCTGGTCTACTAGGATGTTGCCATCCCTTCCCTGTTGTATGGGTGTGAAACTTGGATGACATATTGGAAACACCTGAAAACTTTGGAATGTTTAGGGATGTCTCTGGAAAATCCTATGTATGAATTGGAAGGATGGAACAATGAATGCCAGAATTCTGGCTTAAGCAAACATCACTAGACAATAGACATGTCCTAAAGATGCATGACAACTGAATCGCAAAACAGGCCCTATACTTCCAACTCACACGCTATCACTGCTCTAGAGGTAGGCAAAAGAAGACATTCAAGGATGCCCTGAAGGGCAATGTGATGAAAT
>NW_017729025.1:107679139-107682534 GCF_001723915.1 Gavialis gangeticus | reverse complement strand
GCCAGAATTCTGGCTTAAGCAAACATCACTAGACAATAGACATGTCCTAAAGATGCATGACAACTGAATCGCAAAACAGGCCCTATACTTCCAACTCACACGCTATCACTGCTCTAGAGGTAGGCAAAAGAAGACATTCAAGGATGCCCTGAAGGGCAATGTGAAGAAATGTGATATTAACACCAGTGTCTGAAGCACTGAATCATCCCCAGTGGTGCCATGATGTGTAGCAAAGCATCAATACTTTCAAGTAAACCCTCCTCATTATGGAGGTGAATAATTGAGAGAGACAAAGGGTTGGAATTGTGACCTAATATCACCAGGATCAACTCCTCCATCCAGGAACTCCTGGACATCTGCAGTTGAACATGTGGACCTCAGATCTGCCTCTGCAGTCATTGGTAGACTTACCAATGACTTCCCTATTTACTGAAAGACTGTCATCCTCATATTGAGGGATTATTAAAGACTACAACTGAAGCCAGAAAGGGTTGGCCCTCCTGCTTGTCTCAGTGATCTATGGGGATGGGCAAGAGGACTTGCCTGCTTCCTTTCCCTACCTGTCTGCTATTACTGTATCTGTGGCAGCTATTGCATACCTCTTCTCTTCTTATGGCTCTGATGGTAGATTGCATTTTTTTTATGTAAAATTACAAGAAAGCTAAGAATAAAAATCTTCATTCTTTTGAGAAACATGCTATTGAAGCCTTCACTTGATTTGTTTTAAAGTTGCCCCTTATAGAAATGGGATGTAAAAGACAGTTGGTTTAGAAAGCACTCAACAGCAAGCAGCTATTGCACACTGGAAAAATTGATTACAAATGCTAGTGTAATAGAGAATACCAACCCCTGTTACTACTAAAGGGCAGAAAAGTAAGGAAAAAGGGAAAGGATATTTTAAGAGTCATTCTTTTATGGCCCAGAAGGGCAGGGTCTTGGACCATGTAAACCTTGCTTCTGGAATGAGCAAGGCATTCCAGGTAGGATCACAAGAGAAGAAAGGAGCCCTCCTTGCCAAGGAGTGGCCCTCACATCACTTGAGGACTGCTGAGGGAATTCAGCAGCTAAAAGGGCTAAATTCTAGTTAAAAGGGCTAAAAAGGGGGAAAAAAGGCCTCTTAACTGCTAAGTATTGTGGTATTGGTGTGGGCCTGTACTGGTTGTATAGAAGGAAGTGAATTGTGTGCTCCCAGCCCAGAAAGTGTGAAGGAGAATAGATCTGAGTGCTGAAAAGAGGGTTTGAACTGGGCCCCAGGAGGACTGAGTGCTGCAAAGAGAGTTTGAACTAGGCCCAAGACTTTTGCTCTGAGCAGGTTAATGAACCCAAGACTTTTTCTGTGAGTGGGCTGACAAGTCCACTGGACTCTTGTTGTAAGAAGCTTAATGAATCCTGGATTAAGACTACGGGAGAGGCAGGTGGTGAGGTACACAATGTTGGCTGAATATGGGGGGTATAATGAGACAACCCAAGCCTGACAAATGCCCAGGCCTGTTGGAGATAACACTTTCTTACATCAGCATACTCCCTGGGACCAGTCTGTAGGCCAAGAGAGTCCATAGTAGTGGGAGGTCTAGGAAAACCCCAGGGAAGGACTTCATTTGAGTAGATAAAGAAACCAGCAGATACCTGTCAGATTGGGCTAGTGCACTGTATAACAAGTCAGATCAAGAAGGAATGACTCTATGAAGACTAGACTGATCTCAACCCCAGATAACCTGAAGGCATTCTCTCAATATAATGCATACATCAAGGTGTGGCAGATGAGAGTGGAAGAGATGATTGGCAGTGTGGGTGCCATGACCAAAATTATCCCACAGACAGTGACTGATTCCCTCATTCTCAAATAGTCTAAAAAGATAAGAATAAAAATCGGATTCCTCAGAATATTATTGAAAAGAGGAGTCTCACTGAGTCCAACTGGACTTTTACCCAAATTAAGAAACTGCAAGATCATTCTCTAAACTTCAGACATCATTCTCAGATGAGAAATCTCTCTGAAAAGAATGAAATTTCTCACCTGGGGAAAAGACTGAAGAATGGACCCTAAATATAACTGAAAAGCTAAAAGGTTCCCTAGGAAATTATGAACCAGTCATTTCTTATTGATCTCAGACACAGCTATAAAGTACAATATGGCTGTATTCATCGAAGTATATGAATGGACAGGCAAGCAAAATAGATTTTACAGTACTGAAACATTGCTAAGTTTTTGCTGCATGAAGTCAGAATTGTAGAGCCCATGATGTACCATGTTATCACCCTGCACATTAATTTGATTATGCTGGAATCAATCAATTGTCCACCAGTCCTCTACTAAACAAAGTTTTAGTTCTCCAAGTTAATTAGGTGACAATCTCACTGGAGCCCAAAAGTAGCTTCATTATCTCAAGACAATTAGTGGTTGATTTATCAATTAGTTTTGCCACTGATGATTCCAGAAGTATCAAGCATTGCAATGTGACACAATTTAATTACACCAGAGTCAATTAGTGCAGGTTTAAAGCACTTAAAGAAATCTCAGGAGGTTAATAATCATAAACTATAATCAGGTCAAAATGTGAAAGTATAAATTACAACTTTCAAAATGGTAAAACTGCACATCACAGGAGTATAATAAAATATACTTAGATTATGTTGTTAGAACTTATTTATGATTCAAGACTTACTTATTGCACTGATATTTATTTCACTCTTTAAATGTTTTACAGTGGTGTATTATGCTAAGCACTAAAGATGTGAGAAAACTATATAAAATCAAGCTATCAAAATGAACAGTTGCAGTGTCATGTCTCATAACTATACTAAAATGATTGGAAATATTTCTGTATATGACATGTAATTTATTAACATTACAAATTCCTTTGATTAAATAAAAGCCCTTAGAGAGAGTCCAGACTTGTTCCACAGCAAGGCTGACAGGCAAGTCTATTTTTTTGTTAGAATGTGTATAACATTTAAATGAGCTGCTATACATGACACATTTCACCCTCTGGAATGTATATGGTGTTAGTTCATTAAAATAGTTCAGAGGAATTGAATGAACTTTATGTATGGTGAAAGTGCAATCATTCTGATCCTGCAAGATGTTGAGTACTTCTTTGAGGAGTAGAATGGCCTCACATCCCTCCTAATGCAAGGAGAATCGAATGTACTCACTACAGTAATTATCAAGAGTGCCCAGCAACTTGTAGAATGGACTGCTTAGAGTTTAGAGGCACTTGTGCATGTGATGGGGATTTAATCCCCAAGGTTGCATTCAATCCCCTCTAAATTGAAATGGTGGGTTTTTAATCCACCATTTCAATTTTTTCCATCATGTTACAGTGAGGACCCCGATCCTTTTTTTTTGGTAGAGCCTGCCCACAGGCCAAAGGGCTCCTGAGCTGCAGGGGGGG
>NW_017729025.1:107665540-107678868 GCF_001723915.1 Gavialis gangeticus | reverse complement strand
GGGGCTGGTCCTTCCCTTCATGGTGGCAGCACCCCACAAGGCCAGCTGGGTGGGCTGCCAATGGGATGAGTGCTGCCCCAGACAGCTTGGGGTTCAGGAAGAGTTGGATTGGGTGGGTGCTGCCTCCAAGCTGGGGTAGCACCTTGCACACTAGCAGCCCACCCAGGCAGCCCTTGGGAGTGCTGTCACTAGGAAGGGAAGGACTGGGAGCCACCATAGGTCAGGGGCCACTTGGTCTGCTGGCAGCTTGCTCCTCCCAGACACAGGAGAGGTGGGCAGGCTCCACCAAAAGGGGGAAAAAAAGGGGGATCGGCAGAAGTGGCAAGGGACCCAATCCTTCTTTTTTGTAGAGCCTGCTTGTATCTGTTGCAGCCACGGGGCCAGCTGACAGCTGCAACACATCACTGCTAACTAAAGTACATTGGGATGTAGTTTAGTTTGCAATGATGAAAAGTCATTTTAAACCTCCAAAACTCTTGGATGTGTACAGTGTGACATCATTAAGCCACAAAGTAACATTATGTGTACATGTTATATGTACATGTTAATGATGTCACGTTTACAAGTGCTCTAGGTGTGTAAATTCAACATTAGCAGCAGGCTCCTTGGTATCCCTGATCAGTTGCTTTCTTAGCTCTGTAATCACCTACATTTATTCAGTGTCTAAATTTTTGCCTGAGGGCATGAAAAAAATCAACCAAATCCTGAGGTAGCCTTATCAGAACCTCAGACAAGGTCTTTTCCATCTCCCCTGATTACAGAACTCAATCTGGTAGACATTTTCAGAGAAGACAACAATATGAGGTCTTCCATAATAGACAGAACAGTTTAGACTGTATTAGCATTACAGCTGTACGAAATTTTGACTGGTGTTTCATTTCAAAGCTGTTTTGACGTGTTTTGAGGTCGAAACAGCAAAATCTAAATGAAACAAAAGGCTTGGAAACAAAATGAGTGCACTCAAACAGTTAAAAAGTTTTGAATTTCAAAGCAGCCTAGTGGTGGGAGCTGGGGGAGAGCCAGGGCTGTGCTCTGAGTGGCTCCACCAGGCTGATGGAGCTGAGCCTGGTGGTGGGAGGCAGTGGGAGAGCCACTGTTGAAGCCACTTGGAGTGCAGCCCTGGCTAGTGGCTCTTCCTCGCCTCCCACCACCAGGCTCAGCTCCATGGGGTTGCAGAGCCTCCTGATACCAGGCTCTGCTTGCCAGGGCTGTGCTCTGAGTGGCTCCGCCACTGCCTCTCCCGCTGCCTCCCACCTCCGGGCAGAGCTCCATGGGGCTGGCAGAGCTGCTTGGAGTGCTGCCTGGTGGTGGGAGGTGGGGAGAGCCAGGGCTGTGCTCTGAGTGGCTTTGTCATCCCCACAGAGCTCAACCTGCTCTCCCAGCACTGCCAGACTTCTCCTAGGGGTGCAGACCCTCAGATCTGTGTGCGGGATGACAGGGGGCTGCCGCTGCTGCCTGGAGCCAGCAGCAGCACCAGTCTTCCTGATGCTGGGCATGGGCTATGCCCAGCACCAGTCCCAGGCAGTAGCCTCCTGTGATCCTGAGCACAGGTCTGGGGTTCTCCACCCCTGGGAGGAGTCCAGCACATCTCCACAGCCTTCCTGGGGGTGTGGGTCCCCAGATCTGTGTGCGGGATGACAGGAGGCAGCCGCTGCCAGCACATGACACGAGTTTTGCTTTTTGCAGTTTGAGGTGCAGTTTCCCAAAACCCCCTGCACCCATCTCCTTGAAGTGTGGTAGGCTTCATGTTCTCAGAAGGGGCTGCCATTTCTGCAATTTTCATCTGAATCAGGCAAGAAATGACAAAGTTATAGGCATTTTCATGATTCCCCATTATAGCCTATGGGCAAAACGTCAAAACAGAAAGAACAGTTTTGATGAAATGAAATGGAACACTGCTTCAAAACAAAACATAATGACAAAATGAAACACTGTCCCTTTGAGATGGTGAAACACAAGTTGAAACAAAATGGTGCTGTTTCGCACAGACCTCATTAGAATGCATGTGCCCTTACATTTAGTAATGCTGTAGTTTGGAAACTCATCTAGATAATTTATCTTGAAATTCTCACCCTGAGTGGTGAGGAACAGGGATTAAGAGCCAAGTCATTCATTTATCTCAAGAGCACTGAGTCCAGTAAGCTACCGGGTATTATGTATGAGCCTCTCTCAGTCTTGTCTTGTTGGAATTATTCTACTTTGTATAAATAATTATACACTGGGCCAGAGAATGAAAAAAGATTAAAAAAAAAACCACTGCTGCTCCAGCCTGGGGATAGGGCTTTGTCCAGGGATGTGGGATATGTGGATTTAAGACCTTGCTTCAAGTCAGAGAGAATTGCAGATCTGAAAACGGATCTTCCCAGGTGTGCGCCCTAATCACAGGCATATTAAATATAATTGGCTTTTTCTGTTCGTTTTGTGAATATAGGTGACCTGGCTTAGGCATCTAACGATAAACAAGAACCTAAGACCAGGAATTTCAAGTTGAGATAGGTATCTAATTCTGGGCTGGAATGAGGCCAGAGTTTTAAGTCTTTGACATGTCCTGCAGGCTAACTTACATAGCTCCTGGCTCAACTTGCTGGCCTCCAAGGATCCTATCCCTAGACACCTAGTTCCAAGGATCTCTCTGCAGGCATTGTTTGAATGCATAGCTTAACAATACTGAGCATTGTAGTGCCTAAGACTCTGTAAATCTAGCTGTCAGTGCCCTCGAATATTGGGTTTACCCAAACAGAGGATTTCTCTGATCGGTAAATTCATTAGTGCAAATAAGATCCATTCAGGGGTGAAAACTGTGACTGGAATTAGCTCAGGATGGGTGCCCCTCTCTCACAGTACCTAATCATGATTAAGATCACCAGTCAACACTGATGAATTTACCCATACTCATGCTAAAACAATTTTTTCTGGTTAGAACGATGTTGATTGTATGACAATCAGCTTATAGTAAAGCAGTGCCCATGAGGGCACATTTATTATCGTAACTTCTACACCTGTGTACATTGGTCTGGGTTCCTAATTGGAAACCCAGTCCTGCTCCTACAGAAATCAGTGCCTGAACTAATTTTCTGTCTGATAGATTTTAAGATCAGACCCTAACAATGTAATTTGCTAAAGCACTTGAAAGGCTCTAGCAGTTAAATCTATCCATTTTCCTGCTTCTGGGTTGAAAGTCATAGCTGCCACACACCCTTTTCAGCTAATATTTAGTTTGTGGAGCTAAAAAATTACTCTGTTTCTACTGAAAATGGTCCATTGTTGATGGAAAGATGAATATTTTCCATGTGTGTTAATATAGATATTTCAATGGAGAGCTGTGGATACATATTTTAAGTATTTTGAATTTTGTTGCAAAAACCATGTGCTATGCTAATGAAGCATTTAGTAATACATTCCAGGCAAAGGCCTGGCTCCTAGTACATAATGGGGTGTAACTTAATAGTGACTCAACACTGTTCCCATTATTTCAGGATTGGGCAACTCTACACTTCCTGTTCCTGTTCACTGTTTTCTACCTATACATTTACATGAAACATCATTCACATGCATTGGGCAGGACTGTCCTCTTTATGTTGTTCTCAGCAGTAGAGTGACTGGGATCAAAAAGGGAGGAAAAACAATGGGGAGAACCGAGACAAGAGATCCATCTTCATCTCTCTACATCTTTCTGCTGTTAGCAGGTTCCATAAATTGATTGATCATAAATTATTTATGTCAGCTGCGCTGAGATAGAGTATATCTCCCTTCATTGAAATATGTCTCCCAGGCATTCTGGCAGTGTTTTTGACTGATAAGCCAATAGTGCCACTATTTGCATAATCACGCTGGCACCTTGCTGCATAGCTAACTTGTGGTAGTGTTGACACAATGGCATATGATGTATCTGCGCCTGGCATAATCTTCATGGCCCACAATCTTTATCTTTTTGGATGAGAAGATAACAAATCAGTCACTGGTTGAAGTTGTAATTCTTCTTTTGATTAATGTTTGATTTAATGATGTGCGGTCCCTCTCTGCGTTCGAAAATCAACTCCTAGCCATTATGCTAGGGAAGCAGTAAGAAGAGAAGTAAATACAGGGAAACAAACTGCAGTGTTTTAAAGAAGTCTGCAGTATGATTCATTGCTGTTGCTGTACCTTTTATTTGTATTGTGGTCATAGATCCAACCTCTATGACACATCCACATTGTTAGCAATTTGAAGTCATTACCATTTAAGTTGACATGGCCTAATGCAATGGCACAGAGTTTGCTGAGGTACTGACGACAGCATATTTCCTCAATTTCTGCATGGAGACCATCAGCTTATTTCACATATGTGTTCCTACTGGAGAGATATGCAAATCATGATACCCATAACTTCAGTGCTGAGCTTTCCAGATGCTTTCAAAGAGACACCAGGCATTGAATTGTCATGCACACATAAGTCCTTTCCCAACCTTGGAGGTGGAGTCCTAGAACAGGATTTTTGAAGATAAACAGTAAACTGGTAGAGAATTAACACAGCTTTCTTGCTGAAAAATGGGGTTTCATTGAACAAGACTGTAAAATTGAACAACAATGTAAAATTGTGCCAATTTCAATGAACTATTTGGTGAAAATACTGTAAGAATGATTCAAACACAGTTTTGTTTTAGTTTTTGCTTTACATATTTACTTTGCCTTGACCACTATGTTGCTCCAAATTTCTCTGTCATGTATTGCCCAGTGCCTGCTTTGATTGGGTGAATGCACGTTGTTGGTGATTGGTTCAGTTTAGTCACTTCAGTCTCCACCCTTGTGACAGAGGACTTGCATATGCTTGCTTGTCTGACACTGACAGCAGAACCAATTTATTTTTGCATCAGCAGCTTTTTGAGAAGATTCTCCCAAGAAAGCCATTTACAAGTATTCTTTCTCTTTCAGCACAGTACCTTTGGTGGCTGTAGCACTGTGTGAGGCAGCAATTATTTCACCTCAGCCCTCATAAAAGACTTGCCTGCCTCACCCCATTTGTCAAGATTAAAAAGATCCTGCAACACAGCAATTGTCTCAGTCTCAAAATAGTGCTACCATTTCAAGTAGCTATGTCACTCCATCCCTCCCACAGCCACAGTCTGAATGCTGTATTAGCTGATCTGGAAGACTGCAGTGTGTGGAGTTCAGTCACTTGCTCTCTTGCTGCTCATGGACTCAGGCATACCCAGTTCTGTCTTCTTGAAATAGGAGCACAGTGAGTTAGTGTGAGCAGCATCTGCACATGTAAGGAGGTAGGTTTTATGGAAACACTATAAGACAGGTTGAGCAGCTTGGGTTAGCGATAGTGGGGTAGAATTATATATTCCCTCAATATACGAGTCCTCCTATCACACGTTTGTAGTTCTCCCCCTTCCATTGGCACACTAGGGAGTTCCTATCACAGTGCCTTGGCACTACATTAGTGTTCCTAGTTTATAGAGCACTGGCAGCACGACAAGGAGGACTGAAGGAATTCCCCTCCACCAAACACAGACACACACGCACCCCTAACTTACTTCTTCTTCATCTGCCGTCTTTAGAATTATTATTTTTTTCCCTAAGACACAGAGTTTAACTCACTATGCACTCCTTCCCTGAAAGATAGTTAAAATTTGAATCAAAATGTCTGGTGGGTGCTTGATCCTATTCTGGATCCAAAAAAGCCACAGTGTTCTGCTTTTCCTGAAACAAAACATCTCAAATTTTGAAAGAATTTTTCTTTACTGGATTCCCTCCCCCACCCCCTGGAATTTTGCTTTTGAGCATAAACATGTTTAAATTTTTTTTTTTTTAGTGGAAATCTTGTTTACTGACCAGTAGTAATAAGCAGCCAATAAGTGTCACCTTATCTTATGGGTTAATTCTAAAATGATTCATATTGAATTTTAAAAGCAATAGATACCAACAGTAGTAGTAGTATAAAGAGAGTGAGACACCGTAACACACACACATTGGCCACATCTCCACAAGTGCTTTACAGCATAGCTGATTGATTAGCTCTGCAGTAAAGCATCTTTGTCTACTAGGGGTGTGCGAAACAGCGCCGTTCTGGTTCAAATTCCATTTTGATGTTTCAGTGGAACAGTGTTTCATTTTGAGTTTTATTTAGTTTTGAAAGCACTGTTCCGTTTCGTTTCACTGAAACAGTTTTGCCAATCCCACGTGCCCTGGATATGGCTTCTTTGTCCTGGATGCATGCCCTGAATGCAGTGGCTGTGGTGGGGTAGTAAGGAAGCTGCATCCAGGATGCACAGGATCATAGTGGGGGCAGGTCCCTGCACAAACTGATTTGCCCAGGCCCCACCCAAGGAGGGTGTGGGGCTTGGGGAAAATCAGTTCATGTGGGGACCTCCCCCACCCCTGCCCCAATCCTGTGCACCCTGGATGCAAAGAAGCCGCTGCTGCTGCCATCGACAGCGGGGTGGGGGAGGGTAGCAAGTGGCCAGATGCAAAGCTCAATAGTGTAAAATTGCCATGGCTACTCTGCCTGACCCTGCGTGGCTCTCCAAAGCACGGGGCCTGGGGCAGTCACCCTGATTCCCCCCACCCATGACAACCCTAGCTTCTGCTGGCCCCAGGTGGCAGCACCCGGCTCCTGTCAGCTGGCAGGCAGATCAGAGGCCCACCCGCACCCCCTGGAGGGCTGCGGGGGCTGGGCTGAAGTCCTCCTGGGGGGGGTGTCCCCAATCTTCCTGCCAGATGATAGAAGCTGGGTGCTGGTGCCTGGAGCCAGTGGCAGCATCGATCTTCCCAGTGCTGAGTGCAGGATGTGCCCAGTGCCAGTCTGTCATTTGGCAGGCAGATCAGGGGCCTGCACCCCAGGGAGGACTCCAACACAGCCCTGGCAGCCCTCCCAGGGGTGCGAGTGAACACCCAATCTTCCTGCCAGATAGAAGAAGTGAGTGTTGCTGCCTGGAACCAGAGGCAGCAGTGATCTTCTTGGTGCTGGTCCCAGGTGGCAGCACCCAGCTTCTCTCATCTGGCAGACAGACTGCACATCTGCATCCCCAGGAGGACTCTGGCACAGCCCACACAGCCCTCTCAGGGGTGCGGGCAAGCCCCTGATCTGCCTGCCAGAACACAGGAGGTGGGTGCTGCTGGATGGGACCAGAACTGAAGCCAGCAAGCCTGGCTTCAAAACTCGAAATCTTTTGAAACTTTTGAAATGTTTTGGGTTCCCTTGCTTCATTCCAAAGCTATTTCAAAGGCTGTTGTTTCATTTCAATTTCTCTGCTTTGAGCTTGAAACGTATCGAAACAGCTTCAAAATGAAATGCTGGGTGAAATTTTGCACATCCCTACTGTCTACACAAATGCCAGTATTAGGATGCATCAGATTAATTAACTCTGTGCTGATATGCTCATGTAGATGGTGGCTGGGGCTGGCTGGGGCATGAAAGTGCAAAAGTGTTGGGGCTGACTTCCACCCAGCCCTGCACTTTATCACCCTCATGCCCCAGCCAACCCTTCGCAGCTCAGCGCTTGGACCTGAGGACTGGGGCTGACCTCCCCAAGTTCCCAGCCAGCTTGGGGCTACTCTGCCCCAGCTCTAACTGCTGGAATCCTGGGCACATGTGAAGGTGCTGCATCTGGGAGCAGCTGACTCCAGCATGAACGGTACTGGAGTTTATTCAGGCACACTAATTGCATGTGTAGATGTGCCCATTAAACACATCTATGTGCACATAGAATAATAGAAAACATCACTTGGAGGATCTCAAAACACTGAAAAATCAAATAGCTCTCAGAATAATTCTTTGGAGTAGCTAAGAACTTTATTTCCATATATTGTTTCAGTTCTTTAGTTAATGTTATAAAGAATTCACTTGCGTAAAAATAGTTTTCATTCACAAGGCCCTAACACTAATTGGAAACAAGCAATAGGTGAACATGGGCCAGGCCATTTTTATGTCTTTCCAAGGTATTGTTTTGCAGAGAAAAGACATAGCATTTGGAAATAGCTCTATAAACTTAAAAGAAGGGAGAAATATGAATGTATCACACTTTCTTTTGGGGATTAAAAGCAAGTTAAATTAACACAAAAGAACCATACACTGTTGGATCCTTGTAGGTGAACTTAATTTAGGTATGTACAACACAATTGTAGAAATGTGTTGGTATGCTATAAATTCCATGAACATCTCATTGCTGTACCCACTGAAGGTTACATACAGAGGCAATATTGTTCCCTTAGTAACTATTTAAATGCATATTAGTCCTTTCTCTCTTTTGTGTTGGCAATGAAGAGGCAGGAATGCAGCAACTGAAAGACTGGAGAGGAGCCTTGAATGATTTTAAATTAATGAGGTTCATTGGATGCATCATCAATTGATTTTCAAGTTTTACATTTTAAAATATATGTAAGTTTCCATCTCCTTTCCAGTTAAAACTCTGAAACAGTCTTCTTTTTTAATAATTTTGAATTTATGTGGAAACTTTTATTTTGATCTTGTCTTACCAGGACAGATACTGGGATAAATGAATATCAGCTATTCAGGGAGATCATACAGTTGTCTCTCAGGGTTACAAAGCTTTTCAAAGTGCTTCCATCAGTTTTAGTTGACTATCACTCCCTTTAATCACTTTCAATATTTGGTCCATACATATCTACTTTTCTATAGTATACAAAACCCATTCACTCAGTCCTCAATGGCAAGTTCTTTTGATTTAGACAGCTGGTTAGATATGACTTTGGCCTTATCCACATTTTTAGACCAACCCTTGTGCTTTCTTATGGAAATACTTTAATCATGACTTTCCCCCATGTGAGAGACATCAAAATACTGTTACCTTCATAGTTCAAATTATAGAGTTTCTCAGTAGGGACTGAAAAGTCTCAAAATGCTATTTCTTTGAAATTGAGAGTGAATGTTGTACTTGTGAAGGTGCTTGAAGGCAGAAGCTCTCTAATCTGCAGGCATTGTTGGCAAGATGAGGCAATTGAGGGTGTCATTTTTCTCTGGTAGTAAAACCTGTTGAGGGACAAGGGTTTTAAGGGTTTTATCTTGGTCTGATGGCTTGTGATTTGATAATGGTGAAGGAGAAGTGCTGATGCTTTAGGGAATTTGTTTTTAAACACATTTCAAGCATACTTGGAACTTGCACTTGGAATCCTTTGCTGTGAAGATTTTTTCAAACAAAAACAATATAAATCAATATGATCCTATTTGTTTTCTATATAATGGAGCAGCAGTAATATGAATACAAGTTAGCATGGTTCTTGGAATCCTTCATTTGTAAGGAAAAGTAGAATTTTGTTTCTCTAGTAACTTATTTCCAGAAAAAAGTGTGATAATTTTTGAAACCCCCAAACCAGCCAGCAAAGAAGTTTTCATATAGTAATGGCTTATCTCACTACCAAGGTTGCATTTGAACCAGTACACTAAAACTGAAAGAATCTGAGGCCCAGGTCCATAAAAACAGGTATCTACAGAACAGCCTAGGAAGAAGTTAGACACCTACATCAGTCCACTTCAGTCCACAGTAGGGCTGTGTGAAACTTCGGGTGGTGATTTGATTCTGAGGAGATTTGGCCTATTCGGTGGCCAAATCTCCGAATCCGAATTGAATCAGGGGACCAATTAAAAGGTCCGAATTGGTCTAAAGCTCTCTGAATCTTTGCCAAAGATGAACTTCTATGATTTGGGCAGTCCCTGGTGGCTGCAGCAGGGGCCTGCACCTGACTCTGAGCTGGTAAGTACTAGGGGCAGGGGAGGGGACCATGGGGGAACCACTGCTATCCCCCCTGCTTCCCCATCCCCCCCAGCTCCACCCCTGACCTCCGCCCACTCCCCTGGCCCCCCATGGCTGCCCCCCTGCCCCAGCTCCTGGTACTTTAAAAAAAAGCCCCAGTGCTCACTGGGTGCTCCCAGGCAGGGGGAGAAATCCCTGCTTCCCCCACTGCCCTACGCTGCATGGGGGGGGTCTGTCATGAGCCCCCTGACCCCCCCCTTGCTCCCCTAGCCCCCACACAGATCCCTTGCCAGGGCCAGCTCCAGCCCTTTAAGAAAAAAAAAAGACGAGGAAAGTCCTGGGACTCACTGCTCCTGATGCAGCCTCGGGACTTCAGGGACTCGTGTAGAGCCCCCCATGTGGAGCATGGCAGTGGGGGGAAGTGGGGATCACCCCGTGCTGGCAGGAGTGGTGAGTCCAGGGGTTTTTTTCAGGTTTTTTTTTTCTTACAGGGCGAAAGCTGGCCCAGCAAGGGCACCCATGGGGGGGGATGGGGGAGCACATGGGGAAGTTGGGGGACTCATGCAGCGTGCCCCATGCAGCGTGGGGTAGTGGGGGGCAGCAGGGATTGTCCCCTGCCTGGCAGCACCCGGTGAACAGAGACTTTTTTTACAAGTGCTGGAAGCTAGGGCAGCCATTGCTGGGCTGGGAGAGGGGTGGGGGATGGGCCTGGCCTGGCTGATTCAGAGATTCAGCTGCTGCCGAATCTCCAAATCAGATTCAGCCAAATCAAATCCCGACAGTGATTTGAATCACCGAATAGAATCACTATCCCCTGAATCGGCCGAATCCGAATCCAAAGCGAATTCTAACCACTTCACACAGGCTTAGTCAACAGTACCCTTACCTTAGATGTCTGACAGGTTAAATTTTCACTAGTAAAATGTTCTAGGTGTCTATTAGCCTGTGCAGAGTAGCTAGTTTTTGCTTTGGATTCAGCCAGTTCCAGTGACAGTGATTTGACTTGGTGATTTGAATCACTGTCCCAAATCAATTAGGCCAAATCTGGTTTGGAGATTTGACCATTGCTGAATTGGCTGAATATCCAAATCAAATGGGCCCCAACCCCCACCTGTTCTCTCACCCTCATCAATGGCTGCCCTGCCTAGCCCCAGCATCCCGGCGCATAAAAAAACCCCCAAACCACGCACTCACTGGCTCCTGTGGGGCTAGGAGGGCAGAGATCCCCACTGCTCCCCACTGTCCCTTGATGTATGGGGGGTGCTTTGCCATGAGCCCCCAGAAGCCTACTGGCTGCTGCAGTAGCCAATGAGTGCAGGGTGCTTTTTTTTTTTAAGTGCTGGGACACAGGGGCAAGGCAGAGCAGCCATTGACAGGCCGGGAGAGCAGGTGGGGGTCGGACAGCACTCAGGGGGGCTAGAGGAGCAGGCAGGGGATGGGGCCTTGCAGCAGTCCCCACATGGTTGTCTCCATTCTCCTTCAACCCCCACCGCTTTGTACTTACCGACATGGAGCCCAGGTCCAGCTCCCTGTGGTGGTGAGCGGGGACTGCCGAAAACTCTGGAACTCTGAATCATCTCCAAATCTTTTCAAAATTGATTTGGAGGATTTGAATTGAATCAGATCTTCTAATTGGTCTCCTGATTCAATTCAGATTTGGAGATTCAGCCGCCAAATCAGGCTGAATCTCCTACGAATTGAATCAGCAACCAAAGCCTGACACAGCCTTAATGTCTATATGCTGATTCTGTAACTGCCCAGGGCTGAGTAACTCAGCACTTAAGGATTCACAAACTAGGCCTTCCCACATTTTGATCACCTAAGAAGCCTGGTCCTGTAGCTGTTCTCAAGTATACCTAATACATGCTGACTATATTCAGAAAGATAATTCTCCATGTTAGTTTGAAGTTCTGCCTGACAGTATTCAGTTAAGCAATAAACAAAGCTGCCATTGCAACTTTCATCTTTAATTTAATAGCTGATCATAGTTGGTAGGGTAGGAAGGGACCTGAGAAAATCATCAAGTCCAACTCCCTGCCATGGCAGGAAAGAGTACTGGGGTCAAATGACTCCAGCAAGGTGATCATCCAGCCTCCTTTTAAAGACCCCCAGGGTAGGAGCCAGCACCACTTCTCTTGGAAGTTGGTTCCAGATCCTAGCCGCCCTGACAGTGAAATAGCGCCTCCTGATATCCAGCCTGAATCTACCCTCTGCCAGCTTGTGACTGTTATTTCTTGTCACTCATGGTAGTGGTTGGGGGAACAGGGACTCTCCCAATGCCTGCTGGTCCCCCCTGACTAGTTTGTAAATGGCCACTAGATCCCCCACTACATCAACTAATATAATAGCTGATATGTTGTATCATAGTATCCTCAGCCTTCTCTTGTGGAGGCTGAACAGGTTCAGGTCCCTTAGTGTCTCCTTGTAGGGCCTACCCTGCTTACCCCTGCTCATGTGGGTGGCCCTCCTCTGGACTCTCTCCATGTTGTACACATCCCTCCTGAAGTGCAGCACCTAGAACTGGATGCAGTACTCCAACTGTGGCCTGACCAGTGTCACATAGAGGGGGAGGATCACCTCCTTGGACCTGCTTGAGATGCATCTGTGGATGCATGACAAGGTACGGTGGCCTTCCTGACCGTGTCACCACACTGTTGGCCCATGTTCATTCTGGCATCAGTAATGACTCCAAGACCCTTTTCTGTCTCTGCATTGATGAGAAGGGAGTTCCCCAGCTTGTAGGTATGGTGCCGATTCTTCCTCCCCAGGTGCATCACCTCTCACTTGTCAGTGTTGAATCCCATCCTATTCTCATCTGCCCACCCCTGTAACCTGTTCAGGTCCGATTGCAGCCTATTCCTCCCTTCTAGCATGCCCACTTCTCCCCACATCTTAGTGTCATCTGCGAATTTGAACAGGGTGGTTTTTACCCCCTCATCTAAGTGGCTGATGAAGATGTTGAACAGTGCGGGCCCGAGGACCGAACCCTGTGGAACCCCACTGCTCACATTGCTCCAGGTTGAATAAGACCCATCCACCACCACTCTCTGGGTGCAGCCCTCCAACCAATTAGTGACCCATCTGACTGTGTAGATATCAACGCCACAGTCTCCTAGTTTTTCATGAGAATGGGGTGAGAAACAGTGTGGAAGGCCTTCCTAAAGTCCAGAAAGACTATGTCCACCGTGACATCTGCGTCCAAGGATTTTGTGACCTGGTCATAGAAGGCCACCAGGTTGGTCTGACAGGATCTGCCTCTAATGAACCCGTGTTGGTTGCCCCTAAGCATAATCTCCCCTGCTGGCCCCTCGTGGACATGCGCCAGGATAATTCTCTCAAAAAGCTTACCCAGGACTGAGGTAAGACTAACAGGCCTATAGTTTCCTGGGTCCTCCTTCTTCCCTTTTTTGAAAATGGAAACCACATTGACCCTTTTCCAGTCCTCTGACTTCATGCCAGAGCACCATGAGTGCTTGTAAAGCTGTGCCAGGGGTCCTGCAATGACCTCTGTTAATTCCTTCAGCACTCAGGTGGAGATCATCAGTACCTGCTGATTTAAATATGTCCAGTCCCTCCAGAAATTCTCTGACTAGGTCCTATCTGACCCTAGGCCTGGATTTGCCTCCCCTGGGGC
>NW_017729025.1:107660264-107660540 GCF_001723915.1 Gavialis gangeticus | reverse complement strand
GGCCTTCCTGACCGTGTCACCACACTGTTGGCCCATGTTCATTCTGGCATCAGTAATGACTCCAAGACCCTTTTCTGTCTCTGCATTGATGAGAAGGGAGTTCCCCAGCTTGTAGGTATGGTGCCGATTCTTCCTCCCCAGGTGCATCACCTCTCACTTGTCAGTGTTGAATCCCATCCTATTCTCATCTGCCCACCCCTGTAACCTGTTCAGGTCCGATTGCAGCCTATTCCTCCCTTCTAGCATGCCCACTTCTCCCCACATCTTAGTGTCATC
>NW_017729025.1:107650362-107655264 GCF_001723915.1 Gavialis gangeticus | reverse complement strand
GGATCCGGGTTGCTAGTCCCAATTTCATCTCCGCTTTGGCCTTCCTGACCCCCCTGCCCACAGCCCCGAGTAACCGAGGTATAGTCCTCCCTGGTGATGGCCCCTCCCTTTTATTGGGTGTACACTTCCCTTTTAGCTAGGAGACATTCCCAGATGCTTTTGGTGAGCCATGAGGGTTTTGTGCCCTCTTGCCCCCTTTGATCTGTGTTGGGATTACCTCCCTTTGGGCTTGGAGGATCATCTCCTTAAGAAACGACCACTCTTCTTGGACCCCTGACTCTTCTCCCCTCCAGGACCTCAGTGCCTCCCCGACTATTCTCCTTACCTCATTGAAGTCCCTGCCTTCCTGAAGTCCAGGGCTGCTGCCTTGCTGTAGGCCTTTGCCACCTTGCACAGGATGGTGAATTCCACTGGGCAATGATTGCTGTCACCCAGGTGGTCAAGTATCTGCAGACCCCTCACCAGCTCGTCGCTCATGGCCAGGACCAGGTCCAACAAGGCATCTCCCCTGGTGGGGCTGTGCACTTCATGGGTTAAATGGAGGTCCTGTATCTCAGCTAGGAACCTATATGAGTGGTCAGACCTGGCTGACTGCTCTTCCCAGCAGATGTCTGGAAGTTCTGCAACAACACTCTGGATACTCCTGTGTTGAGCTAACAAGTATTTATTAATATAACTCTCTGGAATCATATCCAAGGTGGATGTTAAAGGTAGCCTAGTATGTATGCAAGACCTATACTTGCTCTGTCCCTGACCTTGACCCAGCCCAGCCCTGGTGAGTGAGAGGAACCAAGAATATGTACCCTGGCTCCTTGTGGCAGGGGGAATGAAATCCCCAGTGCTGCAAAAACTGCCACAAACCAAACTCAGCCCTGAAGTGCTGAAAATGAGGGCTTTGGCCTTAAGGATAAAGTACAAAGAAAATACACTAAGACACAGCAATAGCCTAGTAAATAGGTCTTTTCCTGGAAATGGGAAACTTTAGTCCTTCTATAAGCTGGAAAGGACTCAAATCCACATTTCCCACTTTATAAGATGGTACCTTAACCAACAGTTTATAGACCAGGGGCGGGCAGAATGATAGATCCAGTCAGCAGCCAGATTCCATTTCCCAGCAAACCCTGCCTGCATCACTGCATCCAGTTTTCATGGAGACCCCAGGAACAGTGGGGCCATAACAGTGCAGGACCACGGTTTCCATGAAGACTGGCTCCAGGAGCATTGGCAGGGTGCACAGCTGGGCAGGAACTGTTCTGGGGGCTGGGACTAGGAACTTGTGGCAGTGACAGCATGGTCTGGAGATGGGGCAAAGTCATGATCTGCCACTTGTGTGCCCCTGCCTGTGGACCACAGCTCTGCCCTGGCTCTGAATCACACAGTCACCACCATAGAATCCCAGCCCTGGCTCTGGAGCAGCTCCCTGCCTAGCTGCATGCCCTACTAATGCTTCTGGGGCTGGTCTCCATGGAAACCCTAGCCCTGTACTGGCAAGGTCCTGCTGCCTCTGGGTTCTCCATGAAAACTGGCCACAGTGACACAGGCAGGGGCTGCTGGGAAATGGAGTCCAACATGGGCCCGATCTGGCCTGTGGGATGGACCTTGCCTGCCCCTGTTATAGAATAGACTGAGGTAGAGACAGTCTCCAACCCTAATGTTGAAGTTGTTCCACTGTGCAACAAAGAATGCAAGAGAATCTGGATAGACCAGGGATGCTCAACCTCCAGTCTGTAGGGCAAATGTGCGGCTGAGTTTGGGCTGGGTTGCCCTTCCCCCCCTTCACACAGCAAGATGGAGCCCTGCCATGCCCACCCTGGGTGCTAGATTGGGACCACCAGCAAGATCCAGCCCAATGATGGACCTGGCACTGCCCATATGGCCCACTGGGCAAAAATGTTGAGCACCATTGGGCTATACAGTTCAGGAAGCAATTTTTCCAGATTTTGGTGACACCGAGGTCTGAGCTTTTAATTCATTTTAATGTGTGATATTTGTTTCTCTAACAACATGGTTTCATAGAACCTCTAGCTTACTTGACTTTCCATACTTTTACAAGACATGGTTGGTAAAATTCCTTTATGTTTCAGGCAGAAAAGGTTCTTTGGGTAAATCTGATATCTTTTATTAGATCAACTCTAATAGTTGGAAAAACATTCTTCTTTGCAAGCTTTTGGGCACAAACACCCTTTGTCAGGCTGAGGAAGCATCTGCAGTTGGTTTGTGCTCTTCCTGAATGGTTCAGTACATTGAACATCATTTTATTACAGAAAAGGAAGGAGATGAACTAATGGGCTAGAAGATAATATTCTTTAGGGTTAATTTTTAAAAAATGTATACTCTTACCACAAAGTGATACACCTCAACTCACTGCTTACAAAAATAAAGCTGCCATTTTATGTGAAGTTTGCTTAGATAAGGAAGAATTAAAGTACAGAACATTGCCCTAAGGAAAAAGGGAAATTAAAAAACAAAACAAAACTGATGGCACATTTGCTTGGCAGTTCCATTCTATAGTTCGAGAAAAAAAATGAAAATTTATTTAGACAATTTTAGAGACTGATAGAAAATGAGATGTCATTCAGTCTCCATTCCAAGTGCAGAAGTGAGGTAATCAGTGTGAAACTTGTCATCCTTGGCAATCCCTTGATAAAAGCATGGTCTCTACCATGACTCATTGATGGTTCTTGGGGTGATTAAGAGTCCAGTTCTTTAGCCACAAACCGATCTGTAGAAGTTGCAGGTCTTTCCACAGGGGAGAGCAGACTGTAGGCTAGGATTTCTCCTTTTTTATCTTCCTCCATTCTCTCTCCTCTGCTTTTAGTTAGAGGTGCTTTACCTCAAAATGGTGTACCACTTCATTGAGGTTGCAGTGCCATTGAAGTTAGTTGGCAGCCAGCTCCTCCCAGTTGGTCTCAAGATGTTACTAACCTGAGAGTAGAGCACTTGTTTTGAGAATCGGGCACACAATATTTGGTGCAATGAGGTTGGTGCTTGAGGATCCATAACAATTTTGGTAACATTGGCTTCAGCAAGGATATTGGCATTTATGCGGTATCTTCCAATTTGATGTGGAGGATTTTCCAGAACATTGTTAAGGATACCTCTCTAGGGTCTTACAATGACAACAGTAGGTGACACACATTTCAGTGGGGATGATGATTGCATTGTAGACCTGAATCTTGGTGTCTTTCTAGAGATCATGATGAATAAGGACACGCAAAAGCAATCTGTGCTTTGTGGGCTAGGGCCTGTGCTGGATCTCTTTATCACTGTTTACTTAGTGATGCAGGTGGCTACTGAAGCTACCAAGGTAGGGAAATGCTCAACAACCTCCAGGGTTTTTTGCTCAATGGTAATTTGGGGAAGGGGGATCACATTCATGGCCCAGGGAAGGCTGATAGAGGACAATAGTTTTCCAGATGTTGAGAGAGAGGCTTCTTGTTAGGCTTATCTGAAAAGATCCAGAGCTGTCTGGAGGTTTTCCTCCACATGCACAAGAATGGCACAAGCATTGGCATATTGAGAACATCCCAGGTTGAAGAGAACTCTATCTGTTCAATATTTTATGTCAATTCCAGAAGTAAGGCAGTTCTTAATGAGAACCAAGATGACTGTCAAAAAGTGGAGAGCAGAGTTGGGGCGACGAAGTCTCTGATCCACTAAGGATGGTCTCAGCCACGTGGTCATAAAGAAACCTTAGGACCTTGATGTACTTTCCAGGACATCCAAGTCTGGCCAGTACTTTCCATGTGGCTTTGCAATTGATGGAATCAAAGGCCTTAGTGAGGTCAATAAAGGCCCTATACAGGTCCTGATGTTCTCAAAACTTGTCTTGGATCTGGTGGGAAACAAAGATAATGTCAGTTGCTCCACTGGATGGTTTGAAACCACATTGAGATTTCTACCTTAGCATGGGGTATAATATGGTTCAGGTGGTTTCAGACAAGGACTTTTTCTGCTGTGGGAAGGAGGAAAATACCTCCATAGAATCATAGAAAATTAGGGTTAAAAAGGACCTTAGGATTGGGGTTTAGTCCAACCCCCTTCTCAAAGCAGGACCATCTCCAATGATATCATACAAACCAAGGCTTTGCCTAGCCACATCTTAAAAACCTCCAAGAATGGAGATTCCACAGTCTCTCTGGGTAATCAACCTTGGTAATTTACTGGGTAATCATCCAGTGCTTTAATAGCCTCCTCATAATAAAGTTTTTCCCAATATCCAACCTAAACTTTCCTTGCTGCAACTTGAGACTATTTTAGCTTATTCTGCCATCTGCCACCACTGAAAACAGTCCAGCTCCATCTTCTTTTGAACCACCCTTCAGATAGTTGAAGGTGCTATTTAAATCCCCAATCACTCTTCTCTTCTTCAGACTAAATAAGACCAGTTCTCTCAGCCTCTCATCATAACTCATGAGGGCCCTCTAATCATTTTCATTATCTTCCACTAGACTCTCTCCAATTTGGCCGAATCATTTCTGTAGTGAGGGACCCAAAACTGGACACAGTACTCTAGATGTGGCCTCAACAGAGAAAAAAAAAAGAAGAGAAATAATCACTTCCCTTGATCTGCTGGCAACATTCCTACTAATGCAGCCCAGTATGCTGTTAGCTTTCTTCATAACTGGGCACACTGTTGGCTAATATTCAACTTACTGTTCACTGTGACCCCCAGGTCTTTTTTTTTTACAAAGCTGCTGCTTAACCAGTCAGTCCCCAGTCTGTATCAGTGCATGGGATTGTTCTGTCCTATGTGTAGGACTTCATACTTATTGTTATTGAACTTTTTGAGATTTCTTGTGGTCCAATCTTCCACTTTGGCTAGGTCACTGAATCCTAGCCATACCTTCCAGTGTATCTACTATTTCACCCAACTTGTCATCCACAAACTTGTTGAGGGGG
>NW_017729025.1:107644212-107645362 GCF_001723915.1 Gavialis gangeticus | reverse complement strand
TTCTTTTGGTCCAATCTTCCACTTTGGCTAGGTCACTGAATCCTAGCCATACCTTCCAGTGTATCTACTATTTCACCCAACTTGTCATCCACAAACTTGTTGAGGGGGCACTCCATTTCTTCTTGCAGATCATTGATAAAGATATTCAACAAAATCTGGCTCCAGAACTGACCCCTGGGGCACTCCACTTTTGGATACCAGCTGCCAAATGGACATCAAGTCATTGATTACTACCCTTTGAGCCTGACTATCCAGTCATTTTTCTATGCGGCTTACCATTCATTCATCCAACCTGTACTTCCTTAGCTTGCTTGCAAGAATGTTGTGGGAGACCAAAAGCCTTTCTAAAGTCAAGGTATATCACACCAACTGCTTTCTCCATATCCACAAAGCCAGTCATCTAAGAGAAGGGAATCAGATTGGTCAGGCATGACTTTGGTGAATTCATTCTGATTGTTCTAAGTCAACTTCTTCTCTTCCAAGAGCTTAGAAATGGATGGAGCACTCCTTCCAAGTGCTTCTCCATGATATTTCCAGAGACTGAGGTGGGACTTACCAGCAGGCCTGTGAGAAGCAGCTAGTATTTGCTTCAGATTTGGCCAAATCAGGGGACAGTGATTCGATTCGGTGATTCAAATCTCTGTCCCAGATTGATTCAGCTGAATCAGATTTGGAGATTCAGTTGCTGCCAAATCTCCAAATGTCTGAATCTCCAAATCATGTGAGCCCATCCCCTGCCCGCCCTCCCAGCCTGGCAATGGCTGCCTCACCCGCCCCAGCTCCCAGCTTTGAAAAAAAATGCCCCGACTCTTCGGGTGCTGCCAGGCAGGGGGATGATCTCCGTTATCCCCCACTGCCCCATACTGCATGGGGGGCTCTGCATGAGCCCCCTGAAGCCCCCCCATACCAGCCCCCATGGCTGCCCGCCCACCCTAGCTCCGGCCCTTTAAGGAAAAGCCCCCTCTGGACTCACTAGTTCCTGCCTGATGGGAGGGTGATCCCTGCTGCCCCCTGCTGCTCCACACCACATGGGGGGCTTGTCCATGAGCCCCTCAAAGCCCTGATGTTGCTGCAGGAGCTGATGAGTCCAGTTTTTTTTTCTTCATTTTTTTATTTCTTAAAGGGCTTGAGCTCAGGCAGGCAGGGCAGC
>NW_017729025.1:107637073-107642564 GCF_001723915.1 Gavialis gangeticus | reverse complement strand
CCACCCTCACCCCTCCTTCGTTGCCCGCTACTTACTGGCATAGAGTCCAGCTCCAGCTCCCTGCTGCAGTGGGTGGGGACTGCCCAAATCATGAAAGGTCTCCAAATCTTTTCTGAAGATTCAGAGAGCCTCGAAGCAATCTGGACCTTTTTATTGGTCCCCGATTCGATTCGGATTTGGAGATTCAGCCACCAAATCGGGCCGAATCTCTTCTGAATCAAATCACAATCTGAAGCTTCGTACAGCCCAACTTACCAGTCTGTAGTTCTCCAGATCCACCTTCTTCTCATTCTGCAAGATTGGCACTATATCTGTCTGTTTGTAATCATCTGGGACTTCATCCAATCACTATGAGTTTTCAAAGATAATGACCAGCAGCTCTGCGGTCACATCAACCAAATTCCTCAGCACCCTCTGATGCATCACATCCAGCGCCATGAAATTGTACACATCCAGCTTTTCTAAATAATCATTTTCCAGTGTTGGCTACTTATATCCTCCCCAAGTGTTCCTAAGTGCAGTAGGCTGGTAGCTGAACTTGCCTGTGAAGACCAAGTTAAAAAAGGCACTGAGTATTTCATTTTTTTCTGCATCCTCTGTCACAAGGTTGCCTCTCCCATTCAGTAAGGGATCCACATTTTCCCTGATTTTCCTCTTCTTGCTGACATACTTGTAGAAACCATTTTTGTAGCCCTTCACATTTCTTTCTAGCTGCAACTCCAATTGCACTTTGGCCTTCCTGATTTTATCCCTGCATGCCCAGCAATAGTCTTATACTCCTCCCTAGTAATTTGTCCAAGTTTTCACTTCTTGTAAGTTTCCTTTTTAAGTTTCGTTTTAGGAGAATTCCCTGCTACGCCAAGCTGGTCTTGTGCCATATTTGGTAATTTCCCTGCACATTAGGATGTTTTGTTCTTACACACAAACTTATCTCCTTTCTTGCAGGTAGTAACAATATTGTCATTCCTCATGTTACCAGGGCTCTTTTAATTGTTCCAAAGTCATTGAATAAATCTGTGGAGTTTCCATACTAGTTCCTCACCACCAGCCTTGTAGTTTCAGCAGGTATGCCAGCAATTCCAATAGCCTTGCTGTTCTTGGTTTCCTTGATGGCTTGTGAGACTTCTAGGTTGGGAGGGTTGGTGAGAGATCTCCTTCCAGGGTGTGGAGGATGGACTCAATGGTGACATCCACCACAGCTGACCCATGGTTCAGAAGTGCCTCAAAGTGCTCTTTCCATATAGCTTGGATAGGTTCATTGTCTTTGAGGAGCGTGATCACAGGAAAGTAGAGCTGTGGGACTGTATTAATCAGAATGTGGTCAAGGTTGGAGTAGAACTGTTCTTTGACATTGTTGTCATCATCAAGTGTTGGGGCATATGTGCAGAAGATGATGGTATACTGCTTGTTGCTGGGCTTAAGACTAAGGGTTATAAGATGTTCATTATTGCCCACAGACAGCTCTGTAAATTGGCTGATGAACTGAATCTTGATTGCGAAGCCAATGCCATGAATGCATCTGTCCTGGGCTGGTTTCCCCTTCCAGAAGGTGTAGCCTCCACCCTCCTCTCTCAGCTGACTCTCATCTGGTTATCTTGTCTCCCTCAGAGCTGCAATGTCAATATTGTATCTTACTAGTTCCTTGAAGACAATGACAGTTCTTCTTTCTGTTCATTTGTTGTCTTGGTTAGCCATCAAGGTGTGAAAGTTTCATGTTGCAAAGATCATTGTCTTTTTATGATGCTTTTGACCTCAGAGAGAGTGATCCTTCTTGATGTTGTTCTCCAGTCAGAAGAAGACAAGAAAGTCTAGATTTAGGGAAAATTTTCTATCCCCTTCAATATGACTGCTTAGTCCTGCAAGACAACCATCAGGCTACTGCTGCCTGTGTGCAGATTTGTGGCTGGAGATTGCTGGATCCACTAATCTTGTCTCCATCACCACTGATCCATTGCCACAGGGCTTTTGGAGGTTGGTACAGGAGAGTGTGTTGTTTCCTACAGTAAAAGCATGTGCGTGACTTTGTGTAATGTGAGGAAGGTGGTGCATGGAAACCAGACAATCATGACCAGGTGGAGGGCTGAGCCCAATGGCAAGGGAGAATCCTAGATGACAGGAGACCTCCATCTTACTGCAGCCTTTTTCCTTCTTGACAGCCACTGAGATATCTTCTTCCATCTGATTAATTGTTGAGGACTTAGGGTTGGCTTGTGGTTTGTCTGGAACCTTCCTTCAGGCCTGTTCACCACAGGTGACCCTGCCAAAAGTGTGAGACTTTGGGCAACAACTCTGAGGGTCATTTGGACAGACAAGCCTCCCCACCACTACAAGGTCTCAGTCAAAGGAGAGGTGGGGAGAAGATGGGACAGAGCAGGTACCATAAAATTACAGTCTGCAGCCTATATGAAAAATAAGTTTGGTTCATATTGCTTTTCAATGTGGTTACAACTGTGTCTTAAAAATGGATTCACAAGGGGTTAGTTTCTGTTCTTGTTACAATTTCTCATCAAGAGATCAGGGCATCAAATATATAAGAACAAGAGATGCTTTAGGAAGAATAAAAGGCCACAAGTTGCTTGACATGCCCTTTAAATACAATGCTCAGTAATGTAAGTGTCACAAAGACAATAACAGGCTGTAGTTTCTATCCTATATTGTCATGCTGGTGATTCCATTGTGTTCTGGTTGTTTGAGTAGAGTGAAAAATCAGTATTTCTATGTTCTATTTTCAAGCCCTCTCTTTAAGTATATAACTCAGCAAATGGAAATATTTTGTGTGCTTCAGTTTCACTGTCTAAGACTAATATCATATAATGATCTCAGCATCATAGTGACCAGACCTGGAAAATGCTTGTTTGCTTATCAGTCCATACTATAACCTGAGTTATTAAAATTTAGAAGCAGGTTTTTTTAAAACAAGACAGTTAAATAGCCTAAAGTCAGACATAGTGATATTAAAATCCTTACACTCAGCAGGACGGCTAATTAAGCAATTATGAGAGAGAAAATTTATGTAGGAGAAAAAGAAACAAAAATATCATAGTAAAATTACAAGGACTCTGAAGTAATGTGAGTCAAAAGCATAACCTTCAGAAACTGGAAATCAAGCCTTGCTTAAATGCTGTGCTCAGCTTTTGTCATCTCTTTTAGAAAAGATTCAGCAGTAAAATAGATTTGGCCTAAATGATTAGAGGCAAGAAAGAAAAAAATGTTAAGGAAAGATTAAAAGATTAGGGCTATTTAGAAAGGAAGCATCATATAATTTTGAATACAATGATATATATATAATAACTAAAATGAAAGAAAATGAGATACTCCTTTTTAATTACTCATAGCACATTTAAGTTGGAGTAGTTAATGGAATTTAAACATTGAAGAATTAAAAAAGTATATGGGAATGAAGTCATAATTGTAGAAGGAATAATAAAAATGAATATACCTCTTCCCACATACATATCAGGGCATAAAACTACTACTGACATATGGAAGACAAAATTTTGCTCTCTGGGCAACTTCTCTCATAAATGCTTCCTGATGGAGAAAGTAGTGATACTTGAACCCTGGAGTGTTCTTTCTGTTTCTCCATTCCCTTCTTTGCAAAATATAATGCAATTCAAACCACATGGGCATATTACAAATTTTCCCAGAATTCCCTTTCCCATGCTTTGTGTGGAAACCTGCTGTGACATATGATTCCATGGAGTAAATATCTTTACAGGGTACCTTCCAAGCATCAAACATCTATAGTTTACACACAGCATTTCATCTGTGTTTTATGGCCACTTATCAATATCAATGTGGAAAGCACACGTCAGGTTTTAGCTCTGGTTTGTGAAGGTAAAATTATTTTATTATTATTTTGAAATTAAATTATTATTATGAAAGTAAATTATTTTGAAAAATGTCTTTAGAAGATGGTTATTTTTAGGAGTTTGAGAATTACCTTTTGTGATTTGCTGTGAAGTTTCTGTCTTAGGAATTTGAAAACAACATTTCAGTGTAGGACAGAAAGACATTTAGAAAAGCTGTTGTGAAACAAGGCCACCTTTCAATCCATTTATCAATAGCACTAGCTGACTTTATTTTCCAGTTAGTGAAAAATAAAAATATCAAATCAAAACATTAATCTTTATTCCAAATATATTAATACATAAAATATGTTGATAAAAATATATATTTAACCCATTGACTTTTGCCAATTATTGCCAAGTTGTGGTGAATATACAAAGAAAGGTATTTCTGCTTATTATAAATCTCCTTGAAAATAGGTATTAATAACAGAATTAATGACACATCCTTAACTCAGTTCTCTAGAATAGGGATGCTAGACTGTAGACAAACTCTGGAAGTCACACCGTGGCACAGAAAAGTAGTTTATTTTCTAAACTCTATTTTTATAGCTTTATTTTATGGACACAACTCCATAAGCTCATTTTCTAGAGGCAAATGTTAATGTTCAAAGCATAGTAACCTTCAGATTCTATTAAACATCACATTCATAAGCACTGGAAGTAGTCTTAATCCCTCATTTCCCTACTCATGCTTTTACCATAAGATAATTTCTATATTTTCCTATTAATTAGGTAATAACTTCTGCAAGTATTGTATAGATCGTCTTTATTTTCTTTTTGGTTTGGCATCTTTCTAGTAATAAACATGGAGCAGATATATAAATGGGAAAATTTAATTTAGCATCTGCTTTTCAATTATGGCAAACCATTTTATACATACTGATATCCATGAATCACAGTGCAGGTGTGTTGTTGGAAGATAGATGATGGGTAGAGAAAAAATCTACCCACAGAGAAAACATTTCCTGTCTCTTATACTTAGTGATGAATATTAAAAGTACTCCCCTGCCCCACAATGTTGAAAACTTGTTTTTAATTATTTGATAATGTAAATATGATATACAACATTTTCATTAAAAACATGCTCTATGATAACAGTTTTTCCCCTCACTGTTCCTTATGGAATTGTTTGGAGTTTTTTTTCTTTTTCCATCAGAAACCAAATTACTATAAGTTGCACAGATTTTATATACCATAAAAAAAAGAGTTTATTTTATATACTATTCACCATTTACAATGAGGAGTATTTGTTCACCTGAAAATGAAAAAAAGAGTTTTACATCTTTGTAATTCTGTAGATTTCTGTAGACTTATTCCTGACTTGCAATGATGAAAATTAGTTTAGTATACTTTAAATGAAAAAGGAATAATTTGTACTCCAGAATCCAAGCCACCAAAGTAAATACTGATTCACTAAGGCTAGGGACAGAAGTTAGATATAAACTGGTTTAAATGATTAGAAACCTGTTTAAACTAGTAACAGAACAGAAGTTCAGTGCATATAAACCACTTTCAAAATGGCCAAAACTGGTTTAAGATAAACCTGGCTGAATGTCAGACTTAACTGATTTAGATCAAACCGGTTGATGGAACTTCTCTCCCAGACCTAAGACACTGTATATTTGTCCTTCAGATTCCTT
>NW_017729025.1:107630109-107632073 GCF_001723915.1 Gavialis gangeticus | reverse complement strand
TCAGACTTAACTGATTTAGATCAAACCGGTTGATGGAACTTCTCTCCCAGACCTAAGACACTGTATATTTGTCCTTCAGATTCCTTTAAATTGTAAGGATGAATCCAGTTTTGCTATTGACTTCATTAAGACTGGTATTTCAAGCTTATAGTTTTTGCTGCGAATGCCTTTCATTCAAAAGCACCCTAGAAAGTCTGTATTCTTTTGGAGAGTTTATTTTCCCTCCTTTTTTGGCCTTTTTTCTTAAGCTTTTAGAAGTAATTCAGACTGAAAGTGAACATTTATCTTTTTGTGTAGACAAAAAGAAAACAAAAAAGAAAAAAAAATGACATCCTCTTTTTCATCCCATGCTATTCTCTTTGCTACCAAAAGGGGGAGATGACTAGATAATACCATTGAGTGTCATTTTGATGATGATGATGCTTAATGCATCAGGCATACGAGGGACAATGTTCTTCCAGTGTTGATACCATAGTGATTATATTAGAGCCTGACCAAAAGATGACAATTCATAACACCTTTTGAAATTCAAAATATTCGTTTATTTTATAAAAACAAAAATTTCAAAAATACTCATTGAAATGTGTGTCTTTTTCAACATAGCTGGTTGGTTAGGGTGCTGGCTTAGGGTTGGAAAGTCAGTGTGGGAAGTATGGAAAAAAAATCTTTATTACTTTTGTGAAAAGCATGATAAATTTCCTGCTTACTTTTGTCTTGTTTCTTATGATATTGAAGAGGCAAATATATTTCCTGTAAAATTCAGTAAGAGTAATGCAGGCAATAGGCATTCTATCAGTTGCTCATTCATACTATCAAGAATTGCCAAAATAATAATGGATTTATCTTGAAAAGGGAATGGAAGGGGATGATTGAACTGCCAGCCTCTGGCAGTGGCGAAATACAGAATGCTGGAGAACAGATTATATAGTACCGGGAGGTAGCTTTATACCCCAGTGATTCTCTGTTGCTTCCAGATGCTGTGAACTCTCTGGGTTTATGACACCATGTAACCAGCCTCAAGCCTAGTGCTTTGTACCCTTGGACTTTGAAGGATAGATACAGAGGATTTGCTAGCCATGCCTGCTGCAGCATTTGCCCTCCTAAAAAATGTGGTGCAACAGCAGAAGCTCAAGAATGAAAATAGGATAATGATGAACACTGTAACAGGAGGCCAGGACCCCTGCTATTTTAAAAGGGGAAAACAGCAGGTCATAGCCCTGTCTGGCAGGAGACAGCTGAGCAAGGGCCAGAAGGGTTATAGGGCTGCCTGTAGGAACTTGAGAGCTCTAGGCATGGAGGAAGGGTTGCAGCTCAGATGACCTCAATATAGTTGGGAGCAGGCTGCTCATTAAGCAGATGGGCCACACCTGGGATGAGTTAGGACCATGTGACTGGAAGGGATGGAGACCAGAGAGATATTAGCCCAGCCTCAAAGCAGGTAGCCTGACCCAGGCTGTGCTAGAGGGAAAAGTTTCTTCTCTGGCACCAAGCTGAAAGTATACCCAGGGGAGGCTGAACTGGGGAAAGGCCAGTTGGGCAGCACAGAAGCCTGGGAGAAGACTGTATTAAGGCACCTGTCAGTGATTGAAGCTGGCTGGGCAGTTGATTACTGTGGACTGTTTAAGACTGGAGGACCGGGTTGTGGCTATAGGGGGCAAATAGTCAATGGGTGTTGTATCTGGGAGACATTCTCCACTACTGAGGGCTAAGGTCAGGGTACAATTCTGCTAGCATCTGGGACCCTGCAGTTTGCATATGCCAAAAAGATGACTGAGTAGCACCTGTGAGGCATGGACATGGCTATAGGGGGAGGACAGAGGTAATGATTAAGGCTCCCAAGGCAATTTACTGCTCTAAGGAACACACAGCTCCATTAGGACAATGGGGGTTGCCTGGGGAACTGGACAGGTGCCAATAGGGCACGAACTGTTTCATAGTTTCATAGTTTCTAGGGTCGGAAGGGA
>NW_017729025.1:107611557-107630098 GCF_001723915.1 Gavialis gangeticus | reverse complement strand
GAAGCACCATTCCTGTAGCCGCCAGTTGGTCTCCGCAATATGGTTGTATCTGACTGAGGGTTCAGAGGGAGATGGGGGAAAAAAGGGGGTGCATCAGACCAAGCATCCAGCTCTGTCAGTTAAGGGCATCCAGGGGTGCTCCAGGACTCAAAGGCAACCTCTGAATTTATATAGATCAAGGCATGGCAGGTGATATAGTGAGGGGGTACACTAAGAAGATGGAGTAGGAGCAGGATCGGCGTGAGCCTAGGAGATGCCATAACCACCCTCAGGGGCTGGTACTGCTACATCCCTCTAAATACTTGATTTCTCAGCCAGTCAGTTGGGGAGGAAGGAAGGCAAAATGTTTAGGGGTTTCTGGATGAAATGCATGGGTTGAGGCTGAAGCTTGTTTCTGAGCTTCAGGCTGTCTTTCTTTTTAGGAATACTTAATCTGATCACAGGAAATGTTTCTGTTTGAAAAAGCAACTTTGAAAGGTTATGCAGACTTGGTAGACCATCCACCATATGGCTCCCTTCACCACCCCCCACCACCCCCAACCTGTACAAGATGGTTCCTTTCTGATTCTTTTGTGGCAGCTTTTCAGCTTCTTGAGATTAGTTTCCTCCAAGTTCCTGGTTATTTCAGAAGAGAGAGAGCCTGTGTTCTGCCTGCTCTGTATTTCTGGTTCAGGACAAACTGTACAAGAATGGAGTGGTGAAGACACAGGGGACTGGTGTCCTTGGGCAGTTTTGCATGATGTTCATGGCCTGGCTACAACATGTCTAACCTATTTATACAATGACTTGTAATCTGGATAAATCTGTGTTGAGCTATGTAACAGGGTGGTTTGTCTTCTTAAGAAGGGGCAGGCAGCCCTTTTAAGCCACTATCTGAATGTCCTTAAGGAGTTTCTAATTAGTGAGAGAGTGTCCCACTTGGAGTTTAAAACACCCAGAGGAGAGGGCTGGGAAGAGACAGTTTGGGAGGGTGAAGCAAGCAGTGACTGCAACTGCCTATTAAAAGGGGGGGCCAAAGCCAGGGGGCCCCTCCTGGAGTGTTCATAACAGGGTATTTTTTGTCATCTTTTTCTTTTTGGTACCTAAGAAAACACCTTATGCGTTTTACCTCGTGAGGACTGGCTGATTTGCTCATAAGGGAACATAGCTGCTTGCTGAAGCCTGTGGGCTAGAAAACCTGCACACAATCTAGTGAGTTGTTAACAATTTGGATTAACCTGATGATATAATGACTTAGTGACCCATGTGCAATATTTGGTTGGACTGGTTTTATCTTTATTCCTTTTTTGCAATGTATACTATTTTTATAATCCTCTTTATAAATTGTATCTTATTTGATTGAGAATATGGGCATTTTTCATGTTATGTAATTATTTTGGACCCATAACATGATGAAAGCTTTGGCAAAACTGATAAGGTTCTAAATGGCACATTGCTCCAAAATTTCATTGCAGCAAAAAAGTTTCAGCTCTATGCCTCCCAGTAAGCACAACAATTTCCTTGTGGAAAACTGCCAAAGGTCTCCTAAGCCCAAATCCAGTAAGTTATAGTGCTGCCATGAAATGTGGAGTTTTTTCAGTAAAGGAAATCATTGTTTGTGGAACTGCTGCAGCCTTGTAATCTGAAAACATCTTTATGTGGGTTTGACTTAGTCCAATAAAATGGTACCTTATACTTTTTTCAGCATTCCTGCTTAGATTTATGTTCTCAAACAAGGCCCTGTTAAAATCTACAGAGGGATTACCATCCTTAGGTTACATAAAAGTTTGAGATTTTGAGATTTCTGTTTCCTTCTGATCTTTTTTGTGGAAGCATAAAGCTTCTAAAGGTCTGCATATGTGGAACAAGAAACAAAGCATCTTACTCTTGATTTTCTGTGCAAAATAGTTCTTCTGCAGGTCACTTACAGGACAGAAAGTCTTCAGATACACATTGTACCTAATTTCAGCATAAGGCAGCACAAAATATACTTCACTAAATTATAGGAAGGAAAAAACATTGGCTAATATGTTGCTTTAAAAAAACAATTGCATCTCTTTATTTCAATCTCTGCGGTATGCCTGAGACGGGGGGAAAAAAACACAATTAAAGTTTCAGATATTTTTTTTTTTCAAATGGCCTACCTCTCTTTGAGCTGTAGCAAGCATGCGTGCCACATTGGAATGATAAATACAACACAATGATGCTGAAATAACTGACATTTTAAATAGTTATCTTGGAAATAGCAAACATAAATCCTTAGCTCCTCTTCTAAATGAATAATTCCGTAAGAGCACTATAATTTACAAATATATGTGGTTTTAGTACAGTAAATTTGAATTCCACCACTTTCTAATGGGAATCTTAGTCATAAGTTTTTGAATTTTTCTTTTCAACTGATTTAAAGAGAACTCACCTCACTCTAAATATCAAGAGTATGAGAAAAAGAAAAGGGGAAGATACAGAAGTAGGCCTGCAAAAGATTCTCTCATGTAAGTTTTCATTTTTTATTCAAACTTGCTCCTTACTAAGTAATTCTTCCTAGAGACTTTAAACTCAGTATTGAGTGGATAGTCAAAGGAATATATTTAACAGTGGGAGGTGGGATAGAAAGAACGAGAGGGGATAACTACACAGTAGTATGAAGACTTTGAAGATGTTAGCTAAAGAGTGAGATCCTTTCACGCTGTTTTTGATTTTACATAGTTACTACGTAAAACCTGTGTAAAAAGTCTGTTCCCCTCTTTCAACCTTCTTTTTTCAGAGTAGGTATAGGGAAAAAATGTCAAACTATACACTTTAAAACACAACTGTTGAATTCTAGCTATGTCCATTTAAAGTGGAACAAATCAATCCCCTTTTTGATTGTATTTTCTGATGGTGTTTAGGAAGCTTTGTCTAACAGCTGGAGCGCTCTGGTGTAAATTACTTATTAAATCTAAACACTAATTTGAATAACTTAGGACTGGATTTTCTTGGATGGATCTGAAACACTGGTTTGGAATAGGGCACGAATTTTGTTGGAGAGCTAACTTTGTCTCCCTTATTGAACTGATCAGCGTAATAAAAGATGCTGTTGTGATGACAGCCCTAGGTATACCTACATCGAGAGAAGTTAGACAATTTCTAGAGATAGGTAGTCATCTATGTCCTCTTTATGTATTAACAAACTTCCTGGTTCCTCAAATTTCTTCGCAGCCTTCCATCCACTTTGTCAGAATGAAGGGGGACGGACCCAATTCTGTCACTGAATTGCTTTGAGTGTAAGCATCCACACTTCAACCAGACAAAAAATGCCTGAAATGGTAGATAACTTGGGGATAACTTGGTAGATAACCACATTGGACAAGGTTGAAGCCTTCCTGACCTGTACTGGATCTCACAGGTGGTCTAGGACGACTAAGGATTCATTTGGGTTCTGCAGGGGAAACCAACAGGCTTAAGAGACAGGAGACTCACAGTAGATCTGTTGTCTGACAGCCTAACAGCTGTGAGAGAGGGAAGGGGTATTTTGGGGAGAGAGAGTGGTCCCTTGGGGCACCAGCCAGTCACCCTGACCTGTGCCCTTGGCTTCTCTCACCGGTACCCAGGTAGACAGGGAACCCTGCAAAGAAGACTGGAGTGCGGGCTGTAAGTCCCCCTGCCTGGGTGCTTTCAGCCTTGCAGGCTGTCTGCAGAGCGCACAGACAATTTGCATACTTGTATAGGTTTCAGCTGCTTGCATTTCAAATGGCTTAAATTGCTAAATTTCAGCTGTTTGATTTGAATGTTTGCATGCACCCACAGAGAGCTAATATCTATATGTTGATAAGCTAAACACGATTCATCCCACCTTTGTCCATTATTACCAGAAAGCATTGAAGAGACTTGGGGATTTTTCTCAATGTAGCAACTGGTGATAGTCATGACTATAGGTGGCCAGAGTGATAGGCAGAGATATGCATGGAGCAACTAAAAACAAGGACATTTACACCATTACATGCTCAGCATAAGGCAGTGACAGAGGAGGAAGTGAATTGCCATCAGTGCCTGCTAGAAACACAAGTAATGAACAGGTGATGCAGGGATGAAACAGTAGGAAAACAGGATTCCTTATGTGTTGCATGGTAAAACATCTATATCCAGAAGTCTCTGAAGCAAAACCTAGATAAAGGGGAGGACCCTTCTAGGTGGAGAGTCACCTGAAAAAGCTCAGCTACTCCACTCCTTACCAGGGACTCATTCACAGAATTATTGAATCTGTAGATATTTTTGTAGTGTAGACATTACTCTTAACTTTGGGGCTCTTTGAGTATGGGTTTAGAAGTATATCAGATACAGAGATATAAAAACTGGCAGGGCAAATTAGAAAACCACAAAGACAGACATTGTATATTCCTTTGCTTGGTGCACAGAGTCTCTTCATGATATTATATCATCATGTGAAAGGTAAATAAATATTTCTCCCATTCACCAGTGAAATAGTTAACCCTTTTTCTCTGGGAGGGGATGCAACATCTTGTTTTTGCAGGCACACAGTAGGTGAAGAAAGATGGCTATAAGGAGAAAAGAGTCTTTCCATTTCCACTTATTGTAGAGTGTTGTTAATGAAGTTGGAGGGGGATGAATGCTGGGTGTTTAGTCACTGGAGGGACAGAACTGAAAGCATGCAAAAGAACTAAAACTGAGAATTTCAAAATGTTGAGCTGAAAAGATTTTTATGGGTGTTATCTTTTACTGGCCCAACTGCACGTTAGGATAGATTTAGACAGACAAGCTTTTGGGTGCTAGGCATTCTTCTTCAGAACTTTGAACCTTTATTTTTCAGAGTTATTTTAATAGCTGAAACTGGGGAAGTTGGACTTATTTTTTTCTTTGACTGTATGGGCTCTCTGCAGGTCAGGAAGTGATTTGCCACTTAATGCTTTGAAAATTTACACAATTTTCCAGGACAATGTGTAGCTTTCAGAAATCCAAGGTTCCTAGGAGTGCTGGACCTTGGTGTCTTTGTTTATTTTGTGAATTGGACTGAAAAAAGCCATACTCCACTTACACTTGAGAGTGGGTTATTTTCTTTTCCTTTTTTGACTTTAAATAGCTGAATAACATACTAACAATAATGTAATTGTAATGCACTTTAATACAACAGTAATGAACTGGCAATAAAAATGACCTCCCCTGGGTGAAGCATACTTCTTTCTGTATGTTGACTGGCATTCGCCCATGCATACCTTACTAAGGATCATTTCATTTTGCTAGTTCAAGTAAATTTTGATAGCCCACAGAATTTAGAGATGGAAATACTGTTGGCTCACAAAAACTAATAGCAGTGGTTTCAGGAACAGCAGAAAATGGTATAAAGCATGTGGCTCTGTACCAACAGCAAATACAGTTTGAACTGAGCAGTTTGAAAGTTGGATGGTAACTGTAGTTCAAATCCTAGCTACAAATACACCCTCCATGGTGCATACGGAAGTGCAGCTCCCAGGTCTAACTCATGCTGATTTATAAAAATTGCCATGAGTTGGATCGATCCTCCTGACCCAACAGACATTAACTGTTGGATCAGAAGGGTGGAGGATTGACTCCAGAGAGCCTGGCTCTTCTCCTGCATCTCTTCTTCTCCATCTCTTCCCCTGGTTCTGTCCCAGTGCTCACAGCTCCATTACTGTCTCTGGATGGGAGTGGGGAGAAAGCAGGGAAGGGAGGTCATTTTGGGGTTTTTGCAGCTCTGCTGGAGTGGGACGATGAGTAGATTGGAGTCCCCTGAGGTGAGGGGCTCCAATCCACTTCCCCTGCCTTCTCCCCCCTCCCATCCAGAGACAGTAGCTCAGGTGGGGCTTCTGGAGCAGCCAGAAATTAATGAAGTTGCTCTGCTTAGGAGTGTTTTCATTTGAAGCCTTGTAGGACAAGGGTTAATTTGTCGCAGGATTGGAGGGCTCTGCAGCCATGCTCTTCTGTTTTGGCATGGTTTTAGAGCACTTTTAAGAGTCTGATCATGTGACATGTCATTTCTGTCCGTGCCCCCAGTGTTCTCAATCTCTCATACTAAAATTCATCTGAATACATAGCAAAGGCTTTCTCCACAGTCATTAAAAGTTGTGGCTGACCTGTGAAATCTGCAACTACAAGTATTCAAAGGTGAGAGGAGGACAGCCCTTAACATAATTGAAAACTTAGTCTGATTGTCTATAAACAACATAAGTTGTTTGTGGGAAGAGGTGGTAGGTTTCAGAAATCAGGAATTCTGATGAAGGTCATCAATTATTTTAAATTATCCATTAAAAACAACCATCAGCTGAGATAGGAGAACACGCTTTTTTTTCCTTGATTAACCAGAGGAAAAAAGGTGTTGAAGGACATTGGTTGAATGTTCTGGAGAAAAACAATGATGGCTTGAAGACACATTACTTGAACCAAAATGTTTTCTTGATGTTTCCCAAGTCTAATCACTCTCCTGAGTGCCACCTTTCCATAGTATCTGGGTTTGCAGTAGAGAGAAAATATATCCTTCCATGCCAATCACTAAATGAAACAAGCCACCTGTGTGTCCTCCAAGCATATCTTTATTCTCCTTGGCTGTGTAGCCAAACTGGAAGCTAAAAGGCCTACTCTCTCAGAAGGCAGGTGTTAGCTGTTGTTTCTGTTAAAAGAATCAAAAAGTATGCTACAAACTAAGCCAAGGTTGGTTTCGCTATCAGTCTTTTAACCAGAGTCGCACAGACTTGGGCTTCCCCAGTCCCCAGAAAGGACAACCCCCTGCTAGATTGGATCAAGGAATTCATATAGCCTATATAAGTGATTTCTGAAGACTGGAATAGTGAGTGTACCACAGAAGCAGCAATACAGGATGAAGAGGTTCAGTTTCTTGCCTCTGACATGACACAGAATGAGTAATTCCTGCATTTTCATAGCCTAAATGACAAAATAAAAGATGACCAACTTGAATTTTTTTCCCCATGCAGTTGAATGTACTTGAAACAATCTTGTATCAATGCTGCTAACTTTTATGTAAAAGTCAGAAAAACTGGAACTCTCCAGAAGGAGGCCTGAAGGAATGCTTTATTTGTTTTATTGAGCTCTGCATGAAACCAGTGACCAGGTGCCAGGTGTGTGGACAGTATTGGAGGTAGAGGGAGGTCTTCCCAACTTTTCCCCCTTTCCATGTCTGAAAATGACAAGGTCTGGATCTGCCATGAGTACCAGATGCTGATACATGTGATCTAACATCTGTCTGCTGAGGGAAAGAGCTAATACAGCACTAATTAAAGAGCTGGCTATGGGAATCTGTATTGTGTACATTTTATTGCTACATGTGCTTTGATAACTCATTTGGGACAGCCCTCCAACCTCCAGGTCGGCTTTAGGAGACAGACATTAAACAGAGCCCAGTCTGATCACATACTCCTGCTGATGTTACTGGGGGCTCCCACTGCATCTATACAGCCTCTGATGCACCTACTAGTTCTCCTTTCTTTTCAGCATGGATGTCTTCTGAGCAGGCCTCATGGGTTTTGAAGGTTTCAGGAACTTTACAGATTCTAAGTTTCTCAGGAATTACCAGATACTGATGTAACAGAAGGTCTCAGCAATTACCATTCAGTGAACTGCCCACATCTGGTACCCAAAGGAGCTAAGGAAAATAAGCTCAGCTGAGTGTCCTGAGACGGAAATTAATATGCTGGGGGAAAAAAGAGGAAAGTGTGCGGAGAAGGCATCTGCAGAAACTGAAGGATAGGACTAGAGCTGATAGATAATGTTAAGATTTTAGTCCAATTATAGATGGTATCCAGGTTTGGATATAGATCTTCTATTTCATCTTAATATATGAAGCAGTGACCTTGAGGAAAACGTAGAGAAATATTGGTAATTCCTGAGGCTGTTATAAGGCTGGGTATCCCAAATAAGTGTTCCTCTGGGGAAGCCATGACACCCTTTTCCCCTCATTTCAAGTCCATGATCTTGAAGAGATTGTTTATTTTGAAAATCTTGCACCATAAACATAAATCTCCATCTAAGCTTTATCAGGCACAAATGAAAATTAAGAAAAGATGAACAGCATACGAAGCAAACTTAAATTTAATTAAAACAGAAATAGTAGGAAAAATTAATTAGTAAATTGTGTACTTTTACCATTTTGCTTGCAAGTTGTTTGCCTATTTCTGTTTTCTCTCTCCTGTCTATTGAGCTTTTAATTCATCAGGGCAGAGATACTTTCTACCTCTTTCTGAACTCTTGGCACAGAGAGCCCCCAATCCTGACTAGGGATTTTGGACACTACCAAAAAACTAATAGGCAATAATAAAAATACTACCCTCAGCAACTGTAAGAGTGCAGGGCTCACTAGCTTTATTAGAGTCAGCAAGATCTGCTCCAAAATGATTAGGGTTGGGAAAAATGTTTCTAAAATCTTTCCTAGTGGGATTCATAATGAAACTACACATGATGAGGGAAAGAATCAGTGGGCTGTTCACTTAAGCCCTTTCCGACTGCAAGGTTGAAATAGGTAATTCCTTTGAATACAAATGACTGTCATTCACAAAGGAGAAAGATCAAATACAGCTGACATCTCAGTCTGTGGCTAGGCGGACAGCAAACTAGAGAAAATACTTCTCTTTCCAAAGAGTAAAGGTTAGCAATGTTCCAAGAGAAAACAAACCTAATAGAAAACAAAAACAAAAACAAATCAAAGTATGGGAGGTATACTGACCTTTAAAAGTCCTTTACTTTGAATATTGTATTAAGCATATAAAGCTTCCCCAAAAAGTATGAAAAGAGCAGGCAGAGATGTGTGAAGAAAAACATGCTTAGTGAAATTAAAAAACCTGATATCCAGCTCAGCAAGTTTACCTTCTTGTACATCCAGGACTTTAACATCCCTTGGGCTCATTAAAGATGCAAAGCAACATCCAGGATTTTCATTTAAGTTGCATTTCAAAGGGTTTATATAATAGATGATAGGTGTGTCTTGTGCTTATTAAATATTAAAATGTGGGCTGAGCTGGCCTGTATCAGACAGCCACCCTCCTGTTCCCTTTGAAAACCTGTAGAACTACTGTGTTCAATTAGATGTGTTGTTTTAACCAAAATTATTTCTGCTTTTGATTATTCCATCTTTCATGGATAAGCATTTTGGAAGATCTGTCACACCTAATGTTTTAACTAAATATTTTCACTGTAGACCGGATGGCTTCCTTTCGATCTTTCTTTCATTTCTAGTCCCAATGTTCAAAGCCTTTAGTAGACTAGAGCTTGATTAGCCTTGTTTTCACATCATATTTTGATTTCTATAGTTCACAGCAATGTAAGCTACAGATGAAAAAAAAACTGGTGAAACTTGCAGGTGGCATTAGAAAGATATTTTCAACACGACACTTTGAAGATTCATACACACTTTTGTCTCACTATTCCTGGAGTAAAATTCCAGATCTTTAGCCAAAAGGAGGATTAACCAAACCATTCATATTTACCCTACCAGATATGTTACCCTCTAAGACACCAATAAAGTAAAACCACCTCATTAATGGAGAAAAGGAGAAATGGTTTGGTTTTCATAGATGCTGAGAATTCGCAGCATCCATTGCTTTCACATCTAGAAATCAGACCTTCCCAAGTAGCAACAGCCTCTCCTCTAAACCTTTCTGTGTTCCTTGATCCTGTAGTGATAGATAAACATTTTTATGGCAGCAAAAAAGCCAAGTGAACAGATGTCCATGATTGTCATTGCACCATAAATGCCCAAAATTTTTACCTGTGACAAAGGTGTTTTTAATTTGTGTAGTTTAAAAGCAGATATTTATTTGCTTTGTAATGAGAGAGGGTGGGCATCTGTTTCTTTTGGGGAGGGAGGTGGGAGGACTTGTGGTGTTTTTGGTTCTCTTTCATAATTAGATCTACTGTTTATATTGGATAAGAGAACAGGACTAGGTAAGCAGAAATGCCGTAAGACTTTGTTACACATGAAAAAATCCAAAATAATTAAAAAAATGTTTCTCTTTCTAAATTTTTAGCAGTTACCGTCTTCCTGTTCCACCTGGAACCAGAAGTCTAAAAATGCAGGGACCACCGACCATGCAAGCCACTGCTCTCTTACTAGAAATGCTGTACCAAATGTCCTAACATTTAATTGGAATACTGATATTCAGACATTACCTATGGACTCAAGAGATAAGAGAAACATACTTTTATCCATTCTTATGGTTGGACCAAATATGTGGCCTTCTTATTTAAATGGTGAAGTTCTACGTTGCAAATTATCCCTAGCTTCCGATTTTCATAGCAACAGCAGGGATGAAACTTTGTCTACTTTAAAGTCACAAGATCATATAAGAATCTGACTTCCAAAAATAACTTTCAGTGCCCTTTGTGCTTCAAGAAAAACAGTTGAAAATTTCTGAATCCATTTAGAAGAAAGAGGATACAGCTCATAAAACCAGCCAATTCATCACATAATTACTCAGACCTATAGAAACTTCTTAGTCTTGGTGTTTTTTGGATTATTCGGTGGTACCTGATTTTCCCAAAGAGCAGTTTATCTGAAGATATGCTAAGACTTTTACCTCTAACTTTGGATCTTCAAACAATCTTTGCTTCACAAATGGTACCACATGCATTATATGACTAGAAGGTGCTGTGCTACTGGAGGACATACAACATCATAATGTTGCAGTTTACATCTTCAAACATTAACTAATTAAAATCAAGGTCCTGGCCACATGTATTCATTACACTTCCACAGCACTTTCTGTAAGAGTGGGAACACTAGCCCCAGGATCTTGGCCAAATTCCAGTTGTATAATTACATTCTATCTACCTACATTTCCCTGGCAAATGCAACTTGATAAGTTCTCTCTTCTTGCCCTCCTCTCCCCCACCCCTTTCTTTCCTGAACATTTTTAGTGTACAGCTAGTGAACATTATTAGAGTATGTATTGGCTATTTGAAGACTATCCCTTTGCAATGCATGGCAAAAGGAAAAGTTTTTATTTTTAGCGAAGCTAGGAGAAATATATAAGTAGGTAAGACTGAAGTATTGTAATTTTTGGAGGAGACAGAGAGATAATCAGCCCACTAAAAAAACTGAGGCTGCTTATTTAATGGACCAGGAGACTTGTTTAAAAGTAGACAAATCTTTTTTTTTTTCCAGTCCTCATGCCCTGAAGTTTCTGATTTAGTAACTAAGAAAATTAGCTTACTAAGCCTCAACACTATGTAGTACATTTGAAAACCTTCTCGTGAAAACTGTATCCCAGATTTAAATAATGCACAGTTACTGAGAGAATTAAGACGTACAAGAGGGAGAAAGGGAGAGAGAAGCAAAGGAAAGAATATTCATTCTAAGAATCCTGGAGGACTGAAACACAATATCTATTCTATGTGTCAAGAGTTGCAGAGGTGAAGAAAATACCAAGATTGTGTCGTGTGTATTAAGGGTCGACACATAGGAATTCTTCTAAGAGAATAAACTTTATTTTTTGGCCCCAATCATGTGTGTCAGAGTTGCAAAATGTTAAGAGCCTGTAACATGGCAAAAGTCAGTGTTCAGTGACTCAAGTAGTTATGGAAGGCGGCAGGTACAAGATGCGAGAATGCAGAAGCATGAGTCTAGATGAAACTCTACTCCAAAGGCCAACAGTTTGGATACTTCCAGGTTATGTTAATTGACCCCAGCTCGATGAGACAAATCTGCAGAGGGTTTTAGAACAGCCAGGGCAGCAATCTTAATCTGTACTTGAAAGAAATACAGAGCCAGCAGACTATTTTAAGTATGGAGGTGACGCAATGCATGTAATTTCACATTCACTTCTTAGACAAGAAGCAGCCTTATATCAATGCTGCTAACTTTTATGTAAAAGTCATAAAAACTGGAACTCTCCAGAAGCAGGCCTGAAGTAATGCTTTATTTGTTTTATTTATTTACATGCTGCCCTTCCCAACAAAGACCTAAGAAAGTCAAATCATCTATTTTTCTTTCAGGAGGCCGTTGTTAATCAAGAATAATTCCATCAGTCAGAATGAAAGTGAGGGGAGATCCTAACCTTGGTACTGTTGCTATGCATCAATACATGGTACATGAACTTAAAGAAATGTTAAATACTTTAGCAAAATAAATAACTGGGAAAGTAATGTGATAATGCAAATGGTTTCAAGGGATTACTGAACTGGATTAAGTTAGTGCTTCTATTGCATTCTTTTTATTCTTATTCTCAAAATGGAAAAAGAATAAAGTGAACAGTATTTGTGCTATATACACCCAACAAATTAATAGTGACACAGTCCTTTTATAGATGGTACAAACACACTCAGGACTAGACTAAAACTAAAATGTTATGTGAGTTCTACTTGAATATTAGCCACTTTATGCATGCTATATTTTATTTTAAAACAGAAATTTAGGTCATTATACCTGCATAATTCATATTCTGTTCTTAAACATGTTTAGGACTGTCTCTCACAATATGTAAAATTTGAATACAAGTTTTTGATCTTCAGAGCAAGTACTTATAGGTCTTGCACTTCTGGACTGTTTGCATTGATGCATGCTAGTTAAATCAATGATTGCTATTTTGCATCATCAGCTTGTTTCAGCACCTTGGGTGTCCCCCCACAAGCACACATCTGCAGTTTGTGGTACTGCAGACCTGTCTGCGATGCTGTATACTGAACTTGCCATATACACAGGCATTTGCCATGTGACTAATTTGTATTGCAGTAGTTTTTTTTGACACAAGGAGGTCCCAGTGTCAAAAAAAGCCTGAGCCAAAAAAAAAAAGTGGGATGGCACATATGGTGGCAGCATGCACTACCTGAAACCAGAGCCTGGCTGGCCAGAGCCACACTCTGGCTGCTGGCTGGGCTCCACGTGCCCAGATCACCATTGCTGGAGCCCCAGGTCTCCAGGACCCCAGGTAAGGTTGCTGGGGCCAGCCCAGGTGCTGACCCCAGTCTCCCCTACCCAACCCAGGACAACTTGCTGCGTGCCAGTGTGTGTGTGCTGGGGCATTCCCTGGGGACAAGTTGCAATGGCACAAATGTGCACCACTGCTAGTTATCCCTGGGGAATGCATGTTCCTGCTTGGGACATGTCCTTTGTTTTCTACCTACAGTAAGTGCCATTAAAAAACTTTGATCACCTATAAAACAGTATTGGTTTTTGTATTTGTTTCTTTTTTCTGATGACACCAAACTCTGGGGTAATGCATCTACACTTGAGGACAGGAGGGTGATCCAGGCAGATTTGACAGGCTCAGGAAATGAGTGGACAAGAACCTGATGGTGTTTAACACCAAAAACTGCAAGGTTCTCCACCTTGGGAGGAAAACCTGCAGCCTGCTTATAGGCTCAGTAGCGCTACGCTGGTTAGCTACAGACGAAAGGGACTTGGGGGTCATGATTGACCACAAGATGAACATGGACTTTCAGTGTGCTGCTGTGGCTAGTAAAGCAAGCAAAATACTGGCTTGCATCCACAGGTGCTTCTCAAGCAAATCCCAGGACGTCATTCTCCCCCTGTACTCAGCCTTGGTGAGGCTGCAGCTAGAGTACCGCATCCAGTTTTGGGCTCCACAATTCAAAAAGGATGTGGAGAAGTTTGAGAGAGTGCAGAGGAGAGCCACACGCATGATCAGAGGTCAGGAAAATGGACCTTATGACAACAGGCTGAGAGCTATGGGACTTTTCAGCCTGGAAAAGGGCAGGCTCAGGGGTGATCTGGTGGCCACCTACAAGATTATCAGGGGTGTCCACCAGGACCTGGTGAAAAGTTTGTATGCCAAAGTGCCTCAAGGGATGACAGGGTCGAACAGTCACAAATTCCTCCATGTCCGTTTCAGGTTGGATATAAGGAAGAATTTCTTTACTGTCCAAGCCCCCAAGGTTTGGAATAGCCTGCCACTGGAGGTGGTTCAAGCACCTACTTTGAACACCTTCAAGAGAAATTTGGATGTTTATCTTGCTGGGATCCTATGACCCCAGCTGACTTCCTGCCCCTGGAGCAGGGGGCGGGACTCAATGATCCTCCAGGGTCCCTTCCAGTGCTAATGTCTATGAAATCTTCCTCTGCATATGAATATTTAAACACCTACAAAAATAAATCTCCCATCCTATATTTTAAATTCTGGGGAAAAGACCTCTAAAATGGTGAGAGGATGGATTGTAAGCATAAGTGAACTTTTGATCACATAATATATTCAGCACACAGGGCAGCACCTATATTGCAAAAGGGAAGTATAAGGCAATTATGGTAGAATGTCACATTGGAATGCTTAACTGCATTTGAGAATTGCCAAAAATACATTAGATGATTACCATGGCAACGAAATAGAGTAAGATGAAAGGCATGGGCACAAATAACAGATCCTAAGTGGGTCCTAGAAGCATAACTTGGAAAAAGGATGGATGGATACATTTAAGTTACATGGATCCTTAAGTCCTTCTGAACTGGCATAAACTAGATCAGCCTTTATGTTGTCTAAAATCATTCCAGCAGGCAGGGATTACTGGAGAGAAAATGGAAAAACAGCACAGGTCACGAATAAAAATCCAGAGGGATATGTAAAAGACCTTACAGTTGTTATTCATGGTTCAGGGCATTATTTTAATCCTTCTATTCCACATTTCACATGCAATCAAATAAAAAAAAAAAAAGTTGTTCCTGAAGGTCCAGCATTGTAATATTCTTGGACAGGATATTGGTATTCTCAAAATACAGTGTACAGGATACTTCTCCATCATTCTTCTTGCAAGCAATGAATCCTGAAATAACAGCAATATTCTGTGGAAATCAATGAAAATGCTACATGGTATTCCTTGGAGCCCTGACATTTCCTTGGCAGAGCATCAAGTTCCATATAAACTAACCTGTGCAAATGACGAAACTAGAGCAAGTAACATAACTACACTGGGATGCGTGGCACCAATCCTGACTGCATCCTTGGATGGGGATACAAAAGGAGCCAGCCAGTACTTCTGCAACTATTGGCAGGCCTGTTGCAGTTGCCATCTCTGTGCACCACTGATATTCAAAGCATGGGGCTGCTCAACAATGCTCCTGCCTAGAAGCATTGAATAATTGAAAATATTTATTTGGGGTGAGATTACATATTAGAATTAGATCATATGAAGAGCACTTAAAATTTGAATAATCAGACATTAAGGCTTAATAAGAAGTACTAACTGCCCTTTAAAGTTATGTCAATTTGGGTGAGAATTACCTTTGAGTTGTGCTGCTTAGTTTAAGTTAACTTCTGAGGCCAGGTACAGACATTACACTTTTAGCAGAATAAGTTATCGGAAACTGGTCAATACACATAACAGATCAGAAGACTGGCACACACAGACTTCTCTAAAAGTGGTGGAAACCAGTGTAAAATTGTCGTTCCCCCCCCCACCCAACCAAATAGCAAATTTGTATTTTGCTTGCTACCAATCTAAACTATGCCATTTACAGAAATCACAGAACTCACATGACTTAGATCAGTTCTGCCTTGGGCTTTTTGCATGTCTGCACCAGATCCCCTCCATAATCAAGTAAACTCACAGACACCCAGCATCCCATGGGTATGGCGACAGTGGCTGCTGCTGTTCCAGTGCACCCAACTCCCCCTCCAGCAGCCAGTGGCCAGGTGCAGCAGGGCCTGTGCACAGTATTGGTCCCACAGCAGGCAAGTCCTGCTTCACAGCCACATGGAGCTGGGGCAAGCAGTGGCTTGGGACCACGTGGTGGTGGGGAGTAGCAGGGTACCTGGGGCTGGGCCTGAGGAAGGGGCTCCTGGCTAGTGGAGGTGGTGCTGGACCTCTGCCCAGGCTCATGTGGGGGCCTGCTCCTGGGTGGTAGGTGGCTGCCAGGGGGCAGACAGGGCTGTGGTTGGGGTCAAGGCAGCAGCAGCACAAAGGTGACTGCCAGTACCAGGACAGTGCCCAGCAGTCAGTGGTCCTCTGTCATCTCCACTGCTCTGGCCATGAGCACAGCCTGCCACTCCAAGGTCTTGATGTGGAGCTCCTCCAGGGCCAGGAGCCTTGCGCTGAACTCCTGGTCTGCCCAGTCCTGTGCCTCCTTGCATGCCAGGTCATCCACCCACCATGCGTCCTCCTGGGCCAGGTCCTCCATGTGCCACACCTCCGGCTGGGTGACATCCTCTGCCTGCCAGGCCCATGAGTTCTCCAGCTGTAGACAAAAGGATGTGTTGTGGGAATTTCTACATGCTGCCCAGGTGTAAATCACCATACAAACTGAAGAAGCTGGGCCCTAAATGTATTTGAAAAACAGGCCTTGTTTCATGTGGGAATATTCTAGACTTGCTCTGCTATAAACTTTTTATATATGCACTCATACTCCACTATGTGGACTTCATTCGATTTGGTCCTAACCCAGAAAAAAACTTTCTGATTCATACGGGGCCACCAGCTGTAAAGAATAATATCTAAAAATCATACAGACAACTATACCTTTCCTCCTGCTGTTCCACCCCAACCTCTTAGCCCCCTTCATATTTTCAAGGTCCTTCTTACGAAAAGTTGAAAAATATGAGAGAGGATTTTTTTTTATACTTTTGTGAATTTTTGGATTGTGTATAAATGTCATTGTTTCTTATGGGAACAAAGCCAACAAGACTGCAGTCACATGTATTGCTTGAATGCAAATGTCAGTGAAAACATGAGAATGGAGCTGCTGCATTCATTGTTGAGGAACAATTACAATTAAGTGGGAGCTTGCAAACAATCTGTAAACATACAGCTGGCTTGTAAAATATCACAGTGAATTATACGCTATGTTGTTTGGAATTTCTCCATGGAACATAGTTGGCATGAGAGAGAGAAAAGTAATGCAACTAATGACAGCATAGGACAATAGAATTATGATGGGGAATGCATTCTTTTGTTATCTCAATGTTTATAGAAGAATGAAAAATTGGTACTTTTACTGTCAAGGAATCCTGGGTTCAGTTTACCAAGAGTACTTAAAAGGTTGGATTTTAAGTTCAGGTTTGGGCACCTAAATAAATGGCCTAATTTTCAAGAATGCTTGGTAGAGCTGGAAAAATAAGGATGGGGGAAAATTAATGTCTCAGGCCAAATACAGAATATTTTTTTTTCTATTTTTTTTGGCGGGGGGGGGGGCAGTGGAGATGTGGAGGAAAGGGCCAACCCTGAAAAACAAATATTCTCCTATTGCAACATGTGTTCTGAGTTTGAGTAAACCTTTATCCATTTTATTTATGTGTGTATTTATTTTAGGCTAATTCTTAAATGAAAATTAAATTAAATTCATACAAAAGTGTTTCTGTTTTTCCAAAGTGTTACAGTTCATTTCAAAGATACTGAAATTAAAAACTTGACATTTTCAAAGGTTTTTTTCTCTCTGTTTTTAAAAGCTGAAAGCATTTGTACAATTCAACCTGACCTGAATTCTACTTTTTAGGAGATTTATTAAATTTGTTTTTAAAAATCATTTACTTCCCACTGAGAAAAGTATAACAAAAATGATTTTATTTTCAATTTTTAAAAATAGAGACCACTTACTGATTTTATTTATATATACACGACACCAAATTTTTGGTAATCCCTCTCCATGCAGTGCTACAGTTACTGTTATTCAATGCTTCATTTACATTTATTTTGGATACTTGAAACAAAAAATAATCTCCCTTTTTTCTACTCTAGAATGTAAGTTTTCCAATAGGTACTTTGTTTACAAGCCTGCGTTTTCAACCTAGGAATCCCAGTTCTTGTATGTCCTATAATGTTTGGGACTTCCCCCTCATCAACTGTCCAAAAATATATGGACACTCTGGAAAAAAAATCAAACCTAAAAACTCCTGTCTGTAAAATATATAAGCAAATTCTGCCTGCCATAAAATCAGGAAGCCATCCAAGCTCCAATCAAGCTCCTTGGTTGGAGGCACAGTTGAAGTGCAGATATAGTATGGCAGCACCAGCTGGTGTCTGAGAGGCAGCACAACACCCTGAAGGGAATTCTTTTTTGGGCTTTTTGGATTATGGGACTTTCCTTAGCTCACTCCCCAACCCCCCAATCTATGCTTTTGCTGTGGCTGTTGCTACATTTCCTTTTCCCACAGAAGCACATCCAGGCTTTTGCAAAGGTGGTATGTGGGAGCAGCAACCAGTACTGCAGCTGTGGCTGCACCCCTGCTCCCAGCCTCATCCATTCCCAAACAAGTGTGGACAGACTGCTGTGGAAGCAGCAGATAGGGGATTGTAAAAATGTTAAGTCTCCAAAGTAGGTGAGAATTCCTCCTCTTCCCCTCCATGTTCAGGGGCACTTCCTCTCTTCTCCTCTCACCTTCCTCTCCACCCCACTTGATTGCCTAGCAGGAACAGCAGCAGCAGCAGTGGTGGGACGGTCAATTCCTGCTCCCTATGCTTGTTCCCAGGAGGAGTGGGCAGGGAGGAGAAACCTGCCCATCACCTTCCATTGCACCCTCTCTGAATCTGTCTCTGCCTGTAACACTGCTTCTCTCACAGGGAGGCAGAAACTTTTCCTTTATTGGAGGTCCATGTTGGGATAGGGGAAGTGGGGCTGGTGGGGATAAAGCTTGGGGTCACCTGGGAGTGACACCACAAT
>NW_017729025.1:107601640-107611429 GCF_001723915.1 Gavialis gangeticus | reverse complement strand
GGGGTGAGTGTCTGGGGTTGCCTAGAGGGCTCCTGAGGGGTGGGGGACAATGTTATAAAAAAAACTTTTGCTCAGTCAACCAAGATTGCCAACCCAAGAATTTACAGATCCTATGGAAACTTTCCAAAGATACAGTAAATATTTGTACTATGTTTGGTGTTAAATTTAAACTCAGTCCTTGCTCAGGGTCTGGTAAAAGGGTTACATTTATATTACGTAAAACATAAATCAGCTAACATGTATCAGTAAAAAAAAAATTAGTTAGTAAAAAGTATGCAGATTGTCAGTAAAACAGTTGTTTTGGCTTGGGAACCCTGCTTCTCTCCCTTTTCCCACATATCAGATAACTTTTCTTCTCAGCTTCAAACACATTATAGCAACATATTTCTTCTGCAGATCTTTCAGTTCTAATCTCTTTAAAGATACCTGAATATACTTAGTCATCTCCATTTGTGCTAGACAGCATGGCACCTTAGGGTACAGGCTGTGTGTCTCATACTTTTATACGAACTAAACAAGTAGTGTATTTACCTAAATCCAAGATGTTTCTGAATTTAAGATCACCCCCTAATAACTAGATTCTAGACATAGCATATTTATAAATTTGTGATACTTTTCCTGGTCTAGAATCTAATTTTTGGAGGGTTGTTTTAAATTTATTGTCCTCACCACTGCAGTGGGGCAAGCAGAGGCATGAGATAGATGAGGGTGGTGGGACAGGTGGTGAGGCAGGCAAGTGGCCTGACCCTTGCTCCTTGCTCTCTGTTTTTCCCCCAGCTGCTTGTGCCCCCAATGCCTCATGGCTCTGAAGTACCTGTAACCTCAGCTGTCTCCCTGCACCCATTTCACCTCTCCCACCTGCCCAGTATCCTCAGCCACTTATTTTCCCTACCATCTTCTCCATCCATTCATGTACTCCCTGACATCTGTTACTTCCAGCACGGCCTGCATCCTCAGGCACCTGTCCCCCCACTCTACTTGCCTCCTTCCTACTGCCTGATTTCCCCTGCTTGGCCTTTTCTGCTGCCTGCCTTCTCAAATTACCTCCACACCCACCCCCAACTAACAGCACTGCTTACTTTCCCCTTTCCACTCCAGCTGTGGCCTTGGTTTCGCCCAGGGCAAGAAGCATGGGCCATGTGCTGCCTCCAGCCCCAGCCTGGTCATGCAGCAGCAGTTTCAGTGGCAGCATCTTTGGTCCAAGCCCCATAGCTGGGGACAGAGATACAAGGGAGCAGAACATGCTCTATGTTCCCTTCCCCAGGCCAGAGATGGTCCCCAGCCAGAGCTGGAGTGCAACAGCCAGGCACAAATAGAGGCTATGAGAGGCAGGTGGCAGGGAATGCTTGCATTGAAGTCAGAGTTGCAGCTGCTGTTGCTCTGCCTTCTCTGCCCAGTTTGTACTCAAATCATCTCTATATTGAATTGGGTAAGAACCTTAATCTTAGATTCAAGTAAATATGGTACTTTAAAGATTGGAATAGAACTGAAGGGAGGTGGAGGAAACAACAACAGAATTGGGCTGGAAAAGCAAACTAGTTTAGGTTTTGTAGCTCTCTCTAATGCCCGAAACTAGAACCCTCTTCAAAGAGAGCCAGAAGAATGGATATATTAAAACCTCTCTTTTTTTGTTGATATTTATTATTTCTCACCCCAGTTCTGTCAAGGAGCAGAACAAGAAGTACCATCACTGCAGGAATAGCTTGGAGTTATGGTTAGGAGCTGAGTTAAGATGCATCAGAAGACTTGTTTTTATTTGCCTACCAAATTTGTTAACATAGGGTAGAAGGATACCAGAGAACACTCAGGGTAGCAGTTGAACTTCTGAGAACTAATCTAAACACAAGTTGGATTTGTTCCAGTTTTAAAAATAAGGGTGTTGTTTTCATCATCATGAAAACTTTATGAGGCTATGAACAATTCCATGTATTTTATAAGATAATTACCACAATGATTGATGACCCTCCAAATTACATACATATTTGTATCATCAGAGCAGCAAAGGTTAAGCATTGCTGAATTCAGCTGCTCAAATTCTTAGCATTTTTACATTGCCTGAAGGAGCTTGCTGTAGAGTTATTTTGCAACTGTCCTTTACTAGGAGATATTATAACTTTAACCTTCAAGAATTACTATTCCTTTCCATTATTTAATTTAAGAACAATTAAAATGTTTCAGTATAAATAAGAAAAACCATTATACACTTGTATTTATTTTTCAGTTGTGATAGGGGGCCTCTCTGGGCCATGTCTGATGTTGGCCCTCCCACCTGTCTAGGGCAGTCTGCCCTGAATCACCTGGCACAACTCGATGTACAATATAATATATTAAGTGGAAGGCTGCCCATTCACTACCCCAATGTCAGGGGCTACTATCCATTGCTCCATACCTCCACTACACCATGGCCCATGCCTTGAAGATGGCATCCAGATTGGTATTACTCCCCAGTCTGAGGCCAGGTCAAACTCAGTCCTTTGTTGGTCTCTTTCATACACACTCACTCACGCTGGCCCTCTCTCAGGGATCTCTAGCATGCCGCCCATTACTGGGCTACTCCCTACTGCCCTTGCTCCCTTTGAGTGACCCCCTTGGGTCTTCAGGTTTTGCTACTCACTCTCTGGCACTACCATGCAGGAACTTCAGATCCCACAAGTTCACCTATTTTACATCTTGTAACCTTGTGCCGATGCTGTGCTGCTTCTGGCCCTTGCCCCTCACTGGGCAACTAGTTTCATGCTCTCACACTTGGGGATCGTCTATGTACTCCCCTTCAGGATGTTCTTTCAGGCCTACTCAGTATACCCTGGTGCAGCCCTTCAAGCTACCCTCTGCAGCCCTATTTTGCACCCCACTAGTGTAGTGCTTCAGGTGCCTTACTGCACCCTACTCTACGTGGGCCCACACACTAATCCCACCCCCTCTGGTGCCTACAAGGTCTTACACCCCTGTTAGGCTCAGGTGCTTCTTTATAAGCATGCCTGGCCCCTACCACAACTCTCTACACTACCCACCAGATGGTGAGGGCTGGAGTTAAGTTGCCCCTACCTGCCTTACATTGGAGAGGTCATCGGCTTGGTATTTCTCGGGGGCTGCTCTGCCATAAACAGCCCTGCCAAGCCATCCAACCCTGGCAGGGTGCAGTTTTAGGTCATGCCCAGGACCAGGAGCCTCCTGCCATCCCCATAGCTCCTGCTCTTACCTCCAAGATATTCCAGGAGCCGTAGCTCAGCCAAGTGATATTACTCCTTCAGTGGCTGGCAGCAGACTGCTGCCCCAGCTTTCAGAGCTGGGCTCTAAAATGGCCACCCTCATCAAGCACCTGCTGGGTGCCTGCTCTCAACCCTTAAAATGTCAGGCAATGAAAGTGCTGTGCCATAGAATACTAGCTTTAAAATATATATGTTTCAAAATTAAAAATCAGTCAGAAAATCTTCAGTGACAGCCCAAAGGATGAAAAAGAAGAAAGATAAAGGTTTATTTCAGTTAGGCCCAAATTGTGGACTCAATGAATTGATCAGGAAAATGAGGTGCATGTTAGGCTTGTCTGTAGCTATGAGGAGCATGGAAATTTTCACCCTAAATTTCAGCATTATTGTGGAGGTGCATCACAATTGCTACAATATCTGACTGTTTAGTTGAGCAGCTCAAAGCATTCTACCTTTGCACCTCTGCCGGAGTTTTATCTATTGTATTTTCATTCTCATAGATCCATAGCCGTGCTTCACCCACACTTGTATATGAACTCAAGAAACAGGCCTCACACAGAACAGTGCAAGATGAATTAAAACTCTGGATCCTTGCATGTGCTTCTTGTAGGAGAAAGTAAGCAGGAGGTAGGCATCCCTTAAGAGTAGAGCACTAAGCACAGGCAGAAGCATGTTCTTCTAATGATCCCTGAAACACTCATCCAGTTTTATAACAAGGAATGGACAGTGGAGCTTCTGTAGAGATATGAGTGAGGGAAGGATTTATCCATCTTCCTGGCCTTCTGCAGATGTCTCTAACCAAGAAATAGTATGAGGGAGAGTATTTCAACAGCTGCTAGCATTCTAATCTTTGCTATCACCACCCAGCTGCTGAATGGAGTTTTCCCCTGATCTTTAAGTCATTCACAAGATTGAACTGTCTTCAGAGAGAGACAGTGAAATAGTTAATAAATACAACTTCAATGTACACTTGAAAAGTAGCTTTAACTGTCAAATGCTAGCTAAAAATCTTTACAAAATTGTGGTTATAGACTGTTCCCATGTGTGAAAAAAAGCAGTGTGAAGAATACAGGAACAATATTCATTCAAATAGCAATTTTGTTCTCCTTTTGTGCAAGTATTTGCAGTATATCTGACCTTACCAGGAAGGAGACAGACAAACATTTTAAGGGGATAGCTGAGCATCTAAACATACATACAAATAGCCTCCATTAAGCACCGGAGAAAACAGCTCATCACTATTCTTTAGTAAATTTTTCTTTTCCAACTATAATATTTGCAAGACTGCACTGAAAACTAAGATTTTATTCATTCCTCTCTCTATTACTACATATACTATACGTCATATAACTCTTGTTATCTTGTTTTCTGCATACTGTACCTTTAAAATTTGTAGAGGTATGTTGTCTGCAGATGAGGCAGCTGACCTTTTGGAAGGCTGAGGAGACTACTTTTATTCTCTTGTCTGCTGTTGCCCTTATCTTAACTATAAAAGTCATTCATATAATGAATGCATTTGTTCTTTTTGTGGGGAAAATAAAAAAAATCTGAAAAAAGGATGGAATCTAAGACAACAAAGAACTCAGAGAATGAAGGAGCAATGATGAGGTGTCTGCCTTAGGAAAGATACAAAAGCCGCTTTTGGAAATATAGACACTTTATATTTCAATGAAATAAAGGGAAATATTTATCGTGTTTGGAGGCTTGTTGTAATATCTATTCATCTTACTAGATCCTGAATGGTTATGAGACTGGCTTAAAGGAGGGGTGAGAATGCCTAACATTCTGGAAAATTCCCAAAAATTTTTGAAGCAGATATTTTTCATGTCAGATCTGAACAGAAGTGGTTCTTTCAAACTAAAAAAAAAAAGTATTGGGTTTCTTTTCCTCTTTGTTTTTGTTTTTTTTTTTTAAAGAAAACTGGGTTTTTTTAAACGGAAGTAAAACTCACTGGGAAAAAAGTGTTTTGAGCATCCCTCTTGTTTCTGACCCACAGCCTCCTATTATTAGCAGCTACTCAATTTTATCTTTTAGCTTAGATGGTTAAAGTATGTGCATCTGTGCTAAAACTCCTGGATTCAGATCCCGATTATGAGACTTGTGAGTGACTGTTATCAACATACTGTAAAAATGCTGGAACCAAGTATTGTTTTCTTGTTAGAAAAAGATGTGAAGTGTAACCAGTACATCTGAAACAGGTCTTTAGCAAACTAACTTCTGTTTTTTCAGGTGGAAAGCTAAGAGAAGTTCCTTGCCAGTTCCTCCTAGATTCAGGTGCCTAGGTATTCATTGTACATATCTAGGTATGGGAGCAAGCTACAACTGACACAGAAAGAAGCCTTCAACCCTGTAAGCTAGTGGTCAAGGAAGCCAATGGAGAAGCACTTCCAATGCTGGGAGAGTAGAGTACAACCATCAACTCTGAAGGGCTACAGCTGCCATGTAAAATCCTTATAGCAAAGGATGCCAATCAAGATGCCCCATTGCACTGACTTCCTAAAAAAATAGCAAGTCACTATGAATTTTGCAGATTGTTCATGTTCCTTTCTGGGGAGGTGTTTTCCCTTGTATACCACAGATGTTCAAATGCGGGCATGTGAAGTGGTAGTGGAGAAGAATCTAACAATACCTCTTAGAAATGAGATGATGATCACTGGCAAACTGAAGAGATGATGCTGTGAAGAAGAGGGATGCTTATTTTCACCTAAGTTCACTGATGAATTGGGATTCCTAGTGGGAATTGCAATGGGGAACAGCCACAGGGGTAAAATTCCAACTCTGTGTTGCTAACACATCAACAGAACCACAGGTCACATATCAGAACACTGTAATTGGGACATTTGAGAAAGGTGTGGCTCTTTTGCAGAAGGACCCTGGATCTGAGAGGTTGGTTGATGTAAAAGAACAGAGCTCATATGAAAGCCAGAAGCTTAGAGAGCCAGGTGATAACTTTCAATGGAATGCAGGAAAATTAGAATTGCAAGTTCAAATTAAGTCATTGTGGCCTGGAGCCTGAGCAAATGGGTTCAGTGCAAGACGTCCTTTTGGAGTACGGAGATGTGCTCAGCCTTGGAGACTATGGCCAGGGCGTATAGGCTTGACAAAGCACCAGATTAATACTTGCAATGCCAAACCTGTCAAACAGGGGCCTCAAACAGTAGCCATCCATTTCCTACAGGAGTTTGATTAGTAGCTGCAAGAAATGGAGCAGAGAGCTCTGGGGGCTGCCCCTGGGCTGTTGGTGTAGAACATTGGTTCCAAATCTCAGGGCAGGACCCAAATCAGGGTTGTGGCGGCATCCTCAGTAGGGTCTCAAAGGGCCTGCACACACATGCACACTCATGCACGTGGCCTGGGAGCAATGGGCAGGCAGGCAGGGCGGGGCTACTGTGCACAAAGGGGGCAATGGCGGCTTCCCCACCCCCACCCTTGGGCTGCCGCCACTGTCACACTCTGCTCCCAGCAGCCCCTGTGGAACTGGGGTGGGAGGTCCCATTGGTGGCCAATTTAGGGTTGCAGCAAAAAAATGTTGGGAACCACTAGTGTAGAAGAAAGGGGGAGGTGTGTGGGTCAGTGTGGATTAGAGGTGACTGAATTATGTTACTGTTAAGGAAGCCTACTCCTTCCTTAAATAGATGATATGCTAGACCTCCTGGCCAAAGCTCGATGGTTCTCCACCCTTAATCTGGCTAGTGGATACTGGCAGGTAGAAGTGCACCCAGAGGACAGAGCTAAGGCATCTTTTTGCACTAAAGTAGGCAAGGTTCTTTGAGTTGATGCGATATCTTTTATTAGACCAACTGAGTAGTTGGAAAAACGCTCTTGGCAAGCTTTCAGGTACAGTCACCCTTCTTCAGGCATGGCGAATCTCTGCTGGTCTGAGACTCCAAGAAATGAAGGAAGCTAAAAGTTTTCCAGGATATCAGTGAAAATGTGAATAGGCAGAAATTAGAAAGACAAAAGGTAAAGCAGAAAGGTAAAGCAGAGACGGGAGGGGGAAGAAAGCAGAGGAGAAAAGGCTAAAGGGAGACCTTACAATGATAGAATACAAAGTAGCCAAGAGGCTGTCAGTGAAAAAGGAAATAGCTGGAAATCAGGAAAACAGGAATGAGAGAAGCTCATAGTGTGAGAGGGTGTAGTGAAAATATAAATAGGTAAAAAAAGGAAAAACAAAAGGTAAAGCAGGGGAGGGAGTGGGAAGAAAGCAGGGGAAAGAAAAAAAGGGAAACACGATGGTGGTAATAATACAAGGTACAAAACAGGCTCTGAATGAAGAATGAAATAGGAAATCAGGGAGACAAAGGGCAGAAAAGTAGGGGAGGGGAGGAGGAAAAAGTGGGTGAAAAGAAGAATATAAGAGGTTCTGGTCACGCAGGTCCTTGGTGAATCAGTTGTCAGGCACTTCGTAATGTGTCATAAAACAAAGCAATGTCTATATTTAATCCATGATTTTTTGAATCCAGTAGATTTATGAAGTGAAGTTCATAAGGTCACCTATGGAAGGTGTTTTGTAATTTCCCTTTGAGGATTAGAACTGAGAGATTGGAGAGGGAGTGATTGTCCTGTGAGAAGTGTGCTCACACAGGTAATTGGGTATTCTTGTCTTTGGTAGATTTTTGGTGTGCATTCATTCTGGTGCGCAGTTGTTGTTTGGTTTGTCCTACACATTTTCCATCAGAACATGTGGTGCACTGAATGAGATATATAACATTTCTTGGTATTCTATCACTGTAATGTCTCCCTTCAGCCTTTTTCCCCCTGCTTTCTTTCCCCTCCCCTCTCTGCTTTACCTCTCTGCTTTACCTTTTGTCTTTCTAATTTCTACCTATTTACATTCTCACTGACATCCTGCCACGTTTTTAGCTTCTCTCATTTCTTGGAGTCTCAGAACAGCAGAGACTCCCTTTGCCTGAAGACGGGTGGCTGTGCCCAAAAGCTGGTTAGTGGGTCTAATAAAAGATATCACATCTACTCGAAGAACCTTGCCTGCTTATGTCCTCAGACCAACACGGCTACAACCAAAAACCCAGATTTCTGCACAAAAGGACTTCTTTGGTTTGTTATTAGATCTTTTGCTTTATGTAAGGCTCCTAGTACCTTTCAGAGACTGATGGATTGTGTTAGCATATTTGCAAGGGACATCCTGCCTGGTGTACCTGGATGGTATCATTATGATAGGCTGAATCTTTCAGGAGCACATGAAGAAACTAAAATAAATGTTTAAGAGGCTGAAGGAAATCAACTTAAAAATTAAACATGCCACATATCAGCTTTTTTGCAGGGAAATGCATTTTTTGGGACACATGATTTCCACAGAGGGAATAGGCCCAGATCCAGAGAAGATGGAGGCCGTTAAGGCCCTGCCAGTAATTCAAAATGTAACAAAACTGTTCACCTTCTTGGGTTTAGACTCCTATTACTAATAGAAGACTTGTGGCAGATTTTGCTACAATTGCAAGACTCTTGTATAAACTCTTGATAAGGTGGAGTTCATCTGGACCAGGGAATGTCAAGATGCCTTTATAGAGCTAAAATGGTGGTTGATGTTAACCCCTATCAGTGTCTCCCAATCCTCATTTACTTGTCTTCCTGGACACTGAGGCAAGTGATGTTGGCACTGGAGATGTTTTGTCACAAGTCAAAGGGGCTAGGAAAAGGTACTAGCATATGCAAGCCAAGCCTTAGACAAAGCTGAGCACCAATATGCAACTACAAGAAAGGAACTGCTTGCTGTGATGACCTTTACCAAACATGTTTGACACTTCCTTCTGGGAAGATGCTTCACATTAAGAACAGACCACAGTTCTCTCTGGTGGCTACACAATTTCTAGCAACCTGAAGGACAACTGGCTAGATGATAGAACAGCTCGCTGAGTTCAACTACCAAATAGTGCACCCCCCTGAGAGACAGCACCATACTGCTGATTCCTCATTCCATAGGCCTCATATAGTGGAACTTGAACCTAAAGGTGAAACAGTGGGAATAGAAGTCGAGTCTTGGAATTTCTGTTAAGTATATCTGGTACATACGTTAAGGAATGGTGCAGATCATATCAGGTGTGTGGTATCCAAAAAGGACTAAAGAATAATCCCAGGACTCCCGTGGTCTCCATGCAGGCTGAACAACCCCTGGAAAGGATAGCAATGGATATTCAGGGTCCCCTAACTATTACACTGTGTGGAAACAAGTATGTTTTAGTAGTGGCTGACTATGTTTTCAAGTGGGCAAAAACTTACTCTGTCCCCGATCAGAGCCTCAGATTGCGGCAAAGGTGTTTGTTGAGAGATGTATGTACTACCATGGTGTACCTCAATCCTTCCACAATGACCAGGGGTGACATTTTTAGTCTCAACTATTTCATCATGTATGTCACCTTCTGGAGACGAACAAAACCTACACCATACCGTATCATCCCCAATTTGTGGATTAGTGGAACCATACTGTGGTTGACATGCTACCCTCCTTAATCCAAGACAATCAGATAAAGTGGAGTGAGATACTCCCTTATGTCATGATGGCCTCCTGGAGGAGTGTATAGTCATCTATGGGATATACACCATATAGGGTGTTGTTTGGATGAGA
>NW_017729025.1:107591304-107596640 GCF_001723915.1 Gavialis gangeticus | reverse complement strand
GTGGAGTGAGATACTCCCTTATGTCATGATGGCCTCCTGGAGGAGTGTATAGTCATCTATGGGATATACACCATATAGGGTGTTGTTTGGATGAGAGATTGGCCTACCTATTGATGTTGTCTTTGAAGTAAATATATCAGAAGAATTTAACGATCCATCTGAAGATGTTACGAAGATGGCAGGAAACCTAAGTTCAGTTAGCCAAGCTGTCAAGAGACATCAGGCTATATCCACACAAAGACAAAAAGAGTACTATGACCTCAGGGTCACTGGACAGGTATATCAACTGGGAGAGTTGATGTGGGAACAAAACCAAACCAGGAGGAGGGGTCAATGCCAAAATCTATATAAGAAGTCCAGTGGCTCTTATACAGTCATCAGGACATTGTCTGAGGCATGATATGAGTTGGCAAGCAAGCCAAGAGGATAAACATCTTTAGTATGCTATAATCAAATGGAATCCTATGTGTGTTCACAGGGTAGAAACCCTGGCCTGACAAAGGAGCTAGAGTCTTGTGCATCAGCAGCCAAGATGTTGGGAGAGCCTTCACAACAGAACCCTCACCAATACAACCCCCAATAGGTTCAATGGGGTACTGCCAGAGGATACTTCTGCATCAAGAAATATAGGGCGGGAGCCATGGCCTGATAGAAATGAAGATAGTGAGGACAAACAACTACTTGGGGTAGGATCAAGGCTGGGCACAATAGGGGATATCCAAAACTTACCAGAGCCAGTGAGGGTCCATACCCCTGGTAGACCACAGTGAGTGCAGAGACCTCCCAGATAGCTTAGGGACTACATGAAATACTTTTAGTTGGACGAGGGGTGCATCCAGTTAAAAGGAAGAGTGGTAATGTAATGTGAATGTACTGTGTGGATCAGCCGGTACACCCAGGGGGCAGTCTGAAGAGCTGAGATGTCTGCTAATTTGGAATGCAACTCCCCAAAACCCCCAGTGGCTGGAAGGAAAAGGAAAAATGAGGGGGAAGTTTGGGGCTGCACTAAGGGGAAGAGATAGCAACATGCACTTGGAACCTGGTCAGCCCTAGACAGAGGAGGGCACAGTAGAGCCGTAGATCTCACTGGCATGGTCAGCCAGGACGGTGGACTGAAGAAGATAGACTCAGACTTGGGGTCAGCTACAGGTTGCTGTTTGAGCATTGTAGGTACTAAAGTCTTGTTTGAAGATACCTTTGGAGGTGCGTGTGTGTGTTGGGGGGGGGGAGAGGGGGTGTGGAATTAAGGTGCTGAGTATATGTTTCCAGAGTTTTTATTTTTTTTACCTTTTACCTGTTCCCTTCCTTTGGCTCATTGGGTAGTGACGCTAACCCCTATGATTTTCTATATAAAAATGGGAACTCTCCCTTGCTTCTTGTGCCTGTTTCTGGGGCTGCAGAGTTTGCATACGGGGATTCATTAAGATCAGTTTACACTTTAAATCAGAATCTGGTGATTGTTGCCAGCAGGTTGTTTTGAACTGCAGATATTTTGCAAGATTTAGACCAGTCATCTAATTTTTTGATGATCTAAATATATATCAAATTTGGTATGATGTTCATGTAAATTATTATTGCACTCAAAAGCTGGCCAAGAAACTGTAACTTTTTCACTGACGTTCTCCCAAGCACTTGTATTCTAAAAAAAAGAGAGAAAATATTATAAGAAGTAAAAGAATATAATTTAGAATGCTTTTGCTTTTCAAAGCACTTTACAGTCATTAGCTAATCATATAGATAGACTCTAAAGTGTCATGATTATGCCTTGCTTAAGGCCAATAGTAGCTTTGCCTTTGATTGCAATGGAAGTAGGTTTTGGCCTTAATGGATTTCCACAGGGATATTCAACCATAGCCAAAAAATTACATTGAGAAATGCTACATATCCTGTGATTAAACACTTAAACTATGTTTGAATTTTAATTCTTTTAAATAAAGATGCTTCTTTATAGTCTCAATATTACTTTCAGATTCCAGACCAGGAATTTGAAATGCATTTTAATTATGTTTGCTGACCATAAAATCCATCTCATGGCTTTACCTCAGCTTAAAAACCTATATCAGAACTCCTTCATTTATAAACTGTCCTAAAGTAATCATTTGGAACTTTCTGGGTTGTTAAACCTATCTTTCTATAAAGTTACTGTATTCCCTTCAAACTCAAATATCATAATCTCATTCTATATAGTCCATTGTCATGTCATTCATCCCCCTAGTATAACTTTGCATGCAAAAGGAAAGTACAGGGACTTTTCTTTATCTGGGACTAGAACACATAAGGATTAAAAAAAAAGAAGCTTTCTGCTGCCAGTAGGAGATGAGCTTAATTATAATTACAGCTAGCTCATTTACAGGGAAATAGTGTACAACATTCTTTCTCTCTAAGCCTGTAGTTCTTCACAACAGGGATGGAACTTTTCATTCCACCACCTTTGCTCATTAGCTAATTTCAGCTGTTATACTGACATTTTCACAACTCTATGGCTGCCTGACCCTTAGATGTAAGCTACAATCATCTCTATATTGCTGCAATGTTCAGTTATACAACGAAATGCTGTAATTTAGCTACAGATCTCCTAAGATAGTTTAGGGAAAAGTGTATCTGGAGTGAGACTTACTCTTCTATATAGTGTTTCACCCAAAACCCCAAGAGAGCTGTACACAAACTGTACATATATATGGGAACCTCTGTACCTACACTAAAATGTAGATTACTTGAGGAAGGAACATCACACTACAGGGTGTCAAATCCCATCTAAAGTACAAGATGGAGGAAACATCAACAGTATTAGAACAGAACTTAAGTTTAACAGGAGATGGGGTGGCAGAGTGGTTAAGATAGTTTGCTACCAATCTAGGCACGTGACTTGAGCCAAAAGCTGTTCCTGGTCAACCCAGACGTAAAAGGATACCTGGTTATGCAGGAATCTACTAAATATTGTGCTGGCCACATCACTCCCTTGTTTTCTGTTGACTAAAGAAACAAGCATAGATCAATCACATTAACCTGATGGGCTGTTAGGTTCAGGAGGACTTGGACCTTGATTGAGTTCAACAACATTCTCTTGAAAAAAATGCTAGCAGAATATTAAAGAGCGAAGATAATTTAATTTTAATAATATGCTTATCCACTTGCTTGCACTTCTAATAATACTGATTTTACCATACATCCTCTGAAGTATCCTCTACCAGTACTGCTAAACCATTCCCTGTAGAAGAACAAGTTTCCCCTGGTGATTGAAAAAAACCATAAATGTATTGATGAAGAAGAGACACTATTTGCGCTTTGGCCAAAAACAGCAGTAAGAGTTAATTCTGAAAGAGAATACATAAAAATACAGCTTCAGCAGAATTGTTTTTTAAATCCAGTTTGGAAGTGAAATTGACACTGCTACCCACCAGTAACTCCTAGAGGTAATATCACCACCCTATTGAAATCCCCAAAATGCTGCCACTGACTATGCGCTCAGATGATAAATAGGAAATTATGGCAATAACAAGCCGAAACGATGTGTTTACTCTCTGTTTACTTGTGTTGGGTTAAATATTCTCCCATTGGGCTGTAAATGCCAAAGTAGTTTATACGGCAATAAATAAACCTCAAGGCAAAGTCAATGCATTTACTGTATCTGAACTTGGAAGATTTTTTCTCATTGAATGCTACAGTTCCCTGTTTTATTGCTGTTATACCACACAAGCAAAGTGCTTTTCACATCTAGGAAGTGTGTACCAACATTACAACATGCAGTGAATTCATAGTCCAAGCTTTTTGTACTTTGACTGAACTTGCAATGTTCTAAATAATCTAATGAAATTAAATTTAAATTGACCACAATTTTGGCCAGTATAGCACCTACTGATTTGGTGCACATCAACTGAAATTGTATATTAAAGATAAGGGCCTATTTCTGTGGTTACAGGCAGAACTTTTAGACATAAAGCCCCCTTTTCCCCTTTATTCATCTGTATGTGATAAATTTACTGTGCCCAGCAATGGTACAATTCAGGCTCCCTCCATGTTTGCATAACACTTTGCATGTGAATTATCACTCCTGAATACTACAGCCACAGTGCTGTGTCTGTGCCAAATAGTGTGGCATGCTTGAAAATACCACTCTTTGGCATAGTAAGTTTACTAGATGAATATGGCTTCAGGTAGGGATGCAAAAAAAGAGAGGCCTCTTAAGTTATTAGTTGCTTTTGAAAGGCTTGGCCATCACTGGACCTGATTTATTATTTGTTATAAACTTAGCCAGTTTCCTGGGTAAAAGAGTAGCTATTATGAACTAAATATGATTTCTACAGATTTTTTTTACTCTTATGTATTCATCGTACAGGTTGTTTACGAGCTGTTCAGTTTGATTAGTCAGCTTGTTTCTTTTTTGGGATGGCAGGTTACATTTTATGTAGTATTAATTTTGCTTTATTGGGTGACTGAAACAAAATGGAGAATAGAAAACAAGTAACTACTTCTATTACAGATTTTCAGATGAAGAACTTTTTTGCTAAAATTCATGAAACATTTGCTATTGTCTTGCACTGGGTATGCATATATTCAAGTGAGGTTATTATAAAAATTATAAAAATATTCAGCTTGGAGAATGGGGAATTATCACTAGAACCAGTGTTGTCTCTATACCTGGAAGTGTACCTGCAGTACATAAAAGCATACAAAAAATGAGTGACCAAAAACATAGCTTCCGTTAGAAATTTATTTTTTGTATTCCCTTTAACTAAAGTGTTTATTATTTTATGACCAATAGAGGCAAGGGCAATAACTCATATAAAGTCAGAGTCAGTGTCATAACTTGAAATAGCATATGGTTCTTTCTTTCTTCCCAGTCTTCTGTTTATTTTAGTACTGCCTTACTTCATCTATTACAGATACTGATAGAAGCAAAATCCATGTACTCCAACACACCAAAAAAGTGATTTTTAATGTGAGTTATTCCCCACCCTCTCAATAAGTGTCAAATTAGGAATTATTTTCAGTAAGTTTCATAACATTAATGCTACATTTAAAGCTGAAATTCCTTAGACATAGTTTCATAGTTTGCAGGGTCGGAAGGAACCTGAGCAAATCATCAAGTCCAACCCCCTGCCTTGGCAGGAAAAGGTACTGGGGTCAAACGACCCCAGCAAGGTGTTCGTCTAGCCTTGTCTTACAGACCCCCAGGGTAGGAGCCAGCATCACTTCGCTTGGAAGTTGGTTCCAGATCCTAGCCACCCTGACAGTGAAGTAGCGCCTCCTGATGTCTAATCTGAATTTACTGTGAATTTACCCTCTGCCAGCTTGTGACCATTATTTCTAGTCACTCCTGGTAGTGCTCGGAGGAA
>NW_017729025.1:107581030-107585832 GCF_001723915.1 Gavialis gangeticus | reverse complement strand
CACTCTCTGGGTGCAGCCCTCCAGCCAGTTAGCGACCAATTTGACTGTGTAGGTGTTGACACCACAGTCCCCCAGTTTTATAATGAGAATGGGGTGAGAGACAGTGTCGAAGGCCTTCCTAAAGTCCAGAAAGACTACGTCCACTGCTACCTCTGCATGTAAGGATTTTGTGACCTGGTCATAGAAGACCACCAGGTTGGTCTGACAGGACCTGCCTCTAATGAACCCATGTTGGTTGCCCCTAAGCATAAGCTCCCCTGTTGGCCCCTCATGGACATATGCCAAGATAATTCCCTCAAAAAGCTTACCCATAATGGAGGCTTGTAATTGTTTCTTTGAAAGATAGTGTTTAAGTACAGAATAACTGAATAAACATTATAGAAGTAGCAAGTATAGTAGAACAAATTTAACAGGGCAGAGGCAGGATAGAAGAATGAAGAGAAAAAGAAGGAGATGATGAGATCATTTTTGGCAGAATGGTTTGCAGCTGTTTTCACTGTTTGATGTGACACTGAGAAATGTTATATGACACATGACACCAGAATTAATGCTTTAAAATGAACAACCTGGCAAAAGTCAACCACACAAATCACTCAGAGATTCTTTTTCCTTCTCCACATTGAAATTTCCATTTATCATCGAAACTATTCAAATCATCCACACATTCCAGGGATATGCTAGGCATACCTTCCTGGGGAAATGTATAGTAAAAGAAACATCTTGACTCAGGTTTAGATTTGAATCAAGCAGGATTATGTATAGGAGGGCACCATTTAATTCAGAGATGTAATTTGGTATATGATTTCTAATATGATTCATTCAAAGCTAAAGGAGGAGGTAAATTCAATATTCAAGTTATAATTTTTTCACACCCTGACTTATGCTCAGATCCATAGACTATATATTTTTAATGAACTAGAGTGCAAATAAAGTTTAGTTGGAGGATTTTAATGGAGAATTTCAATGTTAAAACACACACAAAATCTTCCCAAAAGATGCAAAGATGGCGAAACATTTTATAAAATGTAACATAATTATTCATATTGCAGTGTGACCTACCCCAAAACACTGAAAACACATGATTTGGAAGTCAAGACCACCAAATTATGAGATTGCTTTAATAATCAGATTTAAAAATTATACCTAGGGTTCTATATATTTACATTCTGGTCTCTGGAGCAGAAAGCAGATAGATCATTTTCAAGATTTTCTCCACAACCATAAGGAAGTGTTAAAACCTTATTATACATTTTAAATTAAAGTTAGGATTCTCGGGCAATCAACTTGACTCCAGCATACGGAGTTTTAAGTAAAATGTTTCATGTTCTGAAAAAAAGTGAATACTTCCAGGTAACACAGGGCTTCTTAATCTAGTGGAAAGGAGCATAACAAGAACCGGTGATTAGAAGATGAATTCAATTACAAATTAAGACAAAGATTTTTAATAGGATCCTCAACTATTGGAGCAAGTTACCAGTGGAAATACTGGTTTCATTATCTATTGATGTCTTCAAATCAAGATCAGATGTTTTTAAGGAAGATATATTTTAGCCAGACACAAACAATATGAATAATATATCCATATCCAAGTTAGTAGACTTAATGCAAAGATAACTGAATACAATATATAAACTGAAAAAAATGTATTCTGGAAACAGAAGCAAAACTAAAGATTGCGGCATTCTTGCATTATTCCTCAACAGTTTTAAGAGTTGCTGAATAGGGGGCAAGCTGGAACCATTTCCTTCCTACCTGTTTTTAAGAGGTAGCCCCTTATTAAACTAAACTGATTACATGTCACTATTATGGTCCTAAATGGAGCAATAGAGTAAGCCTGGCAGTCCTAGGATTTGATTGTATGACCTTGATGAGCAAAACCATAGAAAGCACACAAGAGCCACAAACACTGATTAAAGTGGTTAACCCACTTTGTTTGAGCGTAAACCAGAAATTAATAAGATAATTACACCTTGATCATAGTTAATTGGTGTGATTGAGACATGGCAGTTAGAACTGGTAAACCAATTTATATATTTATAATGTTATCAGTTGAGACCATTCAATAGATGAAGAAAGAAACACAGGAAAATGAAAAACTGTCAAACACCCTGTATAGCCACACAGTATATGGAGATGAAGTACATCAATCTTCAGGCAAAATTTAAGTTAGTTGGTGTGATAATGATCTCAACTTCATTGTGAAGTGTTGAAACTGGGCCACTGATAATAATAAAAAGAAAGCAAATGAGTTCTAAAAGAAGCATATCAATTTGGAACACCTTGGATAAGTTATGTCAACAGTAAAAGAAATGGTCACACTTAGGATTTAGCCCTGCTGGACATATTTTGCACTAGTCAGGGTTCATCTACATGAGACATTTTATTGCACAGTAAATTGCTGTGCAGTAAGTGTTGGCATCTACACATGCAGATGCTTACTGCACAGTAATTGGTTCTAATCATGAGTAAACTTGATACCCTCAAATGCATATAGCAAATTTACTTGTGATTAGCAACTGCACAGTAGCACACATGTAGACACCTGACTGGGAGAAAATGTGCTCTCGGGCAGCTTGGCAGCAGGGGCCAGGAGATTGCTCCTTACCCCTGGAAACTGCCTGCTGCGTGGGTGGCCTCTGTAACTGGAACCTGGCCAGGAACAGTGTTCCTCTACCCCAGCAGCAGGGAGCTCCCAGCACCAGCTCCATGATCACAGGGCTGGTGCTGGGAGATCCTTATCTTCCAGGCCAAGTCCTACAGTCATGGGACCTGGGCTGAGAGATCCTTATCTCTGAGCCTGAGTCCCGTGGTTGTGGGACCCAGGCTGGGAGTTCCTTATCTATCAGCACTAGGTTCGTGGATGTGAGGCTGGTGCTGAGATATCCTTCTCTCCTAATACCAGCTTTATGATTGCAGGATTTGGGCTGGGAGATAAGGATCTCCCTGTGACCATGCAGCTGCCACTGGGAAATAAGTGTTGTTGTCCCTGCCTGGGTTCTAGTGGCAGATCCTGTCCCGGCAACAGGCAGCTCCTGGGGGCAGGAATCAATGTTCCAGCCCCTGCCAGGAGAATACCTGCTGCTGCAGGGGTCGATTAAAGGGCTGCAGGTAGTGGGAGCAATCTGCTGTTAGGAGCAACAAATCTGCTCTTGCATCCCTGCACATATAGACACATGCCTGGGACAGCTTACTTTTGGGTAGTTTACTCAAGTGTAAACTGCTTCTGGATTATTTGCACATGTAGGCATGCCCACTGACAAACAAATCTCTAGACAAGAAATCAATGAACACCAACACTTTAAAACAAAGGAGAAAAAGGAGGAAAACCATTACTTAACAGGATACCATGAGAAGGACTGTTGAAGCTCAAATTCTAGACAACAGTGATGTTTGGAAGATTTTGGACAGTCCAATGTGATATATCATAGGGGATAATTTTAAGGTCTGTGGGCCAGATTGTATTCCACCTAATAGGTATTTAAGTGGACTTGGGTTCCTACATGTGATCTTATTCTACCCTGCTTGAGTCCCTGAAAAAATGTTAATGTGAAAGGTTCAAAAGGTCATCCTCCTCCTCTGTTTTTTTATGACTCAGTCTTACAGATCAGATGATACAAAAGTTGGTTCATGTATGGATTTTCAGGCTTTGAAAAAGGCCTGTTTTGGAAAAGAAAAGAAGAAAAAAAGAAAAAAGAGAACGTTTAGGATTCTTCATATGGTCTTTTTTATAAGTAACATAGAACTCTGTAACATAGAGCTTCTTATTTGATCTACATGTGCCTAAGGAATGCAAAGAGCCTTTTCTGGCTATATATAAATATGAAAACAGAAACCAATTAAATGCAATATCTACTTCAAAAGGATGCAGCCTACTATCAGATGTTTTTTCTCCTTTCTCATTTTTTTAACCTGCTACAGACCATTAGAAAGGTGATTATAGCTTAAAGGTTTGATCGCTACAGTTTTCTCAGGTGTATTAGTTTGTTTCTCCATCCTTCCTTCCTTTGTTCTGCTTTGGATGCACCGCACCAGGCTCGCTTGGAGCTCTGTGGGGCAATCCTGAGCGTAAGACTCCCCAGCTTCCTATCTCTTTTCTTTTCTGACTCCCACATGTCTAAAGGTCTCTAGCCTCTGTTTATCTCACTTTCTGTTTCTTTTCTTGCATTTTTGTAGCTTTTTTTCCCCCCTTTTCTCTCCTCTTTGTCCCATTCCCTCTGTACTTCCAGTTTCTTTGTCTTTACAGCCTTCTTTCTTATTGTTTCTTTTCCTTTCTTTCTCTTTCTTTTCTGCTTGCTTGTTGTGGGGAGTTGACTTTTCTATTAGCTTGCCTTCCGAGGGGTGCTCTTAATTACCCCTTCTGCCCCCACCCCCTTTGTTTTCTTTTTCTTTTTTGCTGTTTGAGTCCCCTTCCCCCCCCACCATTTTTTTCCTCCACCCCTTTCCCCTCCCATCTAGAGTTTTGTGGTTGCATTCCCAGACACTTATCTGTTTAGTTAGTATAAACTTTTTTTTGTGTTTTCCTTTTGCTTAGTTATAGCTGGAAATTAATCCTGTTGTAACAGGAGTGGCTGCTTCTACACCCAGCAGCTGGCATGAGGATGCCTCCCAGAACCTCCCCATTACCCATGGTTTGAGGATTCACACCCCTCCCTACATCGGGGTTGAGGTCTGTGTAGATGCCCTTACTAGTCTCTTGGGACAGTGTAACATACGTTACACAGGTCATGTCAACACGGTCCCAATGATTTATTTGAGTGATTACACCCTAGTTAACAGGGTGTGTGCAGAGGGCCTGGACATTG
>NW_017729025.1:107579872-107580701 GCF_001723915.1 Gavialis gangeticus | reverse complement strand
CCCCCCCACTCATTCCACCATGCCCACCCCCACCAGTACAGAGATGCCACCAGGTGGAGTGTCTGATGACTCCACTTTCCCCCTGCCTGCCCTGACCTCCCCGATTAAGGTGGCTGGGGTGGTCAGCAATTATGGCACCAAGGCCCCATCGAACGATGGGGCTCAGGCCTCCTGCCATTTGACCTCCACCATGGCTTGGTCTGAGGTGGCTGGCCCTGGAGAGGCAGGCAAGACGCAGTCTGGCCCATCCTCTATGAAGGGTGGGCCATCTGCCACACAGAAGAAGAAGAAGAACAACAACAACAACAAAGAGAAGAAAGTGAAAAGGACCACTCAGGACTTCCCATCCCCACTGAGACCTTTCTCAGCTGGTGCGGGGGGGGCTCCTCCTGGAGAGCCTGGCTCTGCTCCGGCTGTCGTGTCAATGACCCTGTTGACTGGGGATGAGGGCAGCTTGGAGGTGGGGGAGGTGAAGGCAGGGGTCAATAACCCCTCGCCTGTCTCCCAGCTTTCGGAGGCAAGTGGCAGTAGGACCTATGCGTAAAGTCTCTCTTCTGGAGGTCTGACCCAGGGGGCAGCAGAGGAGTCTGCTGACCTCTTGGTCACATCCTAGGTTACTGAATTAGATGAGGAGGCTAATGAGATGGAAATACAGCTTTCTGAGTGTTGGAAACAACTTCGAGAGAGGGATGACCTCTCTCCCCCCAAGAAGGTGGGGATTACTCTTTGAGAGCCAGACCTTGACCTGGACAACCAGAGGAGATTGATGGGTTTAGATATTGAGGTTGTAGATGTTGAACTCCAAACTAGGGTGCAGCCTCGCCGCACG
>NW_017729025.1:107574481-107574872 GCF_001723915.1 Gavialis gangeticus | reverse complement strand
GAGGAGATTGATGGGTTTAGATATTGAGGTTGTAGATGTTGAACTCCAAACTAGGGTGCAGCCTCGCCCCACGTCTGTTGGAAATGTGCAGCCCATGTTGGCAGACCCCCCCTGGGTTGGTCCTGAATATGGGGGGCTCCTGACCTTTTTGAAACAGATGAAAGGACAGAAGAACATAGTGGGGCGCATCACCCAATGGTGCACAGGCTCTAAAGTTTTTGTCAAGGCTGACAGAGCTGCGGCCAAACTTACGCAGCAAAATCTAGGCACTAGGCAGATGGCTTATCATCTGGAGAAGCTCGCACAGCGGGTGAGAGACGAGTTGGGCCTGGCGGGGTCCCTGGAGTAGAGTGGGCACGATAGGCCTTTTCCAACCTGTCTCTGCTTTTTG
>NW_017729025.1:107574210-107574470 GCF_001723915.1 Gavialis gangeticus | reverse complement strand
GACCCTTAATCTATGAATCTATGAATCTATGAATCACAACTACAGAATGACATGGTGGTGGCATGGGAGATTGTCCCCAGCCACTTGCTGACAGTCCACTTCACCCTAGCAGAACACCACGTGCTACTCGTCAATGTCTATGCACCTACTGATGGCCAGGAGAGGGTCACTTTCTTCGAGACCTTGGCCGCCCTTTTGCACAATGTTAGTGAGGATGATGACCTGCTTCTTGTAGGTGGGGACTTTAATTGTACCACTGA
>NW_017729025.1:107568525-107569210 GCF_001723915.1 Gavialis gangeticus | reverse complement strand
GACACCCCACTCGACTGTATGGGGCCTGAGCTTCTCCTGCCCTCAGCCCGCAAGCTGCAGTCCGTCTTGGAGACTACAGGCCTAGTTGACGTTTGGTGAGCCCTTCACCCTGATGCGCACCAGTACACCTGGGCCAGGAGGAGTGCCGGGGGTCTCACTATGGCCCGCCTCGACCGCATTTATGTCACCAGGCACCACCTGCCACTCCTACGCAGTGGCCGCATCCTTCCCTTGGGCCTGTCAGATCACAGCCTGGCTTGCTGTGAATTGAGCCTGCCGGGGAGAATCTGCATGCGAGTGCCCTATTGGTGTTTCAAAGTCAGCCTGCTTCAAGACTTTTACTTCCAGCACTGCTTTGCCAACTTTTGGCAGGGCTGGGAGGCCACAAGACTGAATTACTCCTCCTGGAAGCTATGGTGGGATGTGGGCAAGGTACAGATCCGGGCTTTTTGCCAGCAGTACACTCATCTGGCCACAAATGAACTGCACCACCATATCAGAGAGCTGGAGGAAGATGTGGTAGAGGTCGAGGCTGCCCTACTGGCTGCCAGCAGTGATGCGGTGCTGCGCGAGAGCCTCCAGTTCCATAGGAAAAGTCTGCATGACTTGGTGGAGAGTGCGGCCCGTGAAGCGAGCCAAGAGCCGGCTGAAACAGATGCCCCAACCCGCTTCTTCTTCAACCTGG
>NW_017729025.1:107563071-107563525 GCF_001723915.1 Gavialis gangeticus | reverse complement strand
GCCAAGAGCTGGCTGAAACAGATGCCCCAACCCGCTTCTTCTTCAACCTGGAGCAACAGCGGGCAGTGAGCAAAGTCTTAGATCACCTCAAGACACCTGAGGGCCAGGTAATCACTGACCCAGGTGAAGTACGTAAGCATGCTGTTGCCTTCTATCGTGACCTGTTTACAGCTGAGCCGTCCTGCCCTGAGGCCACACGGGAACTCCATGCGGGCCTTCCATGCCTTGGTGCCCTGGAGGCCAGCGAGCTTAAGCAGCAATTGTCTCTGGTGGAACAGGCAGCGGCTGAAGCTGGTCTCGCCCTGGCAAAGTCCCAGGCCTTGGCGGATTACCTGCTGAGTTCTACAAGACTTTCTGGCCTCTTCTCAGCCCCTGTCTCCTGTGTGTTTTCCAGGAGAGTCTTGCCAACAAGGTCATGGACTGGACCTCGATTGGTACCGAGGGGGGGGGGGGA
>NW_017729025.1:107553416-107562937 GCF_001723915.1 Gavialis gangeticus | reverse complement strand
AACCAGGGATCTCACCTGCCATGTCTTTGCTGGAAAATTAATTTTGATGGGAAGGAAGATGGTTTATCCTGTCCCTTCTAGTACCTTCCTTCAGTCATTCCAGTTGTCCTTCCTGCTCGGGGCTCCGTTTTCCCTACACCTCACCCAAAGCCAACCAAAGATGTTGTTGTTTGGGTTACCAGGATTATTATGATAATCCTAGTAATTTAGACCTTTGGATTTACTATGGCAGAATTGGGACATTATTTGACCTGTTTGATCATGGCCTCATCTAGCCTTACTTATGAGTCTTGTTGGTCACATACTGTCGTGTTCCCCAGTGTCCTATTCTCAACTCAAGTCTTATACTTGCCGTGGGTTGCTTGTCTGATGGTACCTACTCTCTCTGGTTCTGCTGAGATCCAGTCTGTGCTGTAGAACGCTGTTGCCCATGGAGTTTCTTCCAGTAAGTTATAGAGCCATCCCTAGTTCTGCCACCTTCCTGGGGTAGCCACCACATCCCTGAGCTGGGACCTCATTCAATATCTGGCCCCTCTGGGCTGGTTGAGGACCTCGCTTCCAGTTCCCCCTGCTGTTTCCCTGTTGGGATTTTTATTCCTGCTTTGGTGTTTGGGGCCGCAAATCAGCCCTTGCACACTGTTATAAAGCATGCCCATGCTGACGTAGGAGCTGATCCCGGCTCCTTCCGACTTGGTAGTTTTTCTTTTCTTTCCTTACTGCAGCGCATAGGAACAGCACAGTTTCACTTTCACTGTGCTCTGCTTCCAGTGCAGCATCCCACCAGCTCCTCTCCTCGTCTGATGGACATAGGTCTTTCCCACATATTCCCCTACCTAACTTGCCTTGTGGTGCAACAACTTTTGTCTCCCGATCATTGATCATCTTAACACTGGCTCTGTGCTGATCTGTCATTGCCAGTTCGCTCTCACTGCACCTTGATAAAAAATCCAGAACTTTATTAGTCACTCCCGGTCTGTAACTGATGCTAAATTTAAAAGGGTGTAGTGATAATTCCCAGCATATAATTCCCACATTATCATGCTTGAACTTATTTAGCCATAGTAAAAGTGCATGATCCATGATTAATTTAAATTCTCACCCCATTAAATAGTATCTGAAGTAATTTATGGCCCACTTTATTGCCAGGCATTCTCTCTTAATAGTAGAATACCTGTTCTCAGTGTCACTTAATTTTTTACTAGCAAAAGCGATTGGTCGCTCCACACCTTCTTGATCCTGACACAGGACCGCACCTACAGCAGTCTCAGAAGCATCCGTCTGCAGGATAAAATTTTTAGAGAAATCAGGCATTACCACTACCACGTCATTACACAGGGCCCTTTTCATACCTTTAAAAGGCTCTTTCATTTGGGGAGCCTACTGTATCGAACCCTGTACTTTCCCTGGAGTCTGTTGATGTCACTGCTTTTTCTGCAAAATGAGGAATAAACCTCTAAAAACAGTTAGCCAGCCCCAGGAAGGATCTCATTTGCTACTTGGTCTGGGTGGTAAATACTTTTCTATCATCTCTATCTTACTGGCCAGTGGATGTCCAACCCTCCCTGTTCAACCCTAAAACCAAGGTAGTTAGTTTCTTGCATTTCTAGCAAGCAGTTCTTAGGGTTGACCATCATCCCTACCTGGCATAATTCTTTCAGCACCTACTTCACATGTCACAGATGTTGCCCCCAAGATTGAGAGTATATGATGATGTCATCGATATAAGCCATGGCGAATATCATATGTGGGGCAAGGATGCGGTCCATGAGTCACTGAAATGTTGCTGCAGCTCCATGAAGGCTGAACAGCATTCTTGTAAACTCAAATAGGCCCCAGGGTGTACAAAAGGCAGTTTTCTGTTGGTTCCTCCTCAACATAGGTATTTGCCAATACCCTTTTGATAGATCAATTCTTCAAATATAATGGGGTTGGCCTATTCTCTCCAGTAGTTCTTCCACATGTGGCATAGAGAATTCATGAAATAGAACAATTTCATTGATTTTCCTAAAGTCGATACATATTCAAAGACCCATCAGTTTTGGGTACTATTACCCAATAGCACTTCAACACTCCACCATGAACTGCATGAAGGTACGATTATCCCTTGTGCCAGCATCTTTAGTATTTCCTGTTGTCCTCTCTCCTATAAATAATGCAGAATGGGCTTCCATCTCTCTCTGAATATGGTTCCCTTTGGAGTGTTAATCTCATGTCTCACCCCTTGGGCCTGCCCAGGCTTTTCCTTAAACACATCATTAAATTCCTCTATAAGCATTTGTAAATGTTTGTGTTGCTCCTTATTAAGCTCTGGGCTTTGTGTTATTTCAGTGTTTTGGGCCAGTTTCTTTTCCTGGTTTCCTATCTCAGGTCCTAATTCCTCCACTGGATCTTTGGGGCTTAGCATCCACCCTTCGGGTTCCCGCTAGGCTTTCAACAAATTTACGTGGTAAATTTGTCACTCCTGGTTCCCTGGACATTACACCTCATAGTCTACAGGGCTGGCTTGTTGAACTATCTCGAATGGTCCCTGCCAATGTGGCAATAACTTGTCTGCCATGGTAGGGAATAACACAAGAACTTTGTCCCCTACCTGGAAGTTGCATACACAAACCTTTTTGTCATACTCCTGTTTCTGTTTCTCTTGGGCCTCTGCTAGATTTTCCTGGGCCAACTGTCTAGCTGCTTCAAGTCGGTCTATCATCTCTTGCAGGTGCTGTTGCACCCTCACTTCCTGCTGGCCAGTGCTCTCCCATTTCTCTCTCATTTCCTGCAGTAAATCTCGTGGTTTATGACCATATATTAACTCGAATGGGGACAATTTTGTTAATGTTTGTGGTGTTTCTCTTAAAGGAAAAAGGAATGATATCAAAACCAAATCCCATCTTCGGGGTTCTTCCTGTGCGCAACGTTGCAACAGTCATTTAATAGTTCCATTTAGGTGTTCTACCAAACCATTGGTCTGGGGATGGTACACAGACATATGTAGTTCTCATATTTTCAACACTTGGCACATCGCTTTAATTACACTGGACATAAAATTTGTACCCTGGTCCATTATTATTTCTCTTGGTACTCCCACCCTGGAAATCCATTTCAGTTATTCCTCTGCAAGGTGCTGTTGCCAACCTTAAAGGTATTGTGTCTGGGTAGCGTGTGGCATAGTTGACTATGACTAGTATATACTGATATCCGGCACTACGCTTTGTCAGGGGTCCCACTATATCTAATGGGATTCTGTCAAAAGGGTTATCAATAAAATACATCATCTTCAATGGCATGCATGGTGGGCACCTTTCTTGAACTCTTTGATACTCTGGGCAAGCCTCACACAATCACGTGACCTTCCTGTCTCACCCATAGCCAAAAAAACTACTGCTCAATCCTAGTGAGCATCTTAATACCCTGAAATGACCTCCCATGGGACTGGTGTGTGCCAACCCCCACACTTGGCTACAGAAGGTACGAGGTACTATTAACTGCCGGTCCACTTACCCCAAACTGGACATTTTTTAACCTGATACAATAGGCCATTATGTATCACAAAATGAGGGTCACTTGCAAGAAATTCTGGTCAGAAGACTTTGTCCTCAACATGGGCCACCTCCTCCTCCCAAATCCTCTGGAATTCCTCTTCTTCTCCTTGTGCAGTCCAGAATTGGGGTCCTCTGGTGCCCATCCTAAGATTTATCCAGTCATTCTCCCCTGAAGAAGTTGCCTCTTCTTCAGCTATCCAACCCTTGATGTGGGGCCAATCTTTCTGTTTCAATTCATCTCTCCAGATTTCTGCTAGTACTTCTTATAGGGGTGACCAATCTCACCCCACGATCATTTGCCCATCCAGTTCTGGTGCAATTCCTACAATTATCCTTGCAATTGGCAAGCCTTATATTCACAAAACCTCTATCGTACTGTTCTCATTCTCCATGTATACAGCACATCCTCACCAGCCAATGCCAATCAATGGCATCTCTGGGTATTAGCCCTGCCCAGATTAGGGTTTGATAACAGCCTGTATCTAGAGTGGCCTCAATTAGTTTACTGGCTACCCATGCCACTACCATGGGTCTATCCCACACAGTCTTCGCTGTATCCAAAGCTGCAATCCATCTCCTCAGTGGGCTCACTGGCTTTGGGTCATTCATTCAGCTCTGTGACCTCACCTGTTGATTTCCACCTTTCTTGCAAGCCTATGGTGCATTCCCTGGGTACATGACCAGATTTTCTGCATTAGTAACTTATCACGCTCTGCCGGGAATATCAAGAGGGCTCCCATCAGGGTTCTTCCTGCCTCTTAATGGCTACTCCTGTACTTTTATAACTCTTTTCTCTGACATGCTTCACTTCAGATGCCACGAAGGCCTCAGCAACTCTTAATGCCTCTTCAGACATCCCTGGTAAGTGCCAACATACCCATAGTTGTGTTTCATAAGCCAAATCTTTTATGAATTGTTCTAATAAAATTTGGTCAGCCAGAGATGCCCGATTCACCTTTTCTGGAGGTACCCATTTGTCCAACAGGTCCTTTAAAAGTTGCATGAGGCTTCTGGGTTTACAGTCCTCTTTCCCCTTCTGGGCTCAGAATAATTGCTGGTAATGTTCGGGTATGAGTTCCAGATGCTTCAATATTGCCGCCTTTATCTTTTCATAATTGTAGGCATTTTCCCTCGGTAGAGCCTGGTACGTGGCTTGTGCTATGCCCATGACAAGGGATCCCAACTGGCTTGCCCACTGGAATCTGTCCAGCCCTGTTTGTATAGCTGTATGCTCAAACAATTCAATGTAAGCTTCAACATCATCCTCATGGGTCATCCTATGCATTTGGAATGTCCAGTTTCTTTGAATCCATTCATGTTGTTGTAATGCCTACTGCTGTTGAACTTCTAATACTTTCATCACCACGTGTAATGTTTGACCTAATAATTTGTTCTGAGCAGTTATATTAACTTCCATGTTGGCCTATATGGTTACCGCTTCTTCCAAATTCCTGGCCAATGCACCAATTTATAACTTCCTGTGCCTTTCACCTGTGCGTCGGGTCTGTGTGGGTTTTCCTGGCTTGGCCATCATTTTAAGGGAGAATCAAGCTTGTTAACGGACTGGATCTCAGTCGGTACCCTGGGTGGGGGGGGAAGGTTTTGCTTGCAATGTCTTTGCTGGAAAATGAATTTTGATGGGGAGAAAGATGGTTTATCCCACCCCTCCTGGTATCTTCCTTCAGTCACTCTGGTTGTCCTTCCTGCTTGGGGCTCTGCCGCCCCTACACCCCACCTAACACCAAACAAAAGATGTTGTTGCTTGGGTTACCAGGATTATTATGATGCACCCTGTTGTGCCTTAGACCTTTGGATTTACTACAGCAGAATCAGGATGTTATTTCACCCATTTAATCATGGTCACACTTTGCCTTACTCATGCATCTTGTTGGTCACGGACTGTCGTGTTCCCTGGTGTCCCATTCTTGACTTGGGTCTTATACTTGCCATGCATTGGTTGTCTCTGGTTCCGTCAAGATCCAGTCTGTGCTTTGGATCTCTGTTGTCCACAGAGTTACTTCTGGTAAGTTATAGAGCTGTTCCTGGCTCTGCCTCTTCAATAAAACCCCTTCCTGGGGTAGCCACCATGTCCCTGAGCTGGGACCACATTCAATATCTGGCCCCTCTGGGCCAGTTGAGGACCTCACTTTTGGTCCCCCCCTGTTGTTTCCCTGCCTGGCTTTTTATCCTGGCTTAAGTGTTCTGGGCCACAAATCAGCCCCAGCACACTGTTATAAAGCATGCCCATGCTGATGTAGGAGCTGATCCCAGCTCCTTCTGACTTGGCAGGTTTTTTTTCTTTTCTTTCTTCACTGCAGCAGACAGGAATGCTGAGATTTCACTTTCACTGCACTCTTCTTCCAGCACAGCATCTTGCCAGCTCCTCTCCTCATCTAATGGAGGTAAGTCTTTTCCACACCTACCTATCAGGCATGTGTGAAGGGCACTGTATTTGATTCAGATCTGAATTCAGCCTGAATCAGGGACAGTGATTTGATTCATTGATCTGGATCACTGTCCCTGATTTGATTTTGCCAAATCCAAATTTGAAGATTCAATTCTGATTTGAAGAATCAGTAATTTGGCCATAGATACAGCTTTAAATTTTTTTTCTACATACTTCGAGGTACCAAGCATGGCTCATGAATGCTGAGATGGTAGGGTGGATGGAGTGTCCCACAGGAGTGGGGGGGGGAGGCACATGTTTGGTAGTGGACCAAAGTACTTCCAGGTCCACCGGGGAGCACACTGGGGCCTCCCGCTGCACCCACCTGGCTTAATGATCAGCCACAGGGGGACCCCAGGTGCCTCCCCAGGCCCAGGAGGCACCAGTTGCCAAGCCTGGAGGTATGTGGGGGGGGGGGCATGTGCCCCAAAGCAGACCTGGAAGTGGACCAGGAGTGCTTCTGGTCCACTTCTGGGTACGCTGCTGAGCATGCTGGAGAGCCCCCTGTGCTTCTGTGGGACACTCCATCCACCCCAACATCTCAGCATTCATGAGATGGTATAAGCACACACATATTTGCTAATGCTGTAAGTACTGTGTTCAGTGTCTAGTTAATTTTAATTATATTTTCTTTCCAAAAATAATTGATCGTAGGGGATGACCAAACTTTTGGGCATAGTCTGAAATACATCCTATCTCCAGCATGTATATACTAGTAGTATATCTAATTTTTTAAAGTTTAGACAGAATCCATGGCAAAAGAAAAATGATCTTTTGCTGTTAAAGATGAAGACTATGTTCAATTGTCATATATTGCCATTCAGCTTTTCTGAAGCATCAGATTCATTACATATAGCTCAGAGAAGGATTCAATATGATTTCCTACTGGAAGCTGTTCTGCATGCACAATAACTTTATCCATTCACTTTCACATCAGTGTATGGGACCCATACTTCAAAAAGCAATTGCCCAAGATAGTAGTGTTCTAATGTAATGAAGGATGAAACTTCAGTAAGTGTGGCAAATGTTTCCAATCTTGTTGGGCTGCAACATTTTTTAATGCACCAGAGAGTGGATTAGTATTTAGCCACTTATAAAGAAATGGGATTGTTTGGAAATCTCAGATTTATGTTTAGGAGGCTGAAATCCTATTAGCACCAGGACTTATTGGGAGTCTTGGTTTGAGTTCATCTCTAGCTCTTCAAATATTTATGGCTAACATGTGGCTAAGAGGATATGCTGAGGGCACTATGAAAATGTACACAACTACCTATGTTGGGTGCCTGGCTAGCGTCTGCTATGGAGCTGCAGAGTGTGGAAGCATCACAGTCTTCAGCAGTATCCTGCTTATGATTTGCCAAACTATGACTGTACCTAGATGTTTCAAATAAAACATTTCAGGTTTCTTCCCTCCCCTCCACCTGCCCCAACACACACTTTTTCTAATGTTTAAACAATTTCAGTAATATTATGACTAGCTTCATTATAGTTGTGCTCTAATCTGGGATCATTATAGTAAGAGCCATATCTGAAGTGAAAGGTCTGAGATAAATACAGAATATAGAAAAAACAGACAAACAGAAAACCCCCAAATAAACCCAAAACCACCATGTTCACTGCTTCCCTTTGGTTATTCTTATTTATCAAAGGGCCCTGTATAGTGCTTAGTGCTAAGATGAAGCGTAACACAAAGTGGACAGTGCTAAACAAAGCATCTCCTCTTGTATCTTTCACTCCATTCATTTTTATAGTCCAGTGGATGTGAAAGATTTTGGTGGTTGAGGAACAGAATATAGCATACTTTTCCATTCAGCGTAGTTTAAGTATATTCTGAAAAGTGAAATCATTAAGAAGGAATAAAATTTAAATAAGGTTCAGATACCTGGAAATGAAGGTCCTTGAACCATTGCTTTTAGAGCACCCTATATGTAATGAGGTTGTGTAAATTAGTCAATGTTGCATTAAACATAGTACACAATATTATAGGAAAATGTGGCTCTTCTTTACAAGCTTGTAAAGCCTAGCTAAACAAAGGTTGGGACAAAAATATGATTACTCTTTGCATTTGGGAGGAATGGAGAAAACAACAGGGAGAAGAAGAACTAGTTAAGGTATTGAATAATGTAAGTGTGAGATCATAAGGGTATATTTTGATCATGCATAAATTAAGAGGCAACCAGACACCTAATAAGGATTATTCAGGTAAAGAAGGGGACAAGCTGAGGGAAGAGATAAAGAGATGGCCAGAGAGCTTTAGTTGGGTCTGAATGAATTCAAGTCAGCAGGGCTCAATGAACTTCATACCAGGGTCCTGAAGGAACTGGTAGAGAAAATATTGGAGCCCTTGACAATGATCTTCATTAAGTAGTGGAAGATGGGCCAGGTACCAGAGGACAGGAAAAGGGCCAATGTAGTGCCCATCTTTAACAAAGGCAAAAAGGAGGACCTGGAGAACTACAGCGCTCTTAGCCTTTCCTCAATACCTCTCAAGTTATTGAATCATAGTCAAAGGAAGGTCGTCTGCAGGATGAAAGGCTGATCATAAGTAGCCAGTGTGGATTTATGAAAGACATATGTCAAACAAACTTGATCTCTTTCTTTGACTAATTAACTATTTGGGTTGGTGAAAGGAATGGTGTGGATATAGGGTATCTGGACTTCAGCAAGGCTTTTGACAAGGTCCTACACAACCTCCTCATAAACAAATTGGAGAAATATGGGCTAGATAAAACTACTACAGATAGATAACTGGATAGATAAGTGGATCAATAGCTGCAAGCAAAGGGAAATCATTAGCAAGTCCATATCAGAATGGTAGGAAGTTGAGTGGAGTCTCACAGGGGTCTGTCCTTGGCCTGGTGCTGTTCAATATGTTTATTAATTATTTTGGATGCCAGCCTAGAAAGATTCTTAAGCAAATTTGCAGATCATACAAACCTAGAAAGAATTGCAAACATGTTGGAGGATGTGAGGGCAATTCAGAAGGATCTTGACAAATTGGAAAGGCAGGCTAGAGCTAACCAATTGAAGTTCAATGTGGACAAATGCAAGGTGTTTCACTTTGGGGGGAATCATCAAAAACACAAATATAAAAACGGTGACACCTGGCTAGATGGCAGCACTATTGAAAATGACTTCAGAGTCTTGGTAAACCAGAGGCCCAATATTAGTCTGCAGTGTGATACAGCTACACAAAGGGTGAATGCAGTTTTTGGATTCATTGGCATATCTCACATCCCAGTTTTGGGATACATTAGAAGCAAGACATGGAAGGTGATAGTGCGTCTCTACTCAGCATTGGTTATGCCTCATCTGGAGTATTGTGTGCAGTTCTGGGCTCTGAATTTTAAATAGTATGTGCAGATATTAGAGAGGAGGATGTGAACCAATGGCTTGAAGTTGCAGCAAAGTAAGTTTAGACTGGATATCGAGAAAATATTCTTTACTGTTAGAATAGTGAGGCAGTGGACTCTCCATCACTGGAGGTGTTCAAGCAGAGGTTGAGCATCCACTGGATGGGAATGATCTAATCATAGCTATAC
>NW_017729025.1:107534787-107548416 GCF_001723915.1 Gavialis gangeticus | reverse complement strand
CAATGGCTTGAAGTTGCAGCAAAGTAAGTTTAGACTGGATAACGAGAAAATATTCTTTACTGTTAGAATAGTGAGGCAGTGGACTCTCCATCACTGGAGGTGTTCAAGCAGAGGTTGAGCATCCACTGGATGGGAATGATCTAATCATAGCTATACTTATATTCTGTGATGGGTATTTCCAATTCTTCTGGGCTTTGCTGGTTTCCCCCCACTCTCCCTCCCCTTTCTGCTACATGTATCAGGGTATTTGTAAGCCATCCTTATAGGCACTGGGTGCTGGCTACAGCCAAGGCTGAGGATTTTGAGTGGGGTTTGACAATGTTTCTGCTGATATGAAAACTGGAGGTTCCAGGTTAGAGGTGTTGGCACTGGATTTATGACCCAGATACCTTGTTTCGGGCAGGCTCAAACCCTCAGACCGACCACAACTTTTTCCATTTGATAATAGGCAAATGTTGTTGGTCCACAGTGAGAGTGTCTACGTGAGATACTTACTGTGCAGTAGCCTAATAAGACTGCACAGTAGCATGCTGGTCAAAGACCACACTAATACACTATTGTGCAGATGTTATTAAGCTACTATACAGTAAGCATCACAAAAAACAAAAAATCTGCTCCCTTAGGCTTTCCTGGACTTCTCTGTTCAGCCAAGAGGGCTTCTCAGCCCCTTTGGTCCCTTTTATGCACAATGGGATTGTCTTCTTCTGTGCTTGTGGGATCGCACCCTTGAGGAACAACCACCCTTCCTGGACCCCCATTTTGCCAATACTCTTGAGCTTCAACACCTCACTAATTAATCTCCTGAGCACATTGAAGTTAGCCTTTCTGAAGTCTAGCATTTCAGCCCTTCTGGTTAGTTTACCCACCCTTTGCCAGATAGTGAGTTCAATCTATCGATGGTCACTATCCCCTAGGTTATCTTGTACCTGCAGATTCTCCACCAGGTCATCCCCTGTAGCTAACACCAAGTCCAGCAAGGTATTCCCCCTAGTGGGATCGTATACTTCCTGTGTTAGTTGGAGGTCCTGTGTGCAGGTTAAGAACCTATGTGAGTGGTTAGATTTGGCTGACTGCTCCTCCCAGCAGATGTCAGGATAGATTAGGTCACCCATGACAACCATATCTCCCAACCATATGGCCTCTAAGAGCTGTCTGGAGAATTCCAGGCCTAGCTCATCCTCCTGGTGTGTCAGTCTGTAGTAGACCCCTACTACCAAGTCCCTTTCCCCCCTGACCCCCTTGTATCCCTGACCCACAGTACCTTGGTTTGTCCCTCCTCTGATCCCACCTTGATTATAGAGTATGTATATTGTTCCATAACATAGAGATCAATGCCCCTCCTCTTTCCCCCCCCATTCTAACCCATCTGTACAACTTGTAGCCCTCAAGGCCTACTGCCCAATCATGAGTAGGCCCCACGAGGTTTCACTTAATCCAATCAGATCGAAGTTGTTGCTTGTAAGCAGGACTGCAAGTTCCTCTTGCTTGTTCCCCATGCTCCTAGCATTAGTGTAGAGACATTTAAGCCCCACCATGGGTGCCCTTGTTACTCCCCATCCTTATGTCTATTGGGTCACTTAGTGCTTATGTTAGTGCTTACCTGTGCTGATCCAGTGCATTGCTCATGGCCCACTGATCCTATGTTCTCCTTATTCTCTGCTTCTTCATCCCCCGATGAACCTATTTTAAAGCCCTTCAGAGGAGATCAGCCAACCTGTCAGAGAACAGACTCTTACTTTTAGAAGAGAGATGAAGGTATCTTGTCCGAGGATGCCTCTCTCATGGAAGTGTGGAATCATGGTTGTAGAAGTCAAAACCTGCATGATGGCACCAACTCTGGAACTGCAGGTTGAATTCCCTGATGCAGGCACCCTGACAGCAACTGCTGACTGGAAAGAAGGATCAGAAGACCAACTGCGGTGATGACTTCCTAAGCCTGGGCCCGATAGTCCTGTAGTCGCCTATGACGTGGTCTGGATGGAGAGATTCGATGATTTGGACATAGACATAGCTTTATATGTTTTTTCTACATACCTCAAGGTACCAGGCAGCTCGTGAATGCTGAGATGGTGGGGAAGATTGAACATCACATGGGAGCATGGGGGGTTCCCCAGCACTCTCAGCAGTGGACACAGAAGTGGACCAGAAGCACTTCTAGTCCCCTTTTGGGTCTGCCACAGAGGGCCCCTCCCCTTCCCCCCTGCTTGGCAACTGGTACCTCCTGGGTCTGGAGCGGGGGACCCAGGGTGCCCCCACAGCCAATTGCAAAGCCAGGGGAAGAATGGGGTGGGGGGGTCCACCACCAAGCATGCAGCCCCCCCCACTCCTGTGTGATGCTTCATCTGCCCCACCATCTCAGTGTTAATGAGCCACACCTGGTACCTCGAGGTATGTAGAAAAACATTTAAAGCTGTGTCTATGGCTGAATCGCTGATTCTCTGAATCAGAATCGAATCTTCAGATTTGACTGAAACGAATCTGGACAGTAATCTCAATCAGAGAATTGACTAACTAGTTTACAAACTAGTCAGGGGGGACCAGCAGGCACTGGTCCCCCGAGGGCTACCAGGAGTGACTAGAAATAGTGGTCACAAGCTGGCAGAGGGTAGATTCAGGCTAGATATCAGGAGGTGCTACTTCACTGTCAGGGCAGCTAGGATCTAGAACCAACTTCCAAGTGAAGTGGTGCTGGCTCCTACCCTGTGGGTCTTTAAGAGGAGGCTAGATGAACACCTTGCCGGGGCTGTTTGACCCCAGTACTCTTTCCTGCCATGGCAGGGGGTTGGACTTGATGACCTGCTCAGGTCCCTTCCAACCCTACCAACTATGAAACTATGAAGCTATAATTGTGCTCTGAATTGGGCCAAATTTGAATCCATATCAAATATGGCCCACTTTCCACACCCCTAATAACTACCCATAATGCCTGCAAGAAAAATGCAGGTCTCATATATTCACCTAGCCTAGGAAAAAAACTGCACTGTAACTCTTGGTAAATGCTACCTTTTTAAAGCGCACAATGCTTGACTGATTTACAATGTGGTGACAGTGATTCATCCTTCTCTCCACCCAACATTTTTGAGAGCAGAATGAAATGCCCTTAAATTGCCAGGCATCTCCTGGCTTTCCTGCCCAGCAGACAGGCGATGGTTTGGTTTTATTCCTGACTCAGTAAGTACATTTATAATCATTGTCCATTTACATGTAAACTTTGTGGTTTATCCTGCAGTTAAACCACATTGAAGTCATTGGGGTGTTTCATCTGGTCTCTGCACAACTGTCAAAGAGCAAGGACATGATACAGAGAATCTTGATTCTCCATACTGCAGATCCTTGCTGTGACTGCTGGCAAGTGAAATACAGAACTCTGTAGAATATATTTAAAAATCTAAAAATAAATAAATACATGCTAACAATAGGGCTGTAAAATACTTAAGGCTTTGCATCTACAAAAAAAAGAGAAGAGACAAAAACAGACAGCTTCCAATTTAGTTTGAATGCATCTAGATCCCTACAGTGACAGAAATAACTATTATCTCTGTTTTTCATATGTCCTCTCACTTCACATCCATCAAAATGGTAGGAGGAGATGCAGGAGTAGCAGAGGAAATAGCACAAGGGAATAACAACAAATGTTGCTTTTAACTATTTTATCTGATAATTTTCATCATAGGGGCCACCAGTTATATTACTGTTGGTACATAACAAAGATTGTATTTTAATTACATTAAGAATAAATTAGCACTATGTTTGTCATCCAAATAACATCACTGTGCAGTCCCCCCTTTCTCTTCTTACTTCTCACTCTAAGTGTATATCTGAAAGCCTGTTTACAAGGTTCTGAATAATTGTATGTCACATGGTTACGCATATGTAGAAACTTGCACAATTAGGGCTCCAAAGTGAAATTATTTAGACTTTCCTAGCTCCCTTCCTCCCCCCCCCCCAAAAAAACCCCAAACCTTGGCTATCAAGGTGAAAGAGTAACATAAACAGTTATATACATATGCATATTTATGTTACCCTCTAGTAGCTGCACCAAAAGTGAGGAACAAAACACACGATACTGCTGTTAATGGAAATTCTCCTTTACTGGAAGTGATAGTGACCTGCTTTCTTAGGGCATAACGATAAGATTCTAATCTCAAGTCTATAGATACATGAACAATAAGATAGATCCTGAGTGGATCTACATGTGAAATTAATGCAAAGAAATAAACTGTAGTGCAGTTTGCACCTGAGTACAGTTGTCCTGAGCACAGCATCTACATGTGTGCCCAAGACAGCAGCACACTGAGCTGGGGCAGAGCAGCCCTGGGCTGGCAGCAGGATCAGGTGGTTAGCCCCAAGCTTTCGGGTGGTGATGTTGGGCAGCAGAGGGGGCTGGCTGGGGGCACAGGAGTGCTAAATAGTGAAGCTGTGTGGCAAACAGCCCCTGCACTTTAACACCCTCATGCTCCAGCCAGCCCCTGTCACTGTCTACATGTGTGTTTCTGTGGAGTCAAGTTGGGGAGACTACTATTTTATGGTGGAGTTAATTTATTGTGCCCTAACGATAATGCACATGTAGATGGTGATGCTTAATTGAGCAGCTAATTAGTCAACTGTAGAAAAGCCCAAATGTAGGTGAAGATGCTTGCACTGATCACAGTGTAGAAGAGGGAAATATCTGGCAGCAGAAGGTTAGAGCAGGTCCCAGCATGCTGAGATTGTGTGACCAATGACCCTATGAAATGCATAATATAAAAATCTGAGCAGCCTTGAAGCTGGTGAGACCCAGTTCAGGGGACAGAAAGATCTATGGTTGTCTCATAGTAGTGTGAACATTGTCATCTGAGAGTCACCTCTTCTTGCCCATGCTGTTCCTGTGCCCCATCTCAAGGAGGAAGTAAGTGTCAAGTATCTCCTTCACTTGCAGACCTCTAGGACACCGCCTGCTGGCTGACTATTGTGATACCGTTTCTAATTGGAGATCTACACACCCACGTTTCTCCTGCCACAACTTGTTGTTAAAGGAGTTGGTTCAGTACCTGGATGTGTAGTCCCATTAGTAGTCCCACAGTTGTCCCACGAAGGTCCTGCGTTCCTGAGGGCTCCGCCACCCCTACACCCTCGCTGGTTCCACCGGGTTCTGATCAGCCACTTGGTCCTGCAGCGTGACTTCCATCCCAAGCAGAAGAAAACAACAGAAAAAAACAAAAAAAAACCAGGCACTCCCGTCCCGGGGTTAGGGTTCCAGCTCCCTTTAGCCGAGCGAAACACAAAATTGACTTTTGCGAGGTCAGTCCTTCTTTTCATCCCCTACTCACGCTTCGGTGGTTCTTCCCGAGCCTCTTATTGAAGTCGTCACAATTCCCCTCATCCCATTAGGTGCATTTGTGACACCATTTTGGCTTGCGCCTCTTTTAGGGACTTTACAGTACCGCAATTCTATAATGTCCCTCTATTATGGACTTTACGGTACAAAAACTCTGCCAGGATCCGCTGGCTCCTGGCATGGTAACAAACAGTTCTAAGCACCGCCAGGTCAGGACCTCGCTCTCGGCAGGAATCTTCTACCGGCTCTCCACGTTACTCTGAATGTTCCCCACAACGTGCGTCAGCTCCGTCCTCCTCCTTCCGGTTCCAGGCTCTTCTTTATACCAGCATTGGTGCTCACAGCCCCTCCCCTCCAGAAACAGCTGGGTAAGGAGGGTTTCTGGCGGGCTCTTTGGGGCTGTGGGTCTGGGGCTACTGACCCTTTGTTTAGCCCTTGTACTTTTGAGCCCTGTAACTCTTTCTCTCTCTCACAGTAAGTAGGCCCTTAGAATTCAGGAGCATTCAGGTTAGTAAATAAGGCCCTCAGCCAAACCAGTTATCTAGAGAATTGTGTGCGGTTAGTTTCATTCAGTTTTACAAAGGAGTGTTTTTAGTGACGGAGATACATAGTCATTACATTTCATTATAGAGATACCACTAGCACCAGTGTGACTATAATTAATCGACTGCCAGCATCTCTTTTATAAACCTCCATTTTATAGATTTAGAACTCAACACTAGCACACATGAAGAGAGAGGTTGATCCAGTTTTAGTATTCCAGGTCTCCAACCATTTTACAAACATTTTAAAATCATCTACTTGTGGCCAGTGTCATCTGTGGAAGTGTGTCTGAGAGGAAGAGAGATTGATTGAAACAACTATATATATGTGCCTTTTTCTTCCTTTGTCATTTAACCAGCTCTGACTAATAGGAAAAGCTGCATTGGCCAACCTGCTGTAGAAGGATTTTGTGATTTCTACTATATCAGATGATGAACACAACTAAAATGAGTTAAAAACAATTTTACTAGGCAGCAGGTTTGCTTAGCTTGCCTTTGTTGTTGAAAAGCAAAACAATCAAACAGGCTTTACAAATACAGCAATGGGACTATTTTGTATTCTCATTTATACCAGTGAGTACCAGAGTTTGTAATACAATGTCATCTCATTTTACACTCAATAGTGTGAAAAATGGCCTGCTGTCAAGAGCTGGAAAAAAATACGGCAATGGGAAAAGTCAGTCTTATTGTCTCACTTACAAAAGTAAAGAAATTCAAAGTAAAAGATGAAAACCTTTACTTGCACTCCAGATTGAATTTACTCTGTATGCCATTAACTTGGTCTGTTCTGTCACAATGATGGGATATAGCTGTGGATATGAGAGGTTATGTACCTAATATACATAAGCTCCTTCCTTCTCCATCCCTACTAACATAGCCTTGGCTAGGCTTTTAATGTCTCCTGCCCAGATCAATATAGCCCTCTTTTGGTCAATGTTAAAATCCTCCAGTTTATTGCCAAGAAACACAATGCTTCTTTCGCCACTCAAAGTAAGGGGCTGTGTCTTGGCTGTTTGGTTTTCTGTGCCAAAGCTGAACTGTTTTCCTTGCACTGGCAATAACAGCAGTTCTGCTTCTTTCCATAATACTTCCCTTGTTCGCAGTCACTCTCTCTCTCTCCAGCTCCCAGTTTCATTACCTCTACTTTTCTCTGGGTGCTCCTACATATAGCCCTATGGTGACATTGTTACTGCACCATGCTTTAGTACTTTCTTTTGCTAGTACTAAAGCACAGTGCAGAAACAGCATGTACTGTGCAGTATGCAGAACAAATGGTTATATTTAGCAACTACTTTGCTGTAGTGGCATGCTATAATGGGGGAGTGCATATGTAGATATGCACATGTAATAAATGGTTACATGTAGATACCCATGGACATGCCCTCTGTGTCTTTTTTTTCCATGTCCCATAAACTGCCCTTTCCCAGGAGGCTCCCTGCCATGAACCATCCTTTTAGATCTCATAATTTGCAACCTTCCCTACCAGTTTTATAATGTATACCAGGGTTTTTAACCTTGTATGAAGAGCAGTGACTAGAGGGAGACAAAATTCCAATCTATCGAAATACAGGCTAGATTTACAACCCAAATAAATGCCTTACAATGATATGTATTAGTTACAATTCCAAGGTCTTTGCAAGGGAAAAAAGTGTTAGAAACAATTTAAAAAGGAGCTTCAGGTTTTTTATTTGTTTTCATTTTTTGTTGGTTTCTTAAATGCTAGAAGCATGGCTTCAAGTTTTACTGACTTCCAAATACCACATCTGATATACAGGAATACAGTCTTGCAAGAACAGGAGTTTATCATGAAAAACAACCCCTCGACAAACAAGCATGAAGTATGACCTATCCATATCCAATTAATTTATGTTTCCTTTTGACAGTATACAACCTCCACATTTTTTAAAGCATGATCTCCTATGCCATTTCACCATACATTTCAGCAGAGATGGAGATTATGCAAGAATTGTTTATCTCTGAGGATCAGTCTATTATAAAAAAAAAAACTATTACCATCACTGAGCAATTATGGAACAATTATGATGTAATAAATTACAAAGTGTGTACATATGTAACTACAATACACATATTTCCATATTTATGAAGGTCTCTGCAGTTATTGAATATGACAAAATTGAATAATTTACTCTGAGAATATTTATTTACTATCATAAATTGCTCATACATCATCTCCGCCTTTCTCACAATTATTCATCATGTGAATGAGTTTTAAAAGTGAATCAGTAATTTGCATGAATATTTGGTGCAATCTACATTCTGCTGTGAAAAATGGAAGCTAATGTTAGGGGCAGAAGCTTTTGTCTCACAGTTTTTTTCAGATGCGTCAACTGACACTATATAGGAATGTTTCAGATAATTTTAGAACAAAGTTTTGAAAGCCAAGACAAGTTATTAGAAATGCACTGTTCAGAGAATTCAGGAAGACAAGATATATGAGTAGAAGTGCAGAGCTTTAAATGTTATGTCATGAAACCTAATAATGAACTTGCATTTATAAATGAGTTGCTTGAGTCTATTCTTGCTTACACCATCAGGCACTGTGACATCTTCACAATAGTGTTGTCTGTGGTTTATGTGATAAATGAAATATAACTGAGCGCCCTATGCAAGCTGTTGACAGAGAAACAAAATGTTTCTTAGCACCTCTTGAAATCATATCACGGGAGTCTGGTGACAGAGAATAAAATGGATCCCTGTGGGAAATTTCCTGTATTGTATGAGAAAAGAAAAATCAGTGTCACTGAATTTCAGTGGTATTATGCAAGTAAACAGCAGTGTTTCATGGTCCACTTTGTTGAAGGCTGCAGAAAAAACAGACAGTGTAATCAATGAGATATTATCCTTATCCATTGATTTGAGAGAGTAGTCTTATTGACTGCTAATGAAGAGGTTTTTTTAATCCTGTGATTTGGTCTGACGCCTATATGACAGATGCCACATGCCATTGGATATTGTTTGTCTCTCTATTCCAATCAGTTCACAAGGAAATGGAAAGTTGGAGGTGTAGAAAGAGGTTTTCTGCACCAAGTGGTGACTCTTCAAGGATTTAGTGTTCTATTACATTTTTCAGATTGGCAGATTTATTTTTTCTTCAGTGATTTCTGATTTGGCATCATGGCTTGGGAGTGGGGGGTGAGATAAGAATCAGAAACAGTATAAAATAGAAAGGTGCAAGCCAAATTGCAGCTCTGGATCTTAATTTTACTAAAATCTGGTGGTGTTTTACTTGGAATTTCAGTTTGAGACCTTTTTTATTGGAAAGTAGTAGTAAAATAAAATGAAAATGTTAAATCCACTGCAGTAGGCAAATTACAATCATGCTGCCACTACTCAGAATGATGTTCCTCCATGATAACTAGTAATTTTTCCATTACAAAAATATCCTTCTGCTTAGCACAATAGACTACTGTAAACACGGAGAAGACAGAAGGAGAAGGAATATTAGGAGATTTTTCATGGATTACCTAAACCACCTGAGAAAATCTTTTATGATACTTCATCCCTGTTCTTGTGAGCCAATACCTTCTGAAGACAGAATCTTGCACAAAGTACTCAGCATTTCATAGAGTAAGCCCCTGTGACAACTGAAATTGTCTGTGTGATAAAAGTGCTTGTGAAAATTAGACCAAGTGTTTTTCTATTATGTGTTCAGATATTAAGCTATATGTTGTTGTTAAGAGCCTAATTAAAGTCAAAGATTAGTGAGGCCTTGTATGTAGTAAGGCCTAGTAAATTTAACAAAGCCTTGTAGTAGTAGGCCCTGTGGCGTAGTAAGAATTAACTTTATCAGAAGAATGCAAGGCTTGTACTGCTATTAGTCAGTCCTAAGAATAATTATAATAGGAGAATCTGGATGGCTGTAAGTTATCAGCATAGCTCAGAAGTTATAAATTGGCTGGCACATCTGGAAATCATTAAAAGGAAGATGCAGCTCTGTAAAAGAAGCTGCTGATTTAAGATTAGCTGCTGACCTGGATTCGGTGGGCCCGTGGATCTCGAGGAGCTGGAGGACTGAAACCAGGGTCCTTCCTGGTACCCCTCAGACAGCGCTGACCAGGGACACCTGACTTCGCTGAGCTTTGTGGGAGAGGAACATGTTGTATATCAGGCATCAGAGGAGACTGACGATAAGTTGGTGATGTGAATTGTTATTGTCTGTCATTGTGTGTCTTATTATACTACACGTAGTTGTGTTTTTGTTAAGTCAATAAACCTTTCTTACCTTTTACTCCTGACCACTCTTTCAATCCCGAACCCTCTGCTGGCAGCTTGAACAGCCTCATTATATAGAGTAGCAGAGCTCAACATTTTAGAGCAGCAGGCCCAGTGCTTGTGACCTAACTGCACTGAAGACTACCAGTTACCTCTGTTAGGGGAAGGGGGAGACAGAGAAAATTGGGTGGGAGGATGAAGAGAGTTTACCTTTAGTTGTGGAGGGACCCATGGCATGGGCAGCATATGGGGAGGGGAGATTCTGGGCTAACCTGCTTGCTGCCAATCCCCTGAACCATGGGTTGGATCCATTAACTTTGGGGCCAGATCCAGCTAGCAGGCTATAGGTTAAGAACCATCAATTTTATTATTTGTAAAAGGTATCACAACCACATCTCCAAAGCTCTGAATGGTTATAGCTGGGAGGGCACTAGCTACCTTTGGAGCTACAAGCTGGGATGCTTCTTTTTGTGTATATTGGAGGTGGGGATAACCTCCGGAGATTAAATGGGAATCACTTCGGTGTTTTGGAATCAATCAGTCAACTGTCTTGATGGGAGAAGACATTGCCCTGGCACAGAGAGTTTAGTTGGTATGTTGAGGCAGGGAACAATATAACTGAGATGAGAAATACAGTAAACACTTCAGTTGAAGAACAAACTGGATGGTGCCAATAGTTGTAAAAAGTTTGGATCTAGAGAATTCTAGGGAACTGTGGCTCTGAATATGGCAGTCTAAACTAATTCAGCAATGATGAGGATGTTTGTGATTTGATACAGGAAATTATGGACATTGTATTATTTCTGGAGAACAAGTCTGTGTAACTTCCTAAAGGGGCCCCTTCCAGTGATACCGCCCTGTTATGGTCTAAGGCCTTGCTTAAATAAAAATAGTATTATGGGACCATAGGTTTTGCTTTTAAGCAAAAGTACTGTTTATTGCCTTTTTCCTGAGGTTCTTGTGCCTTTCCCCCATTTCTCCAGGGAATTGGTGCTAGTCAGTGTCAAGGGTGTTGTCATAGCTGTGTGGGCTAGAACTCGGGTTCCCCTCAGGCGAACCTGTGGGTCCACTAGTTGGCAGCAGCTAAAAAAAATCTTTTGAGACTTGCCTATAGCTCTTAACTCTATCCTTTCCTTAAAGCACTTACTGTAGCTATTAGTATGTTATGTGTGGACTTTGTACATTGGATTCAATTTGTTTTGCATAGATAGACCCTTGCTTTCTCTTGTAGCCAGCTTTTTATAAAATAAATGAATCCTTTGAATTCCCTGTCATGGGATCTAACTATCTGACAGTCAGTTGCATATTATGCAAAAAGGTAGCTGAAGCAAGGAAAATGTTACTGCGTCTTTGGGCTGAATTTTTAACCTTTGGCCCTGTGTATCCTTTTCTAATACAGTAGCAGAATCTTAATGCAAAATTTATGCACATAAATTTCTACCTTTGCATGTATATGTGTTAAACTGGCTTCATTCACTGTCATCCATTGAAGCAAGCCTTCTGCTTTAGCTGAAAAGAATATAGGAAAGATACCTTAAAAAGAATCCCTGTAGGTTAACTTTCACCTTTGTTACCTTCCCAGGAAATTCCCCCTTCATTCTATTATTATTCCAGATTTTTTTTTTGGCAAGCAAGTATAGAAATGAAAAGATAAAGGTTGACGGACTCAGTTTGTCTCAGGTGCACAACCACCAGGCAGAGTAAAATGATAAATGTACTACAGTAAATCACACTATGGACATCCAGATCCAACATGGGGAGATCTATTCCATTCTTCTTTACAAAAATGCTAAGAAAAATAATTTTTTGACACCACCTCACAAACGAATGATCACAACAGGTTTTATTTTTCATAGGAACACCGATCAAGCAAGTGTATACAGGGAAACAGTGTATTACCATTATTAAACTCTCAGTCTAAAGAACAACTTTTATCAGAGACCTAATAAGTCTTTAATACAATTATAACAATACTGAAACTATTTTTATGAGCAATTGTGGCCAAGATTTAAGCATGGTCTATGTGGAATTGTATTCCATTTATATTGTGAAAATTAATAGTACTTTATAAATATATATGTATTTAAAAGTCTCAGTCTTGTCTTTTGGCTGTTTCCAGTCTGTCATAAGGGGTTGCAAAAAATGGTGGATATTACTTTTTTCAAGAGCATGGATATAGGGTTCAAGGATTTAAATGTTGTACGTATATTCCAGAAAGTCTTATCTTACTGTTGCTACTATTTTCTACATCGGGGCACACCTATATGTGGTATTAACTTGAAACAATAAATTCTACAATGTATTGCACCAGAATTTATTGTTCCCTGGCATACTGTTTGAACATGTGCCCAGGACTGCACTGTGTTGAGCCAGGTTGGAGCAGCCTTGGCTGGCATGGAGTCCGGGGAGTCAGCCTGCCAGTCTGGAGCTGCTCTGACTCAGCTCAATGTGCTGAGGAAGGGCTGACTAGGTGCTTCAGTGAGGGGCTAGCCAGCAAGCAGCTGCTTGCTGCTGACTGGCTGGGTGGTAAAAACAAGGCCATACGTTTCTGCCTCCCTGCTGATCAGAAGTGAGTGGTGGGGCCCTTCTGCCAATTGCCCTGGGTGGGGAGGTGACATACATGGGGGAACCTGAAAGATTAAAGGAGCCACTGTGCAGCCTACTTTCTCCATGAACTCACAGGTCCCTAGTTATGAAACAGAGCTTCCTATCTGAGTTACCCCATTGCACTAGTGCTTGCTAGTTACCTGGTCTCCACCAAGGGGTACTATCACAAAATGGGAAATGATCCCTCACTTCTACCCCATATCTTTATTTTCCAACAGTCATGGAAAATAAAGTTGTGACCAAATTGAGTTAGCGAGCTATTTTTTTTCTTGTAAGTTTTCTGAGAGAGAGAGAGAGAATGCTAGGCATGCCACCAAGTTACTTTATCCTTGAAAACAAGCAATAGTGTGAAGATTATGGTGAGGGTTGAAGGTAAGATACACATAAAAATGCATCATCTAAGCAATGCTTAACCCTCTTTGGAATCAGCAGTTTCAGAGCTGCCCCCACAGTGGGATTTAAAAAAAGAAACTTTCCATAACTATAGACAGATACCTACTGGTATATAGCTTACTACTGGCAAGTAACAGTGAGAAAGGCCTGATATCACTGGCTCATTAACACTTGGCACAAAACTTGCAAAAATATCTTTATAAGATCATCATACCAGATGTGCTACACAGTGGCAACACTGGGATCCATGAGCAGCAAGGCAGCCACCAGACATTGGAAAAGAAACAAGACAAGCTAATTCTTCTGAGGCAGAGGAGTAAGGACATGCTTTGACTCTAACTAGCACCTAATGGTAGCAATACCATTAGGTGCTAGGGAGGAAGGAGGACCCGGGAAACTATAGGCCAGTTAGTCTTACCTCGATCCTAGGCAAGCTGTTCGAGAAAATTATTCTGGCACACATCCAGGAGGGGCCAGCAGGGGACTGCATGCTTAGGGGCAACCAACACGGGTTCATCAGTGGCAGGTCCTGTCAGA
>NW_017729025.1:107527482-107534627 GCF_001723915.1 Gavialis gangeticus | reverse complement strand
GGGGATCTTGTGGCCTGTTATAAACTAGTCAGGGGGGATCAGCAGGCATTGGGGGAGTCACTGTTCCCCCGAGCATCGCCAGGAGTGAACAGGAATAACGGTCACAAGCTGGCAGAGGGTAGGTTTAGGTTAGATATCAGGAGGCGCTACTTCATGGTCAGGGCGGCTAGGGTCAGGAACAAACTTCCAAGAGAAGTGGTGCAGGCTCCTACCCTGGGGGGTTTTAAGAGGAGGTTAGATGAACATCTTGCTGGGGTCGTTTGACCCCAGTACTCTTTCCTGCCATGGCAGGGGGTCGGACTAGATGATCTCAGGTCCCTTCCAACCCTAGAAACTATGAAACTATGAAACTATGAATGTCTGAGTCTAGCTCAGTGAGACTAGGGAAAAGTTAGGGGGTGCAGTGAATATTGTGGTATGCAGTGGAAGGGGACCCAAGGACACTAAAAAGAAATGGCAGCTGCTGAAGAATAGGAAAAGGGGGCTCTGTATGAAAATGTTGCTGCAGAAAAAGTGCAGCCTGGATGCTATCTCCCGCAGCAAGTCACAAACCAGTAACAGTTATCATGGGTGCAGGAAACATAGGATCATAGGAAAGTAAGGCTGGGAGAGACCTCACAAGGTCATCTAGTCCAGCCCTCTGCTCAAGGCAGGATCATCCCTAAGTTAGATGACGATTTATCTCTCCCAAGTGTAAGTTTACCAACTAAATAGTAAATTTATCACATTACTTGTTAAAGTACCAGGATGCATAGATCTAGACCCCCCTTTTTGCACAACCTCACAAGCATACCCAGCCTCAAGCTTATATAACTTACCAACATTTTTCCTGTCAGAGGGGAACAGTTTGAGATTGGCTATTGCTGTCTGTGTGATATTGTGTCATGGTTAGGGGGAATCACAGGTTATGAAATACGTACATATAATGGTTCAGTATCAGCACAACCACACTGAAAAAAAAAAAGATATGTATTTATTTCACTCATCCTGAGCTGAACCTAATACGCCTTTGTACTCTCCATTCTAACAAACAAGGAAGCCTCTGATGAGCTGTACAACCCTTAAAGGAAGTCCTTAAAGTGGGAACAAACTAATAGCATTATGCTTCCTTCAGCCCACCCTGCAAAGGCAGTGATTTAAGACTAGCTGTTCTATCAAATGTAATTACTAAGATAGACCCCTATGTCAGAAGCATACCTCAGAATGGAAAAAGAGGGCTCCAAACACCAACACCAACACAATGCCTTTTCACAATATCTTAAGCCTGTACCTACTCTTGTGGCACTTGAACTATCGTAAGCACTCACATCATCACTAGCTCACATGATGAAGCTCTTGTTTGAGAGTAGCTTCTCCATCCACATGGCCACATCTAGAGCCATACCTTTCAACAATGCTCAAATAAGATCTTTCCTGCAGTTGAACCACATGGACCTGCAACAAGAATAGAAGGCCCACTTGTTCCACTTGCAAGTTAAAGAGATCTGTTAAGTTATTGATTCTCACACTATGACTTTAGAAAGTTTATCTAAAGCCCTTTTTATCAAGAATGGATTAACTGATTCCAGCTGCGTTTTCCCAATTGCCATGTTCATGTCAATACGTTATGAACCAGTCACCATTATCACATGCATTTTTGGGTTTATGCTCAGGCCAAATGTGTAACTACTTTAATCATTTTCTCTGAAACTTTTTGACTGCTCTCTGTTGCTTTGTTTATCAAAGTGATGTCAGAAGCAAGCTTTACATCCATGAGCTTCTCTCTACTGCTTCATTTACACAATGACTGGTAATATATACATTACTTCATATTTTAATGTATAGTCAGAAGAAAAAAGAGTATCAATAGAACTGATCCCCGACAAACCCGAATTTTAATATCAAAGAAGTTTGTCAAACCACTCTCAGTCCTTATCCATAAACCATTTTATGGATGAGGACTGGAAACTATTTTAACCTATTTTTTCTGATGTTAACAATCATCTCTGGTATATCACATATACTAGCATTTTTACGGTACTTAGACCCTGTTCACGAAGACTATAGCCTTGATGGTTATTAAGTAGTAAGAATATATGTAATTTGAATGCATTCTCAGTAAATAGCTCTTAAAGTAAATACTCGCATGCAGTATAATCTTCCTGAACAGAATTCAGACTGACACTCTTTTAGTCCATCTTACCAGTGTCATATTATCAAATGCCCATCTTACCTGGTAAATTAGAATCATGCATAATATATTTCCAGGAATTGATAATAAAGCTATAGCTTTCTACTTTCAGCACCGTGATAAGTTACTCGTTCTTAGGAAGCTCAATAATGATACCTTTTTGGGAAGCTTAGTAATGATACTTTTTCCACAGAGAGAAAAACTGCTGGGGTAAAGCATATAGAATAGGTTTCATAGTTAGTAGGGTTGGAAGGGACCTGAGCAGATCATCAAGTCCAACCCCCTGCCATGGCAGGACAGAGTACTGAGGTCAAATGACGCCAGCAAGGTGATTGTCTAGCCTTGCCTTAAAGACCCCCAGGGTAGGAGCCAGCACCACTTCGCTTGGAAGTTGGTTCCAGATCCTAGCTGCCCTGACAGTGAAGTAGCACCTCCTGATGTCTAATCTGAATTTACCCTCTGCCAGCTTGTGACCGTTATTTCTAGTCACTCCTGGTAGTGCTCGGGGAAACAGGGACTCCCCCAATGCCTACTGGTCCCCTCTGACTAGTTTGTAACAGGCCACTAGATCCCCCTCAGCCTTCTCTTATGGAGGCTGAGCAGTGTCACAGCCCCGGAGATGGTGAGCCAAGCTCATGGTCGTGGTCACAGTGGGGCGGCCGGGTGGTGGCAATTGGAGTGGACAGGCGGGAGTTTTTGGCAATGGAGTACTGAGAGGCACGGAAGCGTGTGGTTTCTTAAACAAGTGGGATTTATTTGACTTACGCTTTTGAGGCGTAGGCAACAATCTTCAGTTACAGAGGATGGTAACAATGAACAAACAGAGGGGTCTGTCGGCTCACGGGATTCACCAGCAAGCCCTTGCTATCTAGCCGGAGCTAGGGGTGGCTGCCTGCTGGCTCGTCCCAGAGCTGGTCGACAGCTTATGAAAGGGTAAACACACGATAAGATGAACTGTAACTCAGTGAACTGATTAGAGTCGTGATGCCAGTCCTGAAGGACGATCGGATGGTCGAGGTGATAGCTGAAGTCAAAAACCAGGTAAGTCGTAGTGAAGTATCGAGGGTGATCTGAGAGCGAAGTCAAAATCAGAGCCAAAAACAGTCCAGTAACCGGAGAATCAATACAGTATAAACGAGGTACGAAACGCAGCGAGAGCCCACGCTGGAGGAGGCCTACCAGAGGGACAGTCCCTAAGAACTAGCCTCTGTCCTCAGTTGAACGGATCTCCCCCCAAGGGAGGGGCTCCTTAACCTTTTATACCAATTTGGTGGCCAATTAGAATGCGTCCCTCAAAGAACTTTCTAGCCGAATGACATCATGCTCTTAGCTGGCTGAGCATGTGTGAGTCTGAGCTCTCCGCTGTTACCAAGCATGCGCAGGGCTGAAAAGTAGGTCAGCCTGACTGACAGCTCTTGGGGTCGCCCAGGTGACACATGCTGGGTGAGCCCTATGGAAAATTCCATGAGCCTGTCTTGCGCATGTCAGCTTTAATTCTCTCTGCATTGGCAGCATTCAATCAAAATTTTCCTTGACGTGCCCCCTTGCTGTCAATGCAGAAGAACTAGAATTTTAACAATCATCCTCAATCTCAAATTTTTCATCAACTGTTTCATATGTGGGTAGCTTTGTGTACAACATAACAGATAGTGCTGATACTTTTCGTGTCAAAATACGAGAAATACAGCTAGCAACAGAAGTAATTACAATCAACACTAGCACAATTAAAACTAAAGGTGTTACCAGGTTCGTTAACCACGAGGAGACATTCCAGCCGAGGACTTGAAAAATCCTAGACAGCCAGCCCTGTCCAATACCCGCAACTGCGTTCACTTCCTCCACTATTTTCCAAATTTCGGTAACTTGATTTTGTAAGGGGATTGACACATTCAGGTTGCCAATACAGCACATGTCGTGGGACAAATTTAGAAATTGACATAATCCTCCCTGTTGAATCAGGAGGGCGTCCAGTGCCAAGCGATTCTGTATGGACATTTTAGATGTTTCTTGGAGCTGTTGATCTATTAATTCAAACCCTGTGGTGGTATGGTTCGCCAACAGTTCAACCTGCTCCGATAATTTTGCTAAGGCTATTCGAGTTTTGCCAAGAGCGAGGCCCCACAAGAAGAGGCCCTCGAAGCTCCAAGCGAGCCCTTGAGCTATCTTCTCCCCTCGTGTGAGAGAACTCCACACGGGGGCTGTTGACCAGACGTGGCGGTGTAGAAGGCTGGGACTTGGTGGGTGTGCTGTAGAGGCTTTCAAGGGTGGACAAAATACAACAGAGCTGAGAAAACATTGCACACCTGAAAGGGTGGCTGGTAGGGAGGTGTACAATCTCCCATCTGAACACGCCCAGGCCAGGCCAAACGGTGCTGGTGTGCTTACCTCAGAGCATAGGCCTGGGAACGGGAAAGCGTGCCTTGCTCTCTCTGGGGGGCCGGGCTGCGTGATGGGTGGTGCTACGCCGTGGCAGGCGGCATTTAACAATACCGCTCTTAAGATGGGATAATAAAACCCAAACCATGAGTTATTTCCCACTGGGCCCGGTTGGGTTAAATTGACGGCCCTAGAGTTGTTCCATTTAACTAAGGGTGTTGGTTTAACAAGAGGGGATAAAGTAACTACGGGTATGATGACTTTACTGTGGGGGTTGAGGTTGAGATGCCAGGGCGGCACAATTGATCGAGGGTCCCATTTAAGCGACACATCAGGTTGGGACCAGGTGTTGCCTTGAGGGTGTATTCCCCAGGGGATGGCCAAACAAACATAAGAGATTGCTCCCGCGAAACAACCCTCACAAAGTGAGTAAGTGGTGTCAGAGAGATCCGCAAGGGTGAAGTTATGGGGTCACGAAAATTTAAGGGAGGCAGAACCTTTTCCCATTGAAACATAAGTGGAGGTCTCCGGACTCTGTGAGACTTTGGAAAACCACTCAGAAACATTGAAAGGTACAAGGTATGGGGTGAGGATCGGGTCCTCGACTGAGAGCGGCATGCGAAGGCATGCTGTTAGTCTGTCCCCTGTTTCCCCATCCCCTGTAGCATTGGCCCATAATGAGAGCAGCTGGAGTACTGTGTTTTGTACGTGATCCAGCTCGGCCATTCTCACCAGATATGTACAATATATACATAAGACCATAAAAGTCACTGTACAGTCTTTTGGTTTCATCGCCATTCTTCATATGTGTCCGCTGATCTGGGCAGTCTGGAAGCCAAATTCTACAAGTTAAGCGACAAAATAATACTTTTCCGGTACTTAGGTCCAGTGGGAATCAGCTAACAAATCTGAAATAATAAAACAGGACAGAATGTGTTCCGCAACAAACTATATACATTGCTTATTTACAGGCCTACTCTTTCTGTGCCTTTCACCATCCAGTCGGAAGGAACAGTCACTTGCCCCTTTGCGGTTTAGCACAGGAAGTGTAACCTATACGTTAAACTACGTCGGTGTCGCGTTCGAATTTAACATCCAGATGAGGAGGCAGTTTTTTGTAGATGTAGGTAGATAACATGGTCAGTTGTCATTTTAAGGATTTTAGACCAAAATATAAACACATTGTAGAAGTTAAGAGACAGACGATCATCAAAATCAGTAGTATCACATGAGCTTTCCGAATTGGAGCGATCAACTGTCGTAACTCATTAAGGTCTCATGGCATGCTATCAATACAGATTGAATCTGGAACAAAAGATAAACAACTTAGTTACAGTTGAATAGAGTCTGTGACGGCTCGTCGTGCTAGCCAAGATGATGCGGTTACTATCTTCGAGCTCGGCCAGATATGTTTGGATAGCGCCCAGCCGAGTTGATGGAACCTTTCAGCACTTTAGGATGGCGATTTTTGGGGTCGGGCAGCGTAATCCAAACAAGTTCGGTTTTTTGAAATCTGGGTTTCCATGAGTCGGTGGGTTCGATGTCTCGTCGATTCCATAATTCTTTTCCTGAATTTGAGTAGCCAATATTTCGTGATTGATTTTAGTCCAATTCTTGTAGCTGCCTTGTCCCTTTAACCATAGGGCTTCTTTATATAGGCCCACTGCTCTCTCCACCACCCCATTCGATTGGGGGTGGTACAGCAGATGATGGTGCCATTCGATATTGTGCAGTTTTGCGAATCGGTCTATAGCCACTGAGGTAAAGGGTGGCCAGGTATTTGATTGAATGGTCTTAGGAATTTGCCAAACTGCGAACACGCTCATCAGGGCCATTATTACTGCGGTCGCGTGCGTCTTTCTTAGGGGCACGACATTTACTTGTCGGGTTCAGAGGTCTATGATGATCAATCCCTTGTTGGGGATAGCGGCCCCAGGTAATGGATCTAGTAAGTCTACTTGCCATGCTTTACCCGGCTTGAAGGATTTGTGATCGAGAGCACCCTTAGAGTTACCCATTGGGTGGCATTTTTCTTTTGCACATGCTTCACAAGCTTGTGCCACTCTTGTCCAATCTTTCTGAGATCCTTATTCTGGGTTGCCTTTTGATTCTTGCATCCATTTACATTTGCAAACTCGAGGGCCGGGGTGGCCCCAGTTCTCATGCAGCCAGGTTAGATATGGGTCCACACACACGTCGTCGTTGATATGCTGGGCAACTAGTACGCCGTCACTGTGGTCTGGATCTTGTAATAATTTATCAATGGTGCCGTGTACCGGATCAGTGTCAACCCTGTGTGATCTTGTATGCCTGATCAGAGGTAGTATGGAAAATTCGGACAGAAGAGTGTAGACTTCCTTCCAGAGTTCCCGATGTTCGCTTGGAGAGGCTGTTCCTGTGGCGATCTTGTAGATGTAATATGAATCAACTGCAATGACAGGAACTGGAAGGGTTCTGTCATGCTGCTGCAGGCAATGCTGGACGACGTCTTGGAACGCTAGCTCGTTCTTTTGCTCAGATTCACAGCCAGGATGGATTTGGTGTTCACGGCATGGATGGCAGTAAAAGCCATACTTCCCGCCTTCGCGGGTGGAACCAT
>NW_017729025.1:107522811-107527471 GCF_001723915.1 Gavialis gangeticus | reverse complement strand
CATAGCAAACAGATGCTCTGTAGTGTATCCCACAGTAACGGTAAGAATAGTGGTTAGATCAGTAGCGTAGAGGGTCGTGTTTTTCACTGACATCACAAGCTCGTTGAGGGCTTTTGTATCTTGTGAAGTCCACGGTGCTTTTTGTCTAGTTCGTTCCCTTATTTGCTGCTGGATACGGGCCAAAAGTGGTAAGTGAACTGGTTCGATATAATGCCTAGACCAATTTAGTTTTCCCAATAAGGCCTGGAATTCCTTCTTCTTTGATGGAATTTTGTTATTCCAGAGATCGAAATCGATTTCATTGTGGGCTACTCCTCTTCTAGTGGTCCCATCAAATATAGTTCCTAGAAAGCTTATGCGGTCTATGGGATCCAGTTGTGATTTTTTCTCATTTACGATCCACCCGTCGCTGTTTAGCTGCTTTACCAGGTCGGTTGTGACCTTTTTTTACAATAGTTTGGTCCTTTCCCATTACCACAACGTCATCAATATAACTCCAGATCTTTACATTCTTTGCTTCTGGGTTGCTTTTTCTGAATCGTTTGAGGCTTTCGTTCATTGCTCCAGTGACCAACGCCGGGGTGTTGCAATACCCTTGTGGGCAAACGTTCCATCGATAGATTTTTCCCCGGATACACATGTTCAAGATACCGTCTCGGTCAGCTATTGGAATTGAAAAAAAACATGTCCTTCAGGTCTAATGTAGTCCCAACCCATGGCCTGGCTTGGTACTTGGCTATCTCACGGGTGCTTTGTACCAAGGTGCACAGCGTTGCTTGTGCTAGGATTGTACAGTGCTTATTGACTTCCCGGTAATCTACTATCAGTTGGACTTCGTTAGGTCTTGCTGGCTTGGGGATTCCCCATCCAGGAGATGTCTAGCTTTTGCATATATTGGCGTTATAGATCCTTTCCTTACCAATCCTTCCAATAGAATGTCGAGGGGATCTTGAAGTTGTGATCTGGTTGGTATCAGGGTGTATTTCCAATTTGAGTTTATTCATAATGTGGGCTGATGTTGTTCATTTTCGGGTATCATGGAAATGGGCAGGGCTTCGAGCACCTTTTGCTTTAGATCTAGAGCTCGAATTCCAGATACCCCTAGGAGGTTTATGCCCCCTAGGACCTCATTGAGGCGTTTGTTATAGCCTTTTACTAGGAACTTCACTGGATTCGTTGCTGTTGCAGCGTTTAGGCCTTGCACCATCATTATTTTATTGGTTTTCAAATGAGGAATGAATGGCTTAATCACGTTTACTTGTGCCCCTGTACCTAGCAGAAATTTGGCTACCGTGATGTCAGTTTGGTCGTTGGGATTTTGAATTTCTATTGAGGCGTATGGACGTGGGTCGCTATCTACCAATTTCATATAATTTGTTGCCATTACTGCCTTTACCGTTTTGTTTTGAACTTCCTGTCTACCGTATTTTTCCACAACTTCCTCCTGTTCTCCTTCACTGGATCTAGTTACTGCTGTCTGTGTTATATCGCTTCATCTAATCGTTGCAAGTTTTGGTTTTCGTTCGTTTTTATTCAGTTTGTTTAGTTTTAAATTGCTTAGTTTCGTGGTGCTTCGCTTAGAATCTTATCGTTTTGGGTTTTGTTGTTTCACTTCGGTTCGTTAGCCTGGTTCCACTTTGTTGCATTTGGGTTTGCTTTGCTTTAGATCAGATCATGTTAAGTCAGTTTCAAAGTCCGTCTTTCGTTTTCCGTTCGGTTTGTTGGAGTCTTGATAGCCGTCGGTCGCCGGACTCAAGCCGACGGCGGTTACTTGTTTTTTGGTTTTGCGTGGTACTCTTGAAACCCTAGGGTCCTTGCCAGGTCCTGTTGGCCGTCGTCCCCTAACCGTCTTATCTTCTTCTTTGAAAGGCCAGATTTTGCAACTAGGAAACTGAATATGGCCCTTTCTAATGGCATCCGCTGGGGAGGTGAATACTTCGATGTTGAGGCTCTAGCTGGTGGCGGTGAGTTACGTGGGGGTCAATATCTCGTTGTTGTCGGTGGTTTCCGGTCCGGGTCGATTGCCATTGGTGAATCTGATCTCGGGATTTTTTGTCTGCCCATTGAAGATGGACGGAAGAATCTTCAACTGGGTATGCAGATGTGGCTCCGTGTTCTCCATCAATGACGGGGTATGCTGTCTTCTGTGCTTTTTCCTTCATAGCCCCCTGTAACTGATCCAATTGGCCCAGGGTATGAATTACGGGCCCATTGATGGAAGCGCTCAACAATAGGCAGGCGGTGATACTCTGTGTTCCCCCATATATCTCGGTCGCTACCTCTATGGCCTCGGCCAGGCAAGGTACATCCCCAGGTGTGGTGGTATACCGGTGTGGCCATGCTCCTTGCACCTGGGCAGGCATCAGATTTAAAGCCTGTTGTGCGGGGTTCCACTGCGCATAGGACGCCCCGATCACAGCGTACGCCAGTGATTCTGCGCTGGTACGACTTGCTGCTCCCTCGTGCCAGGTGTGGACTTTGCGCTGCAGGGCCTCTACCGCTAGCGCTGGCACCGGGATTGGCCAGTAGTAGTTGGCTGAAATAGGGACTGGGCTCTGCTCCATGCAGAGTTTCGAACGAGCTGCAAGGCTTCCTCTTGATTTATTGTTTCACTCCCGGCTTCTGCTACCAAACGTCCTAGCCAAGTGATCGGTGTCTCGTCATTTCGTATTGATGTATCTTTCTTAGCTCGCTTATCTCCGAGTGGGTCCTGGATCATGTGGTTACAGTAAGTCTCATTCCCCCTTGAGGGTCGGTAACTAACTTCTGTACTGCAATGGGATATGCAGTTACTAGTTCTTCAGTGTTGGTTTCTTTGGTTTCTTTGTCTGTATTAATGCTTATGGTTTCACTGGTTCACTGTGGCCTTGTATCGGTTACATTTGCTTCCTTAATCGTATCCGTTCCCATGCTTACGGTTACTTTGTTGCACTTTCTGGAACTTGTCTGGCTGCAATTCTCCTGTACGTCCTCCTGGTGGCGTGGGTCGACGTACGGAGGCGGTGATGCGCGTACAGCAGGTGGCGCTGTTGCGGGAGGCGGGCTGTCGTTGGGCAGAGCTATTGGTGACGTCTCCATGGGAGGGCGGCTTTTGGTGGGCGGAGTGGGTGGTGACGTAGGCTTAGGGGTTGGCGCACTCTTATCTAAGTCAGTGCCATCTTTTAATGGCTGCTCGGCCACATTTTTGGCTGTTGCTTCAACAGCCACCTTCAGCTGTTTCCCCAGATCCATGAATTCCCCCAACAAAGAGATGTATTCTTTGAACAAAACATTTATTATACTGCCCTTCTTCCACTTTTTGAGACCGGGCCATCTGGTTGTCTTTCCGTCTCTTTCCAGGGCCTCACGGAGCTGCGTTATCAAGTCGTGGCCTCTCAACCCGCTCGTGAGGCTGGGATACTTGAGCCGATCTGGCAGAGGTTCCTTCCCGCCCTCAATTACATACTTCCCACACTGAGCCAGCTCCTGGGCCGGGCTTAAACTCGCCGTGGCCGGAGATTTTGTTTGGGCCCGGGATGCGGCTCTATTTTCCTCCCTCGGGCGATAAACAGCCCGGGAGACTCTTAATATGCAGCTCAGGGCTCCCGGACTGAGCCGGACGGCCCTTTCCTTCCTGCTTATCCCATCCAGGGACAAATAGCCATGGATCGCGGCTGAGGCCTGGTTTATGGCCTGGTGGAATGCTACGTGGTTCCATAGGTCCTCCAGATTGGTATTTGGGCGGACCCCGCTGTGCTGTGGGCAGCCTTCGATCAGCTCAGACTCCATGCCTCCCGTGGTTCCTGTTCGTGACGCCATGTCACAGCCCCGGAGCTGGCGAGCCAAGCTCACGGTCGTGGTCACAGTGGGGCGGCCGGGTGGTGGCAATTGGAGTGGACAGGTGGGAGTTTTTGGCAATGGATTACTGAGTGGCACGGAAGTGTGTGGTTTCTTAAACAAGTGGGATTTATTCGACTTACGCTTTTGAGGCATAGGCAATGATCTTCAGTTACAGTGGATGGTAACAATGAACAAACAGAGGGGTCTGTCAGCTCACAGCGTTCACCAGCAAGCCCTTGCTATCTAGCCAGAGCTAGGGGTGGCTGCCTGCTGGCTAGTCCCAGAGCTGGTCGACAGCTTATGAAAGGGTAAACTCACGATAAGACGAACTGTAACTCGGTGAACTGATTAGAGTCATGACACCAGTCCTGAAGGACGATCGGATGGTCGAGGTGATAGCCGAAGTCAAAAACCAGGTAAGTCGTAGTGAAGTATCGAGGGTGATCCGAGAGCGAAGTCAAAATCAGAGCCAAAAACAGTCCAGTAACCGGAGAATCAATACAGTATAAACGAGGTACGAAACGCAGCGAGAGCCCGCGCTGGAGGAGACCTACCAGAGGGACAGTCCCTAAGAACTAGCCTCTGTCCTCAGTTGAATGGATCTCCCCCCGAGGGAGGGGCTCCTTAACCTTTTATACCAATTTGGTGGCCAATTAGAATGCGTCCCTCAAAGAACTTTCTAACTGAATGACATCATGCTCTTAGCTGGTTGAGCATGCGTGAGTTTGAGCTCTTCACTGTTACCAAGCATGCGCAGGGCTGAAAAGTAGGTCAGCCTGACTGACAGCTCTTGGGGTCGCCCAGGGGACACATGCTGGGTGAGCCCAATGGAAAATTCCAT
>NW_017729025.1:107508316-107522403 GCF_001723915.1 Gavialis gangeticus | reverse complement strand
ACTATGTCCACTGCTACCCCTGCATCTAAGGATTTGGTGACCTGGTCATAAAAGGCCACCAGTTTGGTCTGACAGCACCTGCCTCTAATGAACCTGTGTTGGTTGCCCCTAAGCATAATCTCCCTTGCTGGCCCCTCGTGGACATGTGCCAGAAAAATTCTCTCAAAAAGCTTCCCTAGGATTGAGGTAAGACTAACTGGCCTATAGTTAACTATACTGGCCTATAGTTAACCAGTTCAAATATTTGAGCAGTACTATAAGTAGAGACTGATCAATAGATGACGAAAGAAAAATGTGAATAAGAAAACATGATGTATTCCTGCACAATATCTGGAGAATGAAGCATACCAGTTTCCAGACTAAGATGGAAGTATCTGATGCAATTATAATTTCAACTTTATTGTACTGTGACAAAATGTGGCAACTGATAGTCACTGATAACAGGAAGCTGAATGCATTCCAGAAGTTTCTTTTGAGGATACTCACAATATCCAAGTATTGTAAGTCATAAGATCAATAATGAAATCTTTGAGGGAACTGAATAGAAACCTATTGCTTCCATACTTAGGAAAAGAAAGAGCAACTCAAACAAGTATTCAAACAGTCAGTGGAGTGAACACCAACCCTTGTAAAACATAGAAGAGGAATGCAATGACAAATGTGGTAGGATACCATAAAAATAGTATGCTGAAGTCATGGGAGATAAATATAATGACTTAACTCAGTATTGCCAACAGAGATGCCAGATGACTTGGACAGTCCAATATGATGCAATATATGGGATGAACAAAGGACTAAGAAAGGACTTCTATCAAGAATGAATAGTCTTTTTTATGGGGGGTTGTAGGATCATAGGAAAGTAGGGGGAACTTGGGAGGTCATCTAGGCCACCCGCTGCTCCAGTCAAAACTTTCCAGCCAGACGTCTGTCTAGCCTACTTCTGAAAATTTCCAGGGATGAATTTACCACTACTTCTCTAAGCACTTTGTTCCAATGCTTGATCACTCTCATAGTCATTAAGGTCTTCCAATATCCAACCTAAATTTCCTCTTGTGCAGCTTGAGGCCATTGCTCCTAGACTAGTTCCATACAACCACAGAGAAAAGGCTATCTCACTCCTCTTTTTAATCATTCTTCAGGTATTTTAAGACTGGTATCAAATCCTGTGTCAGCCTCCTCTTCTACAGATGAAATAAACCTAGTTTTTCTTCCTATGTCATACTCCCCAGTCCTCTAATCGTTTAAGTAATCCTCTTTCCAATCCAACCACATCTTTTTTGAAGTATGTGGCTCATAATTGAATACAATGTGTGAAGTGAGGTCTCATCAGTGCCAAATAGGGCAGAAGAATAATTTATTTTGATTTACAGGATCTGTTCCTGTGAGTACAACACAGTACACTGTTGGGGAACAAGAGTGTACAGTTGTCTCATATTAAACTTATGGTTCCATATAATTCCCAGCTCCTTCTCTGCAGTACTGCAGCCTAGCCAGACATTCTGCATTTGCATATGCAATAATTTTATTCAAAGTACAGGAGTTTGCACTCATCCTTGTTGAATTTCATCTGATTGTGGACCATTTTTTTTCCAGTTTATACAGCCCTACCCTCCAGAGTGTTTGTAATTCTACCCAGCTTTGGTTGTCATAAGTTAGAATGATGTGAAATTTTGGGGTAAAAATGGACCACTGAGAAAGGCTCATAAATTCAGGGGATATTGCAGGTTATCTTTTGTCATGTCAGCTGAATGAATTGTGAAGAGATATGTGAAGTGAAAGAGGCCTGATCAGAAAATTTCATGGCTCCCTTCTCTTGGTGGATACATGGAGAGGAGGTGCACCTTCCTCTTGGTCTCTCTCCTCCTCTCATACCCTTCTTACTCTTATTGAGATATTCCACATTACACTTCAACATTAGGTAAAATGAAGTGTGCCAGTTATACCCTAGTTTGGGCTGTACCAAACTGCTACCAGATGTCTAGATACTCTTCAGTGGAAAGTTTAGAATGCTAAATGTTCTCTTTATTACCAGCAGAGTAGTCTAGTAGCCACAATTATATTGAGTTTGAGTATTTAATCAACTTCAGTCATGGTAAGAAGTAGGGTTGTGTGAAGCTTCAGTCCCTGATTTGATTTGGTGGAGATTCAGCCCAATTTGGTGGATGAATCTCTGAATCTGAATTGAATCAGAGGACCCTTTAATCTCTCCACATCAAATTGGAACCCTCCAAATCAATTCAAAGACATTTGGAAAGATTTGAAGATTTGGGCGTACAGACAGCTTTAAATGTTTTTTCTACATACCTCTAGGTAGGGACTCATGAGTGCTTCAATGCTGGGGCTTATGGAGTGTCCCACAGAAGCACAGGGGGCTCCCCAGCACACTCAGCATCAGACCCAGAGGCAGACCAGGAGCAATTCCAGTCCACTTCTGGGTTCACCAGGGATTGCTCAGGCTCCACCCCACCTCTCCCCCGTGCTGGGCAGCTGATGCCTTCTGGGTCTGTGGGGGGCACCCGGGGTCCCTCTGTGGCTGATCACTGATCCAGGGGGAGGCTGTGGGGGGGGCGCAGTCCCCAGCAGACCCAGAAGTGGGCCAGAAGTATTCCTCCTCTCACTCCTGTGGGACACTTCATGCACTCCAGCATTGCAGTGATCACGAGCCACACCTGCTACATCAAAGTATGTAGAAAAAACATTTAAAGCTGTCTCTATCTCTGAATTGCTGATTCTTCAAATCAGCACTGAATCTGCATATTCAGATTTGGCTGAATTGAATCAGGGACAGTGATCCGAATCAACTAATTGAATCACTGTCCCTGATTCAGGCTGAATCCGAATCCGAATCAAATACGGCCCGGTTTGCACACCCCTAGTAAGAAGGGTTATCCTCTATTTCCTGTGTCTTTCTCTTTCACTAAATAGAGAGACTATGCTGTCTGTTTCAATACTTTCTGTATATTGGAAGCATTCTGTCATGATCACGTTATCCTTTCTTTGACTAAAGTTGAAAGTATAAGCAAATATTTCACCTTAGAAAGTAAATAAACCAAAACCTATTTTGTTGGCCTAAGCAAGAAGACTGACATGGAGTTGACAAAATCTTCCAGAGCTGTCGGATTTATTCTCTAAGAGCAGTTGTATTTTCTGAAAACTAATAGAATAAAACCATGTTATTTTTATGCTACAGATGTCAGTTGGGGCTCCAGTGTTAGAAAATTCTGGCACTATTTGGTTATTTTTCCAGCTGAGCAGCCAGGTGGAGTTAAATGGACTGACCTGAATTCCACCTGGTTTTCAGGGCAAAATTATAAGCCAGTATCAAATGGAAAATTTCAGAACATATCATGTACTTAACGGTCAGTAAGGGAATTTCTGTTTAAGAAATAGAACAGAGGTATCTGGCTTACGCATTTTTCCTTTCTTTTTCCTTTAGAAATATGTTTTGTTTCTTCAGTTTTGCCTGTATCCTGTATTGCAAATTCTGTACTGCAGAACTATTGTTAAAGCATGTTATTAAAAAGATAATAACTAGCAGTTAAAGGACATTGCAGTGATTTAAAAAAATGACACTCTATCCTTATAAAAGAGTGAGGGACATATGCAGGATTCCCAGAATTTATGAACAAAGCTGTTTTGACATTTAAAAGAAATATATACTTGTGTATATCGATTGATAGCACTAAACCTTATGGACTTTTAGTATTGTATGAGCAACATGGGTAAGGTTTAGGTCATTTCAATTTATTTTCTTTGATATAGACAATACAATTAAGAAGTCACATTCTCAGCCATTTTTTAAATGGACAACTCTGTCATATTTCATACTTTGAGCCCAGATGGGATCATTACATCTTCTGCTCTTGTTTTCCATATATCAAATGCACTGAATTTCATACGGACCTCTTTCATTAGTGCTGAATGGCTTTAGTTAAAGCATTTTGGTCCTCTAGGAACTAAAATGTTGTGTGGCATAGGGTACTAAGATAACATCAATGGCCAAAGCTCATGAAATAGAAGAGAATTAAATAAGAAAAAAACATTCAAAATATACACACCCAAGCTTCAGAGAAACCAAAAAACACTTCTTTTCCTTTCTGACCTTCTCTCAAATCAGGAGATCAGTTTGACTATGAGCAAGCAAGAAAGACACAGTATTCATTCATCTAGGAAAGAGGATTTTCTGTACCACCTCATTTTCTGGATCATCCTTGTCCAGTGTCACTGCCAGTCACTGATGCACTACAGGAAGGTAGAACAGGAGCGGAGACTAGGGATGTAAATATTATTTAACATTTTTGTTGTTTAACCTCCACTAATTATATTGGTTAAACAGTTAACTGCTAACACCACAGCTTGGATATAGCCACTGCTGGAAGCCACTTCTGAGGCTGTTTGATGGGGGGCAGTGAGGAGAAGGTTGGAGAGGAGGTGGTTGCAAACCCAGCCAGACAACACAGCCCAGGTGAAGCCCCCTGCTGGGATGGGGGGAGCTCCTGTGAACTAGCAGCTAATTGCTTAATCGATGAGTCATTAGGCTGCCTGCTGTTTTTCTCTTTAACTTCATAGGCTATGAGTACTAGTCCTCCTTGCCCCTCCCTGCTCCCTCTGCCCCCTCCTCTCTCCTTCTTCCCTCCCTCTTGCCTGTCACCTAGCTCCTGCTGGGCACTATGCACCTTCCCTTCTTCCTCTTCTCTGCCAGCCTACACCCACCCCAGACTAAACAATAATTGTAAGCTAACCAGTTATCACCGGGCTTATTGGTTAAATAATTAATAATTTAATCTTTCACATTCCTAGATGGGAACTCAGAAGATAAGATACATCTGACCAATTTTATAGTAAGAGAAAAAATGCTCTTTATGCCTCTTCAAGCCAGAGACTGAAGTCATTGCATTAATGCAAAACTTCAGGTGTTATGATTCAGAAAGAACAGGTAGTTCTGTTCTCTCAGAAGAGAAGGTGCATAGAATAGAGAAAAATTACTCTAAGTATCAAAATATGCTTCCTAGATTGTAGAACTTCTTCCAAAATTCTATTAGAAATATATGTTTTAGAAAGTTATTTGATTTAATCTTAAAGACTCCATCATCTCCCTTCATAGCTGAATATATCTAACTTACATCTACTAGATCCTATTATGCCTTTTCTAGAAAAATTGAAAATACTCCTACTCTCAAGTAACTTTTCAATATGTAATCACCTATATAAACCTATGAACAAGTGATTATTCAACTTCTTTTTCAAAAAAGCTTAAGTTGAGCTCTTAATCATCCTAGAGCAATGGTTCCCAAACTCTGACAGATTGCGCACCACCAGTTTAAAATGATACAACCTTAAGTACCACAAGCAAATTTTTCAGTTCAATCTTAAGTACCACCAGCATTTTTTTTGTCAGATGAAGTAATTATAATAAATCTGTTAATGCGTATCACTGACAGGTTGTCTGCGTACCGCTGGTGGCACCCAAACCACAGATTGGAAACCGCTGTCCTAGAGTAAGTTTTGTTTTCCAGACCCTAATCATTTTTATCTCTTTTCTTTGAACTCTTCCTAGTATTGAACATCATTTTTTTATGTGTGGACACTAGAACTGGAGACCATATTCTAAAAATGTTATATTACTGTTACAGACTCTTAGATGTAATGTTATTCATGCTTTTTTATTTGGTGATATTTACTTTTAGAAGATACTGTCTCATTTCCACTTTTGTAACAAATATTTAACCTTCTTTTTATCTGCTTCTTCATATGAGATAGATGCACCCTCATGCTCTGGTCCAAAGAGCAGCAGGAGTGGTGGCCATCAGGCAGGCATGTTAACCCTTCCCTGTCTGCTCCCCTTGGACATACAGCACAGGCAGCCACAAGTAGGTAATGGCCCAAGGGTGGTGGTAGGCAGGAGGCAAAGGGTGGGGGAGTCCTGAGGGTCATGGGGGATGGATATCTGTGATGCTGGGGGTGGAGGGGCTTCATGATCCTTGGAAGAGAGAGTAGGCTTCATTCCTGATCATGTGGGGAGGGACAGGGACTTTGTTAACCTTCATGCTGGGGCCTTGGGAATGTAATGTTCATTCTCCATCAACTAGGGGAGATTGGAGTTGTGGAAGATCCTGGCATCATGGGCACTGCTTGCCCAGACAAAGAAGATGTGGATGAAGTGGCCACAGTAGTTAACAACACCTATCAGCAAAAATGGAATAGAAACACTTGTGATTGCTAAACTCCACAGAGCCTGACAGAGAGCAAAGGATGGTGATTTGGGTGTTATTGCCAGTCCCCACATGGTTGGAAAAGCCTAGCCCTTGAATGCCAGGAATGACTTCATGTAGGTTGCTAAGGCAGAAGATGTAGTTTGGTGGAACATCCTGGATGATGGAGCATACCTCCAGCCTCCTGCTTGAGCCATGGTCCTGTCCACACTGAACTTGTTGGCAAAGGAAATGGGGTTGTCTAGGCTGGTGAGCTTCCATATTGAGACAGCAATGAGCTTCTCTGAAGTCAGGAGTGGCCTTTTGCTGTTGTTTTTCCTTTTGTATGTGGGGAGCCATTAGAGCAACAATGTGCATGAAGCTGGCCTGGCACATGTGGAAGTTCTGCATCCACTGTTCATCACCTCAGGTGTGCAGGTCAATCTACTCTCACCAGTTGCTGCCCATGCTCTGGGCTCTGAAGTGCTGGTAAACAGTTATGAGGTACTCTATGAGCAACCTGGAAGTAATGGCATTTAGGGGACCCCATGTTTATCAGTCAGCTGGAAGTTGTAAGCCACCTCCAGGTGGGTTGGTGCCTGTATGGTCCAGTAAGTGACCCTATGTGGGTGGTTGGATTCCTGAATTACTTTGCAGGAGGGTGTATGTCAACACAATGATATTTCCAACTAGTTACAGGTGGGCAAACTGTCCCTGCAGCTCTGTAGAGACACAAGCAGGATGCCATGGATGATCTGGCGCCATTCCTGAGTCCCCGCACCTCTGTGAATGGGGCATGGGGCCATGGTGGGGTGCAGGAGGAGAAACTGACACACATACAATTAACAAAAGAGGGGACTCTGGGTTTTCACTGAAAGTCTCTGGGAAGGACAGGAGTGAAGGACAGGAGTGAAGGACAGGAGTGTGCAGGAGTTCTGCAGAGGGGATCATGGTCTCTGTGATGTTGCCATCAATTGATCAGTCTAGTGTCTTCTGTGATATACTCTGACTCTCGCCTGCCAGATCTTGTTTAATTTTGATGTTATTAGTCAGGAGATGTTATTGACGCAGTATGATACTAGCAATCTATCTAGGTTCTTCTCTACACTACAGTCTCCCAGGAGGCTCTCTCAACTGTCACCCAAGATTTATATTATGAAATGGGTCCAAGTCTTATATGGGTTGAACAATTCTCTTTATTAGTCTTTTCCTTTTTATACGTATAACCAGTTCACGTTCTGATATTTTGAGTCTATTTTAAACTGTTTATATACTTTTTAATTGTCCCTTTGGAAACATTTTTTTTATCTAGAACCTCATCTTAAGTAACATACAACAATGTAAATACAACTAATGGACTATTTTAAACTTTACAGGGAATTTTACTTTCAGTTTCTTTCTTTCTTTCTTCTTCGGTGGGGTCTTGCTTCACTAACTCTTTGGGATACTCCCGTGTCATTTTTCTGTAAGTGTGGGAAAATAGCTGTAACTCAGGCTCTCTCTGTCCTCCAGCACTTCTAGGGCACAGCTAGTCCACATCAATGTCCAATAAACACAAGAAAAACCAGAATAAACTCAAATTGTCGTGCACCTGGGGAGCATCTGTGGCTCTTCCCTTCTTGTGATTTCTTCTTCTCTGACTCCTCTCCCTTCTCTGGAGTGATCCAAGATTCAGTTTACTTCTCTGGCAGCTCCTGGCTTACTCACCCATTCTTGTTCCCTCTGACACGCTGGACAGGCCTTCTGATTCCCTGGTCTCAGTGGTCTTACCTGACTTCTCTCTCTCAGAGCCTTCCTCCACCCCTCTCTCTTCCTGTTTGCCACGCAGTACTGCCACAGGCTTTTTAATCTGCAGGGAATAGCTGCTCCAGAAACGGCATTCTCCTCACTCTATCTCCTTCCCTGTTTGAAGTATTTGGGTTTTAGCCAGCCCCTCTTCACAGTCCCCTATGTTGGCCAGCCAGTCAGGGTTGCCCTGTGCTGATCTCAGCAATTTCTGCTATCCCAGGGAGCCAAAAGAGCAGGCTGGGTTGCATGCATAGGGTGCCCCTGGTCATGGACCATTATCAGTGCAGACTGTTAGCATGACTCCTGCCCTGAATGCAGAATGCTTGAACAGTTGTCAAACAGTAGGAGTTCCAAATGGTTGCACTAAACTGCTCAACTTCAACTGATTGCTTTCAATTCTTGCTTCCATGCACCCTTTGACACCATTCCATGTAGATCCATTACGTGGTTTTGGCAGATGTCCTACACTGAGCCTTCAACTTAGCAGGGTACAACCCTAATCTAATTCTTGTTAAACTCTAAACCTTGGGTGTATTTTTGTACTGCTCTTGGATTTTATTTCCTTGTATGTTTGATTGGTTGGTTTGGTTTGGTTACTTGTTCACTCTACAAACATGAATCAGTCATTTAAAGTGTCTGCTTAAGTTTACCTAGCTATAAAAGGAGAGACAATGCTTACTTCTGATTGAATTAAGAAAACTGTGAACTCTACACATGCAGACAAGAAAAGGAGACAAAACAGTGAAAACTATATGAATACAAACACCCGAAACACATATTAATGGAAGAATAAGGGCATTGCATTGATATAGGCTAGGGACTGATTGGCTAAGAAGCAGTTCTGCAGAAAAAGTTCTGGCTAGACAAAGCTTTGGCTGCGATGATCTAATTGGGAATGGTCCTGCTTTGAGCAGAGGGTTGGACTAGATGACCTCCTGAGGTCCCTTCCAAACCTATTTTTCTATGATTCCATGATTCATTTCCTCTACCCCTGCCCACACACATTAGCCTTGCCTAAATTCAGAGCCACTAACAATTCCAATAAATGGTTATTAAAAAAGCAAAACAAATCCTAAAAAAACAAAAAAATGAATACACAAAATATGGTGAGAAGGTCAAGTTTAGAGTTATTATTAATTTTAGTTTAATTTCTTTAGCCAATTCTTTCACAGAAGGATTTATTTCTTGTCTTTTCAGGCTAAAAGCTATATTTTCATATTAGCTGCTGAGTGCAGTAGAAGTATGTTGAAAGCTCTACAAATATGACACCACTCTCCCTTGGCCCAAGAGATAAAAGGATTTAGTCAGTCAGTAAAGCAACCTGTTGTTCATGGGTCGGCACTCCAAAACTGCCATGATGCCTTGATAGATGGACTTTAGAACCACTGAGACAGAAACAGTGTGGCTGTAGAGATACACATTTTTGTAAAGCTTTGGTCTGTTTGGAAACTTCACTCTGATTCTTCTCTTCCTCTCAACCCCATCCAAGGCAATACTGATTCTGACTCACCAGCTTCAAAATGGGATTTCACAGTCACTGGACAGTGGAACGAAATCAATTATATTTCTCTTTTTTTTCTTTAATTTCAAAGTTAATCCAGCAACGAACCCCCTAAGTGATAGCACATTGTATCTACTCAGCCATAATATGCTATATTTATTCAACTGTAACTTCGAATGAAAGCTCTGCAGAAACCAAAATGATTCTACATTCACAGACTGACAGTGACTCCTTGTACCAAAAACACTATAATCTGACAGTTTTTTCTAGATGGTCCACATGCATTCCAATATGCTCATGTCGCAATATGCTCATTAACAAGAGGTATGTACAAGTCATTTTGTAGATGCCAAATAAAGTAAAAGGTTTATTTGCTTCATACATTTCTAATGAAAAAGACTCTTCTTTCTGAAATACCAATCTCAGATTAGGAATTTTTACTTCTTTTCATTTAAAGGAGACCTAACTAGACAAAAGAGGACAAAAACTATGAGTACTCATGTTCTTACATGTGAATACCTGCCTAACCAAGATTGTATCCATTTTGCATTTGGGGTCTGTTTAGCATGGCTAAATTCCATTAGTGTAAATTAAAAAAAAACAACACATGTCAATGTGGTAATTGTGACTACTTGTATAAATTAAATTTTGATTTTGCACTTGGCCAAAGGTACTTGCACATTCATCAAATGGAAACAAACATTGATACCATGTGACTTTTATGACCAATCATAACTAAATATACATAAGAGGACTGTTGTGTGAACCATCCACAGCATTAAAAAAAGAAAAAAGAAAGAAAGAAAAAACACCTTTTGCTAAAAATTAGGCAAAATTCTTAAACTCAAACTCTTAAAATAGAAATATAGTTTCAGGAAGTCACAGTTTGCTTGAGGCCATTCCACAAGCTGGAAGAGAAAGTAAATTCATTCAGTTCTTCATTATGTACTATTCATTCAACTCTAATTACCAGGGAAAAGATTGGATAACAGCCACAGGCATTTTAATACCAATGAACTCCTTTTTTCTGTACCTATTGAGCTGAATCTGTTTTAGTGGTGGGAATTCTGCATATGAAGGAGGAGATGTTCAGCACAAATAATTATAGGCTTTTTGAAAAGTCATTTTTTTCCATGAAGATCTTGCTCATGAATGCTTAAGCTGCAATGTGTCAAACTTTTATGGTAACAACTGTTCCAAATGACTGCAGTTGATAGTAATAGATTTTGTTTTGCAAGACAAAAGCTAAAGATGACAATATTTGTTTCCTGGAGGTGGTTCAAACTTTTGAAAGCAGAGTCTGAGGTGCTGCTTTTTAATCATTAGTTTTCTAGATTTCATTATAACAGTTAAATTGTAGAACATTTTCAGATACTGCTACCAAAGAGAGGAAAAGAGGATGCTATAGTTAAATGTACAAACCACTCAGATTCTTCATGGTGAAACTTTGCAGTGAACATAGGAGAAGCCAGCATATATAGAATATATCCAACTTTTTAGTCCATGGATTCTGTTTATTTGTTTATTGCTACATTTGATTTACTACACCTATCCCTAGACATAGGCAAAGTTGCTTTCAGTAAGATTCAGAGATTTCTGAAAGTGCTAAAAATTATACCCTAATACCATCATGGCACGTGGACTAAAACAGATACTTTTCTCAGTAGCCTCAAAATAAGCAAAAGCCCAAGCTCATCAAGCAACACGATTAAGTAGAAATTTCAAGTTGCCATGTGTTAGGCTCAGTTGCATTTGTTTATGGAAACTCTTCCTTCCATAGGATAATATTGATTTTTATGGACATTTTTCAATGTTATATTAGGAAAACCTAAACAAAAGAATGGGGGTTAGATCAACTTAAAAGTCAAACCATATTAATTAATCAATCTACATCACAATGATTCACTCTGATAGTTAGACATTAAACTTGATATGCATTACCCTGGTGCTTAATGTTTGATATAGTATGGATTCTTCAAGTACATGACCTTGGGTAACCATTTTTCTGTAGTAAGTAATCAAGTAAAAAGTAAAAAAAAAAAAAAGTAAAATAAAGTAAAAAAAAAAGGGTAATAAACCCATAAGGACAAAGAGGTGAAAAAGTTAATCTAGGTAATGGAATAAAAATCTGTAGTCCCTGTTTAGACCATACTTTACACAGTCATGTCTGTGGGTGATTTCTTGGTCTACAAGTTTCTGTTCAAGGGAACTTTTAATAATTAACTGGTTAAGAACAAGTCATCTGATGTCAGCAGTGCAATGTCCAGGAAACTGCAAGTGTTGTACCCCAGGTTTGTGTGTGTTTTTGGACTTGATGTCAGATCAGTGTTCATTGATTCTTACGCATATATATCGCCCCATCTATCCAACGTAGACGGCAGAGGGGGACTGGAAGCAAATGATGGCATATATGATATTGATAGAATTACAGGTGAATGGACCTTGAATGTCATAATTTGTGTTATTTAGTCTAGTGATTATTTGGTCTGTATTGCTTTGCATCTGAGTCCATTTCAAAGCCTGGTGCTTCAGTGAGAATTTTTCTTTACTTTTAAGATGGACCTTAAACAGCATATGAAAGGGATTATATGATGAGGTTGCCTGAAGGAACAGCAAAATAGACAACATGGGAGGTCCCTTCAAGTCCTGGGATGCCCCTCAAATTCTGGGCTCCAAAGGGCAGAGCTCCCTGACTTGAATAACCAACCATGATAAATGTATAAACACAAAAATGCATTGAGTCTAGGGGCTGTATGACTAACACAGGAGCTAACAACTGAATACTAAACTTATGGATTTATGTAAATATTTAAAAAACTCACCAAACTCAATTATCAATACCCGCCTTCCCAACAGGTTTTCCTCTGTTCATTGTTTTTTGTTAAACTGACCTTATTGGAATACTTGTACAATTAACTGCACATTGTTGTGAGCTTCTATATTACAATTATGCTTATTTTTGTAGCAATAAGTCCCTGTGTGGACATATTCATTAACAAATTAAAAGCATTTTATTGGGATAGAAGGAAGTGCTTTTTTCATTGTTTTGCACTGAGGAGCAAAGGTAGGTAGGTATATCCAGGTTTCTTTCCATCCTAATTCAGAGCCTGACTTTACCACCTGTTTTTGTATGTTTCAGAACAATGTAAAATGAATTCAGAGAAAGGGGCTCTGGGGACTACAGTTTAACAGCATGTGATTCTGATCTCTGGCTTGCGCTACCAGCCATGCTCTGCAGACTAATTTTCCAGCTCCATCTGCCCCTCTGCTATGCAGACCACTTTCTTGGGATCTGAGGAAATTATGCAGAAAACTACAGAGATAAAAAGTAAATTTGGTTTTCCTTATATTTTCTGCTCAGTAAAATGTCAGAAAACATACCAGTTAAAAAGCAAATAGATAAAACGTAATTTATTATATTAAGAGTGACAAGTTATTACAAAGAAATGTGCATGGAGGAACAATCTTGTACACAGACCATACACGGTAACTTGTTTGAGCAGAAGAGTAAAGGGTTGGGTTTTTTTTTTTTTTCATTTCCATGCATATGAGCTGTGGAACATTTCTTGGAATATTTCTTGTTTTAATGTATCTAAAAATTATTATCAAAGCACCACATGTTGCACCTTGGTGAAACCCTCAGTCTGAGACCTGATACACTGGAGAAAGTTGAGTGTGAGGGTAAACCCTTAGTCTCATAAAAAAGAGATAGGTTTCTGTGATGTACAGTGATGTTGGTGTGGGATATCATAGAGGCAAGGCTTTCTTAAGGTGATATATTTCATTGGACAAACTGCATAGTTGGAAGAGGCTTAGACAAGCTCTTGAGTGCAAGACATTCTTCACATCTGAGCAGTAGAAGTCAACACATCACAATGGGAAGAAGGGAGAGAAAAACTCCCAGAGCTAGCAAACAAACAATTAGCAGAAGAAAAGCTGATTCCTGGGAAATCAAGTCCTGTCAAAAGGTAGGAGGGTCATTATCACTTTCCAAGAAGGGGAATACAAATCAGGTAGGTTATAATATGCCATAAAACCTATATCAGTGTTAAGACCTTGGTTCTTAGTTTTCAGCCAGTTAATGAATTACTGCTAATGAATTACTGCTCCCAAGTTCACTGTTAAAAGATGTTAGGTAGACTTCCCTTGGCATGAGGATAGCGACATCAGAATTCAGACTCAGACCTCTGTGACAACCAACCATACTATAGGAAGATAAAAAGAGGAAACAAGGGTGAATGATAAAGGTTGGCTATAAAGTAGGGGTGCACTGATAGAGATTTTTCGGGCTGATACCAATAGCCGATTTTTAAGGAGGCATATTAGCTGATACCGATCCAATTTCTGATACAGCTTGAAGAGCTGTATGAGGCTGGTAAGTTTGTTGTGGTGGAAGGGCAAAGGAAAGGGCAGAAGGGGGTAGATTAAGGCCCCCACAGTGAAGGTAGGAGTGGGCTTCAGGCAGGTGCTGCCCAGCTGGGGTGGGGTGGGGCACGGAAAGAGCCGCAGCTCATCTGGGTGGTGCAGGGGGACATAACTCCCACTGCTGCATGAACCCTGGGAGAGCATGGCGGGGGGGGCTTCCCAGATCTGCACAGGTCAGGGCA
>NW_017729025.1:107490734-107508196 GCF_001723915.1 Gavialis gangeticus | reverse complement strand
GGCTGGGGCCAGGGCTGCATCATGGAGAGGGCTATGTGATACATGATATCTTCCCAGCAGGGGCTGGACTGAGTTGCACTCAGGGTGGGTGGCTGCAACACTGGGAGAGGGCTACGCTGGGAGAGGGCTATGGCAAAATTTGCTGTAGTTCCCCAAATCTTTCCTCCAAGTGCCACCACCCACCCTGCCCTGCCCCAAGCCCAGCCCCCACCAGGAAGAGCCTGGCTCCACCCCCAGCCCTAGCCGTAGCCCTGGCCCTGGCCACAGCCACACTCCACCGGACTCCACTTCACCCTGCCCCCATGTCTTCCCAGCCATGCCCCCCAGACAAGCTGCAGCTCAGTCCCACACCTACCCCAACACCACTCCTTCTCTCACCATGGGAGCTTTGATCTGTCCTCCCCATGACCCTTCCCTTCTTCCTCCCCTTCCACCACAACAGACTTACCATCTACATGCAGCTCTCCAAGCTGTGCTTTTTGATGCCTCTGTGCTGTGCTGCAGCTGCGCAGATGCATGGACCATTTATTGGCCACATTGGGTCAATTTCCTATACAGCCAATTGTCTTAATGTACAGTCATTTTTTTTTATAACGGTGCCAATCCGATATCAGACTTATGTATTGGTGCACCTCTACTGTAAAGGAATACTACAAACATGAATGTATAAAAGAAGAAAGGTTGAGTGGCCAAATGAGTCATAACTGGGTAACGGACAAAGGACAAGAAAAGAATCCATAAATATATTAGAAATAAAAAAAGGGCAAAGGATAACATAGATCCATTACTTAATGGGGAAAGGAGAACAAATTGCAGATGGCATTGAAAAGCCTGCATTTGAGTATTTAATGCTTTCTTTGCTTGAGTCTGCATAACAAAGGGCTAATTCTGTCTAAATACTTATATTTTAACACGGAAATGCAAACAATGGTTGGAATCCAAAAAAAGAAGGTAAAAAAAAAAGATAGAGTCAAATCAGAAGGGTTGATTCACTATAGAATAAATAAGGAATTAGTTGACACAATCTTACAGTAGTGATTATCATCAAAAATATGTGGAGGGTGATATTAGATTTGATCTATCTGAGGAAAACATAGGAAAATGCGGGTAGTAGTGTTGGAGATGGACATAGACAGTTTTCCCCTGGATTTGTTTAGTGACTTAATATTCTTCAGCACTGTTTTATGAAATGTTGGGCTGATGAGATCTATGAAAAGAGGTGCATCCCGTCTCCTGGTGATTAAAGATGCTGGCAATGGGTATATCAATTTAATTGTTTGCACGTCCATACCACATATCACTTTCCTAATACATTTAGATAGCAACTCCTGTATTGCACTAACATTTAAGAAACTCAACCTCTTTTCAAATACTTTTTAATTCTCTTAATATTATCACCCATTTAAATTTTATACCTGTTTTCATTCAATATACATGATATCTTTGGCAGAGATGAGAAGACCACCAAGGAGACCTGATCCAGTCTCCCTTTTTTTATATTTGTTCTAATATCTTCCATTTCTTCTCTGAGTGGATCTTAGACAATAACCCTGAATGTCTGAAGGAGGAAGGAGAGGCTTGATGCCACCTTTATTTCTACAGAATTGGAGTTCAGACGTTTAAAATAATACATTCCTATTTTAGGAACACATATACCCAGTGCATCCCTCGTGAAAAAGAAACTAATTTCTCTTACTAATCTTTGTATGTAGGTTAGGTTTCCCCATGATATTGGTTAACAGTTTGTAGTGCAGTAGGTTCACTTGGCTACATTACTGTTGCCTTTCTCTCTGCATGCCAGCCACAGTTGGATGTAATTCCTTTTTTTCAAGCATGGCTTAACATTTGTATTTGAAATGGTTTTCTTACAGCAGCTATCAGTCAGCATCCAGCTGTGCCTCTACCATAATATGCCAGTGAATTCCCACTAGGCATTACATTTAATAGGAAGCTAATCAAGGACCAGGTAACTTTTCATTAAAGTGAACCCTAATCAAATTTCTTTGGGTATCAAAGACTTAAATAGACATATTATATTTCTGTCTTCAAACCCAGAACCAAAAAGAAATCATATAATCTGTATCAATTTTCTAGATCAGTATGCATGGAAGACAAGTTGAATGAGAATGGATTGATCTTCTCACACTTGAATATAGAAAGCAAGTGTAGGGGTCAGTGCTGTACATTACAGAAGTCAATGACATGACACTTGTCTCCTTCAGGAAATGAGAAGACTGTGGTAAGACTACACATATTTCCACACCCCACTCCTGAAAAAGGAAAATAAACCTCAGGATGAAGATTGTGCATTTGGTTATACAACACTGGTACACCCTTTAGTGTTTCCCATTATCCTTTGAATATTTCATTACTCTTTTATTTACTCCTGTTGGTATTGGTTTTGAGGCAGTTTTATGACAGGATTTATATTTCAATATGGAAGATGATCACTTCAGGATCCATGCATTTATTTCTTCATAAAAAGAACTTCAATTTGCTACAGATACTTTAGTTTTTTATTTCACCAACATTCTAGAAATTTCTCTTCAATGGCAGTGACAGGATACTGAACTTGATAGACCAATTAGCTACTCCAGGGGGCATGCCTACAAGTGCACTTTAGTGGGCGGTAGCTTATTTTACTGTGCTTTAACGTGTCATGTAAAAACTGTGCAATAACACTAATGTACAGTAAAATTACCTACTGAACCTTTAAGCATCAATTAAAAAGTGCACTTTTGGTACTGCATATTAGGGCAACCTAATGCACATTTATTTAATACCTTAAATTGGAGGTATTCAATTTAATGTGCATTAGGAAAAGCGCATTAATGCACATGTAGACATGCCTCAGTTTGCCAAGACTTACTAAATGTGTTTGAATTTCGCTTTTCCTTACTCACATTAATCTGATCCTTAATAATTTTGTTAAAAAAATTAGATAGTGTAGGCACAACATTTATCTGGAAGATTAGAAAATACATTTATTAATAACAGAAAATAGATACTAGATCCCCCCCCGCCACTATATTCTTTGAAGTCTCACAAGGAATTGTAGTATTGTAGCACCTGGCAGAGATTTGCTGCTCCATTTTACCAACAAGCATTGAAAGCTATTAGCTTGTAGCTGAAAGAAAAAAAAACGTAATGTGCAGCTTTACCTATTGCTAAAATGAATCATCTGTTTAAAAGATATGAGGAAGAAGTTTGTAGTAACTGGAGAGGATTTACAGTGATGGGGTAAGGAGTGTTTGATGGAACAGAGGCAGTGCATTTCCTACTCATTCTCTCTGGTTTATTTCACCTGAGAGAACAGAACAAAACATTTCACAATTCTGGGAACTTCTATGGTAAAAAAGCACCAGAATAGGGACAACAACTTATTGAAGAACTTTTATATGGCCCACATAGAGAAGCCACATCTTTTATTTTCAAAGTCTCAGAGTAGCTCTTTCATGTGAAGCCTATCCTTCCCCTAGAACAAGTGCCTATTGACCCTCATAACATCATGGGAAAAAATAAAACAGATAAATGTCAAGAAGCAAAGAACAGATTACTCAGTGTTATGCATATATATGGCAGATACTAGCCAAACTTAGGTGTACCGTAAATCAAGGCTGAATATCAAGTACCTCTCTTGCACTGCCATTTTGCAACACTCATTTTCTACAATGTGTAACAAACCTATCTGCATGGTAGTACCAGACTCCCAAGTTTCTTCCCAACCTCCTGCTGCTTGGACTGAGTTTTGCCCTGGAGTTAACTCCTTATCCCTGCAAGCCTCAGCTCCACTGCCATTATGACCTTATACTGGACTTCGCAGCTGTAGCAGGGGAATCTCTGACAGTTCAAGGTCATTCTTATTTTTTTGTAAAAGACTTTTAGGCCCCCATTTCCTCAGCCTGGAATAGATCACTTACCCAGAGATCACTCTACACCACAAGCAGAGACAAAAAACAAAATGATTTATTATACAGGTGAAAAACATTGTACAAGAAAACCCGACCATAATTTTAAAGAGAGAATAAAAGACAAGTACTGTTTCTTAACCCTCTCAACTTACTACAACCTAGTTCTTCAGAGAGACCTGCCAGCATTTCCAGTGTTTCCTGCTGATTGTGCCAGCCATGATCAGTGGGGACCTGGCATCTCCAACTCCTGGCGTCCAAAGACCCTGGCCATCACACAGATAGCCTTTAAAATACCTCTAAGCCAGCCCCCACCATAGGCATTGTCTTCTTTGCTCATGAATCACAGAATTCTCCAGAACTTTCTTGTCTCTCCAAGATAGCTGAAACACCTCTGGTTAATGAACCATTTCTCTTAGATGCTTTTGCTATTGTGTTTTTCCCATTACAACAAGTCAATAACTTTGGGCACTCGTCCCACCATTGGTGTCTTCTGTTCATGACTGGGAGCAACATTTATCCTTGCCCCTGAACACAATCACAAGAGATGTTTCACTGACTACCTTTTCCTTAATTATGCATCCTTCAGTCTGTTTGACAAAGCTATGTCTAAAATCTTAAAGAGATATACAGAGAACATAACATAATCTATACAGTGATATAAGCGGCATAAATAGATGTGGCATAACATTGTCTGTTCTACAAAACCACAGACATCCTATCAGTGCAACAAACACAGGAAAATCCACGTAACACCCAAGAACCCCAACAAGACTTGGTGGGGTTTGTGACACAGTGCATAATCCTGCAAACAGTGCCATTTTACAAAAGTATATCTCAGTGAATTTAACGCTAATAGAAGATTCTGTGCACCGACCATCTTTGCTGAGACTACTCTGATTCCTGCCTTATATTGCCTTTAAATTTAAAAACTAAACTAAACAGGGACTTAGCAATACATTATTTCCTGTGGGACTATGGAACTCATTTCTATCCATTCTGAAACAGCTTAGATTTTGTTGACTTTAGACTACATTTTTTAAGATTGCTTTTTTGGAGAGAATCATGATTAGCAGAGGAAAATGTCCCCATCAATCCCTCTTTCTGAGCTCATGGTTAGATACTAGTTTTGTTTCATTAAAGAGCAGAGCCATTCTTGTAACACTTAAAAACATTGGAATGTAAAAAAATACATATATTTGAGATTGGGTATGTAGATTTTATCCCAAGTCTCATGCTCATATGAAAATAAATCAAGGGAAAATGCTCTGAGCCTTTCCTGGAGCAACCTAGCAGGCTACTTCATTAAAAAAAAAAAAATTACCAGTATTTTTCCATTGACTCTTGGCATTAATTTGATAAATTCCTAGAACCGGCCCCTAAGTCCCTATCTATCCTTGTCATTTCATCTCTGTCTAATGGGCCAAATAACCTGCTTAAGAAGCAGGAAGATATATAGGGCTTCAGTTACGTTTTCCAAATGCTTTTATTTACATTTTTCTCTACTTAAATCCTGACAGGAAATGAGAAGAGCTGGACCTAAATATTGCTATTTTCAGGTGCTAATCAAGCTCATTACCTTAAAACAAGTATAGAAACCTATTTCCTTTGCAAACAGTCATGCTGAAGGCACTGGCAAAATACTCTGGTAATTAACAAATTATCCTAACATTTCCTTTTCAGTTCAAGGTATGTTGCAAATGTCACTGAAAAGGAATGTTCAATCAAAGAAATGTATTTGGTGAAGCTCACTGATTGCAAGTAAACAAAGCAACAACCATCACGGCCTTGTTGCATCTGTAATACAGTGTCTCCACTTGTTATTCCTGGCCTAGATTTGCTGACAGTACTTCATGAAGAGTTGGATGAAATGCTTTAGAAATGAATGTATTGTTTTGCCAGGCACTGACTGTAAGGAAGAATTCATTGATCAGATACAGGCAGATGACGGTCCCTGAAATTCTGATTCCTGGTTTTCTCTCTTTGTAACATGAAGACTGAAGTTGAACGTAGTTTTTTTTTTTTTGTCTGAGTCAATTATATTTGTCTGTAATATTTCTACTTTCACCCTCACAAAATGAAGTGGGGAATGTTAATAGAATTTGACAGTTAAAATATAATACAGATACAGATCTTTTCCACTAAGTTTTCATAGAGGTATGTGTTTGCCTTAGAGAGGTGCTGCACTTAATAAGGACTTTAAAAGGTTATTAGGAATAGTGCAGGCCAATACAGTCTTGCATTAAAGTAAGCTAAATTAGACTTGGGATGTACTAGGGACTGGGAATTCGTACATGGAGGTCAGAGGGAGATTAGCAAAGGTCTGCGACAGAGTTTACTGCCCCTGATCTGTGACTGGTTGATCTATTAGAAGTTATCTGATGTGAAACATTACATTTAATAAGGTTGCATCCACTTACCCAAATTATTTGATTGTAGCTTATTTGATTAGCACAGTGGCTATCTGCCTTTCTAAAACCAACAAACCCTCAAAAAACCCTCTTGTTTTTTGACTAAAGGAAAACAAAAGAGCAATTTTTCTGTTGAAAAGAATTGGGAAATGTTTTTTAACCTATGTTTTCCTATTTAATATCTCTGGGTTTATCTGGTGGTTCATGTTTGCACACCTAAAAGTGCTAACATTACACAGCACCTGCAGTACCCTTGAAAGGATGTCAAGGCACCCCATGGTGCCATGTACCCCTGACTGAGAATCACTGCTCTAGCTCCATCCAATGTGGCCTCCTAACACCACAGTACATGTGTACCGATTTTGCATTTTCTTAAACTAAAAAAAAAATCCTTTGTACCTAGGGAATAGCTAGTGATGTAGCATTATTGGGATGCTATTTCTTTTTTGCTTGTGGGTTATGATAAGTATAAAAGTTCTCATGCTTCTGGAAAAGAACCTAAATATACTTCTTCATGCGCAAACCTGAACGACTAAGTAGACTAGGAACTCAGTAATTTGACCTTCTGGAAGTGTGAAATAGTGGTCGTTTCAGGAGTAGCATAACAAACTTCATCAGTAAAAAGATATAGGATGGTAAATACTATTCACTTTTTTGATGGCTACTCTTTTCATCAGAGAGAAAGCAGTAATTTTAGTGAATAAATCGTCTAAATGCATTTCTGTTGAAACAATTTCTGCAAAACATTGTAATTATTGCTAAATACTAATGCTTTTAGAGGCAGTTGCTATGCTACTATGAAAAATGATGGTCTTCATGCCATATAAGAAACCAGCAAAAGTATTGCAAAATGATGGACAGGAAGTGTGCCTTTCTTTTGCTTTATCTGACATCAAGGAATGACCCCTTTACCTCTTATTATTTTTCCACCAGAAACTATTTTTCTTCATCATTTTCAGGTATTTGAATCAATGTGTCAGCCTGTGATATTTTAGCAGTCCCATCAGTACAGTAAAGTACACAACACCCTCTCTGCTGTGAATCAAAGCCTATAGTAAACACTGTCATCCAAAATGTTTACATGAGAGAAGACTTCATGTTTTAACCCTAAATGCCATTCAATTCCACTGAGCCCTGATCTAGTCAGTACGTAATAAGCATGAGGTGATTACTTAGTTAATTATACTCTCATCTTCCTTGTACCATGATTTCAGCAAGGTAGGATGAGTATTATGCAGGAATTCTAATTTGCTAGCTCTCAAAATAGAGACTATTCAAAATAACTTGTTTCATTTCATCTTGAAGGACTGCAGAATCAGTGCAGCAGAACTGAAATGCTCCTCACAGGTTTTAGGAGAAAAGCACTTTCTATATTCTCCTTCAGATAATGTGGGCTTTGCATTACTCAGGGAATTCGAAGCTACATTGGTACCTACAATGTATAAATGCTAGCCTAAAACGTATGTTTTGGATCAGTTCTAACAGGCTCTAAGAATATCAAATAACCCCAAACTAAAACTTTGTTCTTTTCCTACAACTAGGTAGAGTGAATTATACCCTTTTCCTTGCCCCCCAAAAGTGTCTCCTCCTCAGGTAACCCCCTTTCTACTGTCGTTTAATGAGCTCAATATTCTAAGTGGAGGCTACTTGTGATGCTTGGCTAACTGTTAAAAAGGTGCAGCTTCTTATATACAGCACTTCACAGATTGAAAAAGATGGTTATAAATCCTGGTTAGGATAACGGGGATTTGGAAGCCCTCTTGTCCATACTCCAGTGCCAGTCCCCTTTCTTGCATACTGGAAGGGGAAGCATGATCTCTTTATAATCCTCAGTTCCCAGAGGATTCACCTAAGTCCCCAAAAATGTGTATTCCCCATCATGTTGGTATGGTGGTAGCTTGGTATATCATGGTTCCTTTTCATAGCTTAGTGTTAAACCTCTCCTAAGTAGTCCCATTATGCATCTTAAATATGCTTCTTAAATGCATCATGCAGATAAAAGGGTGCAGCTCTCAAAGTCAAGGAAAACTACAGGTCCCTGCAAATTGACATTGGCACCCAGGAAGGAAATCTGGAGTCCCTCTAGGTTAAAATACATGGGGAACGTGGCACAGGGGACATCATGGTAGGAGTCTACTACAGACCTCCTAGCCAGAAACAAGAGCTAGACCAGGAATTTATCAGGGAACTGGCTGAGGTTGCACACACTTGGTGCATGGTTGTCATGGGAGAATTTAACTACCCGGGCATCTCATGGGAAGAGCACTCGCCAAAACTGATCATTTGAAAGCTTCCTTACGTGTGTGGATGAGCTCTACCTGACTCAGGAAGTCTATGGGTCAACAAGAGGTAAAGCATCGCTGGATCTGGTACTGGCCAAAGGGGATGATCTAGCCAGTGACCTAAGAATCAATGGAAAGCTGAGTGATAGTGACCATAAGCTGATCACTTTTACTATTCATCGCAAAGCTGGCAAGTCAGTTAGCAATGCAAAAGTCCTCAACTTTAGGAAAGATGACTTTGACAAACTCAGGAGGCTCATTGTTGAGTCCAAGAGGAGTGGTTGCTCCTCAAGGGAGTGATCCTAACAGCATATGCGTTGTCCATCCCATCTTGGAGGAATGGTAGCAAAGGGCACAACAACCCCCTTGACTCAGCAGAGAACTTGAGGACCTCCTTCACCTAAAAAGAGAAACATATAAAGGATGAAAGCGTGGAATCACCACCAAGGAAGAGTATTCAGCACTGGTCCATGCCTGCAGGGAGAGGATCAGGAAAGTCAAGGCTGCAACAGAACTCCATCTGGCTTCACATATCAAGGATAATAAAAAGTCATTGTTCAGATATGTAGGGAGTCCAAAAGAAAGCAAGGATAACATTGGACCCTTGCTGAACCAAATGGGATAACTGATAACCGACACCCAGGAAAAAGTCAACCTGTTTAATGGATACTTCACGTTAGTATTTCATCAACCCAAAGGGACCACCCTACCTAGCATGACATGGGATGGCCAGGGTGAGGGCATATTTATGGCCAGCATCAGTGTAGACCTTGTAAAGGAACACCTTGAGAGGATGGACATCTTCAAGTCAGCTGGTTCTGACAGATTATACCCTAGAGTACTCAAGGAGCTGGCAGGTGTCATAGCCCAACCATTGGCAAAAATATTCTAAAACTCGTGGCTCTGAGGTGAAGTACCTGAAGACTGCAAGTAGGCCAATGAAGACCCATCTTCAAGAAGGGTGGAAAGTAGATCCCGGGAATTACAGGCCAGTTAGCTTGACCTCAGTCTTTGGTAAGATTCTGGAGAAAATTATCAAAGAGACCCTGCTTGATAAGCTGGATGATGGCAACATCCTGAGGGACAGCCAGCACGAGTTTGTCATGTGTAGGTCTCACCTGACCAATCTTATTTCCTTCTATGACCAGGTGACATACTACCTGGAAAAGGGAGAAGAGATTGACATCATATATCTGGACTTTAAAAAAGCCTTTGATCTGGTTTCCCATGATCTCCTCATGGAAAAACTAGCCAACTATGGCCTCAGCTACACTACAGTCCAATGGCTGGGAAATTAGCTCCGAGGTCAGACCCAGACAGTAGTAGTTGAGGGAAGCGAATCATCATGGTGCTCCATGACCAGTGGTGTCCCCCAGGGCTCTGTCCTTGGATCCGTTCTCTTTAACATATTTATCAACGATGTGGACATTGCTATCAGAAGTGCACTGGCCAAGTTCACCAATGACACTAACCTTTGGGGAATAGTATCCACACCTAATAATAGGCTAGTGATCCAGGCTGACTCGGATAAGCTTTGTAAGCGGGCAGATAGAAACCTGATGACATTCAATACCAAAAAATGCAAGGTACTCCACCTCAGGAAAAAAACCCTGCAGCATGCTTATAGGTTCAGCGGTGCTACGCTCACCAGCACCATGGTTGAAAGAGACTTGGGGGTCATGATTGATCACAAGATGAACATAAGCCACCAATGTGATGTCACAGCTGGTAAAACAAACAATACACTGGCTTGCATCTATAGATACTTCTCAAGTAAATCTCAGGATGTCATCCTCCCACTGTACTCGGCCTTGGTGAGGCCACAGCTGGAGTACTGCGTCCAATTCTGGGCTCCACAATTCAAGAAAGATGTTAAGAAGCTTGAGTGAGTCCAGAGGTGAGCCACGCATGTGATCAGAGGATAAGAGAATAGGCCTTATGATGAGAGGCTGAGAGACATGGGACTCTTCAGCCTGGAAAAGTGCAGGCTTAGGGGGGACCTGGTGGCTTCCTATGAGTTCATAAAGGGTGTGCATTAGGATCTGGGGTAATGTCTGTTCATCAGAGCACCCCAAGGGATAACAAGGACCAATGGTCATAAATGTCTCCATGACCACTTTAAGCTGGACATAAGGAAAAACTTCTTCAGTGTCCAAGCCCCCAAGGCCTGCAATAGACACCCTCCAGAAGTGGTACAGGCACCTACTCTGGACTTTCAAGAAACGATTGGATGCTTATCTTGCTAGGACCCTTTGACCCTAGCTGACTTCCTGCCCTTCGGGCAGGGGGATGGACTTGATGATCTTCAAGGACCCTTCCAGTCCTAATGTCTATGAAATCTATGAAAATGTTTGATACCAAATATTTTTTTTATACAAAATAGTGTAAACTGAAAATTAAATCATAAAGAGGTTAATACCTTACCCCAGGAGAACCAGAGATGAAAGGGGAGTCTTCTCTGACTTCAGTTCAGTTTGACTTATATTCTAGTATACTACAGAATTTAATTTTGTAGTAACTATAAACATTACAACTCAGGTACCAGATTCAAGCTCCTTCAAAATCTGAGTATGTCTGTTTTAAAATCTAGGACCAGTTTTAGGTTGCTTTGTTCAATCACTTAAAGTGGAACAGGGCTCTAAATTAAAAGAAATGATAGACACTTAGATATGCAAACTAATAAATAGAAGCAGTATACCTATGGCCATGTACAGGCATTACATTTTTGATGAGAGTAAAGCCATCACAAAACGAAAGCAGGACAGGCAAGTGTGGCATTCTCCTGCAGCAGTAATTTACCCAGAGCCCTAGGAGGATCCCTGCCATAGAAGAAGACCCAATGCACTTGGTAAGAGGCAGGTGCACCCATGGATGGATCCCTCCAAGAGCCCTGGAAAAGCTCCACACCTTGGAAGAATGCCTCCGCACCACTTCCATCTCCTCCACCTCCAGCTGAGTAACACAGATTGGAGTCTTAAAGCCCTTGGGGTCAGAAACCAAGGCTGGAGAAGCTATCCCACCACTTTTCCTGGAACTTTGGCTTTAAATGTCACCTCCCACTGGTTTATGGCCCCTTGGACTTTAAAAGCCAAAGGGCTGGGACCTGGGGTTAGGGATCCTGTTTCCATCCCACCTTCCCCACACCTCTGATTTTAAATTGCCCATTTGAGTTGCATAAAGGCATAAAGGCAATTTAAAATCTGGGAGGCTGCCAATTGACAGGCAGGTGAGAGTACAGGCTATCAAGTAATGGGCTCCCCTAAGGGCAGGAATGTCCTAGGGAGCAGCTTGCTGGTTCCTTCTGGCTTGAGAATTTGCCTGCATAGCAATGAACACCTGCATCAAAATTAATGTCTGTCTATAGTATTCTCTTGTATCTATCTCCTGAGTAAAATATACAGACTTAGACTGATAAGATGGGACTTCAGAGTGACAAACAACACTGACTGTTTAGTTTTCAAAATAATCTCTCCCTCAAAATGACATATAGAACTCACGCTAAAAATAAAAATAAAAAAAGAACATAGTTGTCAAGTTTCTATCATAAAATGACATGGAAAAAGTCATTTCTGAATAGAACCAGAATTGATGAGAAACTGGAATTTGTAGACTTTGAATCTGTATAAACTGGCTGACTTCTACTGGTGGTAGACAAAGTTCTTTGGGTAAATCTGATATTTTGTGGTGATATACATTTTCATCTAAATAAGCCAAAAGAAAAAAAAGAAAGAAAGACTTTTGATTTTTTAAAAGACGTTTATTTTGGGAAGGGTGACAAATGGTGGGCAGTAGAAATTATGTAGTTTGGTCCAAGGATCTGGGCCTCGAGGACAAGGCCTGGGCTCATGGCCTGCAAGGCCTGCCCACACACTTTAGACGAAAAAAACACAATAAAAACACAAAGAAGAAAAGAAGTATTTACATATATACATATATTTAGTTCTTGCGAGGGGGGACACCCAGGAGGGCCTCAGGACATCAGGGGTCAGCCCGCCTGGACAAAGCCCAAGGTCTCAGCTCGCTGGGTGCGCCTCTGCACCTTGAGGAGCTGGTGGTGTCACAGGGCAAGGAGCAGGCATCTCACCTTGACTCGGCACAGTGCCCCATCGACGGCCCAGCGTTCCTCAAAGGTGGACACCGTCTGCCGGAGGACTGCATGCTCAAATTCAAGAGAGAGGCGGGCCTGCACCAGCAGGCGGAAGAGGTGCAGGGCGTCATGCATCCCGGCTCCGGTGTGCCAGTTTTGCCAGCCCTTCAGGGTGGCCATCTTGGCCTGGCCCACCAGGAAGTTGGCCAGGCTGACTGTGGCCCACTCAGCCGCCCAGTATGGGAAGGAGTGGATGTAGGTTTCCTCTGAGAAGTCCCGGCTCAGTGCCCGAAGCAGCACCCCGAGGGCAGCAAAGAGCAGTTGCAGTCGGGGACAGTCGAGGAAGGCATGGAAAATGTCCTCTTCCAGCACCCCTGGGCAGAAGGGGCAGGCCGCCGAGGCCACCGGGTCCAGGTGGCGCACAAAGGTGCCAGTGGCCAGGATGCCATGCATCAGTCTCCATTGGAGGTCGCCGGTCTTCTTGGCTGTGGGTGCTTTGTACAGCGTGTGCCACGCTGGGGTCCAGGGCCAAGCCAGGTGCCATTGCAACGCGGTGTCGGGGCGGCTGGCCAGCACCTGGGCATGCTGGGTGTGCACCACCCGTGCGTAGCGTCCCTTCTGGGGCAGCGTGCCAAAGGGGCAGCCCGTATTGCTGCTGGGGGGCACAGGGAGCCTGAGCAGTGTGTTGGGCTGGTCAGCCAGATTGCTGGCCACTGCTGGGATGACTGGCAGCGGTGGAAGGCATCACCTGTGGTGTCTGCAGTGGGGAGGGCCTGGTGAGCCTGGAGGTAGCCTTCCAGGGTGGTCGCTACTTCTGTCGGGAGGGCAGACAGAGCGCAGTGCCATCTGGGCATCCAGGGCTTTGGGTGACAGCCAGCCTGACTGAGCAGGGTCCAGGAGGTGCCCCAGGTGGGTGGTGTGCGCCTCTACGAGAGCAGCCATGAGGCTGGCAGAGGCAAGACTCAGCATGACATGCTGCAGGGCTGTGTTGTGGACCAGGGACTCCTGAAGCAGCTGTGAGAAATGCAGGTGCCTGGCTTGGGGACAGAGATGGAAGGCAGCCCCCCAGGCCCACACCATGCTGCGGTAGAACAGGGGGAGGATCGCCCCATTCAGGAAGGTAAGGTGCAGCATAAAGAGATCCTGGTCAAAGCCCAGGCCCCCCACTTGGTGCTGGAACCAGCACGCCAGCTGCCGCCATGGGAGGTGGCCCTCGGCATACAGGAGCCACTGGAGGGCTTGCAGGCAGTAGGTGACCACCCTGCTGGCCAGGTCGATCAGGCCCTGGCCCCCCTCGGTGGTGGGCAGGTAAAGGGCAGCTCGCAGGAGCCAGTGGCGTGCATCCCAGAGGAAGTCCGCTAGGAGCCACTGCAGTCTCTTGAGTAGCTCTGGCGGAGGGTCTAGCATGGCACAGCAGTGCCACAGGGTCACTGCTGCCAGGTTGTTGGTGATGAGGACCTGGCTGCAGTAGGAGAGGGCAGGCAAGTGCCAGCGCCAACGCTGCAGGCAGGTCTCCATTCCCTCCACCGGGCCCTCCCAGTTGCGGGCTGCAAAGGCTGGTGGCCCCAGGAACACTCCCAGGGCTTTGAGGCCCTCCCGGTACCAGGCGAGGCCCCCCCAGCAGGTCCGGAGGTGGCCTGCCGGTCCATGCCCTGAGCAGGAGCGTGTCGCTCTTGTCCCAGTTGATGCAGGCCGATGCTGCGAGCTCGTAGGTGCGTTGGCAGTCCACCAGGGCCTGCACATCCTCCTGGCTGCCCAGGAAGACTGTCACGTTGTCCGCGTATGCCATCAGCTGGATTGGGGGGCTGGTGGTTGGGTCCGGTGCCGGTGGCAGGGCTAAGACGGTCAAGCTTCATCGTAGAGCATGCAGCAGCGGTTCGATGGCAAGTGTGTACAGCATGCCCAAGAGGGGGCAGCCCTGGCATATGCCGCGATGCACTGGAAACGGGGAGCACAGCACGCCATTCACCTTGAGCAGGCTGGAGGCGTCATGGTACAGGACCCAGAGGCCCATGATGAAAAGAGGCCCAAAGCCAAAAGCCTTGAGGGTGCCGAGCAGGTACCGGTGATCGATGTGATCGAAGGCCTTCTCCTGGTCCAGGGAGACCAAGGCGACATCCAGGCCAAAAAGCTCCGCGGCTGTGAGCAGGTCACGCAGTAGAAACAGGTTGTCCTGGATTGTCCTGCCCGAGACACAGTAGCTCTGCTCCAGCCCGATGACTGAGGCCATGATGGTGCAGAGATGGTTCGCCAGTGCCTTTGCCAAGATCTTATAGTCGGCGCACAGAAGGGAGATGGGACGCCAGTACTTAAGGCAGCCCAGGTCCCCCTTTTTGGGCAGCAAGGTGAGCACTGCCCGGCGGCAGCTGGTTGGCAGGGTCCTTTCAGTGAGGCTCTCGTGGAAGACACAGAGGAGGCTGGGTCCAAGGAGGGGCCAGAAGGCTTTGTAAAATTCCACAGGCAGTCCATCCAGGCCCAGGGCCCTGGCTGAGGCAAGTCCCCCCACAGCAGCCTCGAGTTCAGCCAGGGAGAGTTTGCACTCCAGGGCCTTGACCTGCAAAGTGCCAAGGTGTGGCAGGTCCTAATGCAGCTGCCAAGTGGCCTCCGGACAAATGGGGTCAGCCACAAACAAGTCCCAATAGAAGGCTCCCGCACTTTGCCCGGGTCCGTGAGCAGCCATCCCTCTGGGGTCTGGAGATGGTCCAGTGTCTTTGCCGCAGCCCGCCATCTCTCCAGGCCGAAGAAGAAGCTGGTCAGGGTGTCGGCCTCTGCCAGCTCCTGGCAGCGGGCACAAACCCGTGCACTGTGGGCCGCACCCTCTGCCAGCTCCTGGCAGCAGGCACAAACCCGTGCACCATGGGCCGCATCCTCCGCCAGCTCCCGCAGGCATTTCTTACGGGACCGGAGGCTCTCGAAGAGCACCACGTTGTTGCCTGCATGGAGCAGGGCTGCCTCAAGCTCCGCCACGTCCTCCTTCAGCTCCTGGGTGCGGCGGCGGATCTCACTTGCTGCCAGCTGGGAATATTGCTGGCAGAATGCCCAAATCTGGGTCTTCCCCATGTCCCAACACAGCCGCCAGGAGGGGTAGTCTGCTTGCGCAACCTCCCAGCTGCTCCAGAGGTGGGCAAAGCAGTCCCTGAAGCGGGTGTCCTGAAGCAGGCTGATGTTGAGGCACCAGTAAGGCGCTCACGTGCATGTTATGCCAGGCAGGCTCAGCTCGCAGCAGACCAGGGCGTGGTCCAAAAGGCCCGACGGGATGATGCGACTGCTGCGTAGTAATGGCAGGTGGTGCTGAGCTATGTAAAGGTGGTCGAGGAGGGCCATGGTGATCTCACTGGCACTCATCTTTGCCCAGGTGTATTGGCATGCGTCAGCATGAAGGACCCGTTAGGGGTCGACGAGGTCTGCTGCCTCCAGCACGTTCCGCAGCTTGTGGGCTGAAGGCAGGTGCGGCTCCGGCCCCGTCCGATCTAGCAGCACATCGACGGTGTAATTGAAATCCCCGCCCATGAGGAACAGGTCAGCATTCTCGTTGGCATCACACAGGAGGTCGCCCAGGGTCTCGAGGAAGGCTACCCTCTCTCTCTCATCAGTGGACATGTAGACGTTGACGAGGAGCAAGCTCTGGTGTGCCAGGGTGACATGGATGGTCAGCAGCCGTCCGGGGACAACCTCTCGTGCCACCGCCGAGTCATACTGCAGCTGCGGTGAGAGGAGGGTCGCCACTCCTGCACTGAGGTTGCTGCTGTGGCTCAAAAATAAGCGGCCTCTCCAGGCAGCGTGCCAGCCATCTTGGACATACACATCACTGTATGTCTCCTGGAGGACGGTGATCACCAGCTGCTTTTGCTGCAAGCCCTTCAGGACAGCTGTCCGCTTCAACAGGTCTCTGCAGCTGTTGGTGTTTAGCGAGGCAATGGTGGTAACTGCCATGAGCAGGAGAATAGAGAGGAAGGGTAGGCAGGGTACTGATGGGAGAGAAGGTGACAGAGGTGGGCAAAAACCACAGAGGCCTATTCTTGCCCGACCCTATTCCGTGGGCCCGCTTCGGCCTCTCACCTCCCTCACCCAGGTCACCAGCTTCTCAAGCCAGAAGGCATGTTGACGCATGCCCGGGTGCCGGCGTATGAGCCTTGCCGTGTCACTAGCAGCATGGACAAACTGCACAGAGTCCAGGCACCATTGCCAGATACTCTCCACCACATTCCTCTGGCCCTTGGTCTGGTCTAAGAAGTTGAGGAGGCCTCCATGGCTGGGGGCCACCCAGGGTGGGTTCTCCAGCAGGAGCTGGATGTTGCCGACCGAGAACCGGTGGGACTGTACTCTGGGAGGGGACCTTCTGGTGAGACCGATGAAGGTGCCCTCAATGGCCAGGCTCCCTAGCAGGCCCCCCTCAGCATCTGGGTTGTGGACTGTCTCTAGAAGATCGATCCCCATCCGCTTTGGGGGGCAAATGTCATCCCGCTCCCAGGGCCGCTTGCGGTGCTTGGAGGGCAGGCACTCCATCTCCTCCTTATTGGCCTCGGTGGGCAGGGGAGCAGCCAGGGGGGTGGCAGGACCCTCTGCTGTCTCCTGTGCCTGTTGCTGGGGAGGCAGGCACTCTCCCTCTACCTTGCCGCTCACAAGCCCCATGAGCTGGGATGGGGTTGAAGGGTTGCCAGATGGTGCTGGGACAACCTCAGTCCTGGCCAGAGGTGGCGGGGTTTCTGGGGGGGCAGACAGGGTGGGGTCAGGTTCCCTGGCTACATGTTCCCCGGTGCTGTCAGAGGCAGAC
>NW_017729025.1:107485386-107485734 GCF_001723915.1 Gavialis gangeticus | reverse complement strand
TACAGAAGGGACCTGAACTGGAGGAGCTCAGAAGGGCTTCACTTGTCGGCAGCCATTTTGAAAGAAAGAAAGAAAGAAAAGACTGAGAGAATGACAAATGAATATATAGAGAAAAAAACATACCTGGATCAATAGGAAGAAGCTCTTTTAATGAAAATTGTGTAGCAAGAAGTGCATATCTTAATTCAGCTTTCTTTTGAACCCATATTTAATTTGTCTTTAGGAAAACAATAAATCCAAATAAGTTAGAAATTTTAACATATATTATCACATTATCAGGGCCAATTCTGCCCTGGACAACTTTCTCACATACAACTAACTACAGTAAGGACAGAGAGAGCAATGGCA
>NW_017729025.1:107479685-107480386 GCF_001723915.1 Gavialis gangeticus | reverse complement strand
CATCAGTCACCACAGGGGCAGAACCCTGGGAGGACATCCCAGGCCCCCCCCGCGTGGCATGCCAGCACCAGAGGGGTCGATCCCCCCGGATGGAGTAGGGGTGGAGGGGGGCTTGGAGGATCTCCCAACCCCACTCTTTGATGAGGTCCCCACACCAGAAGCGGATGCGCCATCCCCCCATGCTGGTGCAGCAGCTGGTGCCCCAGCTGACTGCTCCAGTGGGCACCGGGCAGCCAGGTGGGAGCTGCTGCCGCAGCAGTGGCATGGATTCCCACCCTGGGAGAAGTACACCACATAGGGCCTCCCATCCAACACGAAGGTCATGGAGCGAGGCAGTTTTTGGGTGCCACCTGCGAGAAGCATGAACGCCTGCCTCCGAAAGGACAGGACATGCCTGAGTTTGGGGTCCCTGCTCTCCATGGTCAGCCTACGTGCTGGTGCTTGAGCGCCTTGGTGAGGTTGTGGTCTGGCAGATGTGGGGGGACAATGGAAGCCACCACCTGCATTGCCAGGGTCTCCAGGGGCATAACCAAGTGGTGGACCCCCGAGATCTCCAGCCCCGCTGCACACACCTCCCTCACCAGGCTGGGAGAGCTCAAATATATGATGGGCACTGAGTTTACCTGGGGGGCGTACTGGACACTCCAGCATTCCAGCAGGTCCACCAGAGCTCCGGCGCAGTCCTCCACCCTGACGTGGAG
>NW_017729025.1:107476175-107479541 GCF_001723915.1 Gavialis gangeticus | reverse complement strand
AAGGGGGCAGAGAGGGGGTCCCCAAGCACAGGTTGGGGGGAGGCAAGGTTTGGGGGGGTGGGGAGTGGGGGGAATGTACAGAAGGGACCTGAACTGGAGGAGCTCAGAAGGGCTTCACTTGTCGGCAGCCATTTTGAAAGAAAGAAAGAAAGAAAAGACTGAGAGAATGACAAATGAATATATAGAGAAAAAAACATACCTGGATCAATAGGAAGAAGCTCTTTTAATGAAAATTGTGTAGCAAGAAGTGCATATCTTAATTCAGCTTTCTTTTGAACCCATATTTAATTTGTCTTTAGGAAAACAATAAATCCAAATAAGTTAGAAATTTTAACATATATTATCACATTATCAGGGCCAATTCTGCCCTGGACAACTTTCTCACATACAACTAACTACAGTAAGGACAGAGAGAGCAATGGCATGTATAACCCTACAAAATCTGAGTGTATAGCATGTGAGGAGTTTGTAGCACTATAGAGACATACTGAGCATTGCAAAAAAAGTACTTGTGAGAGACAGGACATTCTCTGTAGTACTACATGTTCTAGTGCCATGCATAATGGCTGTTTAACTATATGTAGTGTAGGGGGTCTTTGAGAGACCCAGAATTCCACATTCCTGCATTGTCCCTGCCCCTACTCTAAGAGAGAGGAAGGAGGGCAAGCAGCAAGCTCCCCAATAGCCTGCCCAAGGGAGAGCTGTCAGGAAGCCCTGCTGGGACTTTGGTGCCAGAATCTCTGCTGTCACTTCAACAGCTCTGACAATGGCACTGCCAGGAGTGGTAGGGATGAGGAGTGCCGTTCTCCTCATGCATTCCACCTATGCAGGCAAAGGTGGCTGGAAAGGGAAGAGACAGATTGTCAGTAATTGGGTTCCCCTGGGGGTGGGAGAAAACATGGAAGTTGCCTTTGAGGAAACTTTGTACCTTTCATAAAACCATTTCTACAGAGTGGGTGCATCTGCACATGCAGATTTACTGCACAAGAATCAAAATTGTGCAGTATGGGCATGCATCTACACATGCACGCTTGTACTGTCAGCCATGATGGATCGCATACGGATTGGTGATATTTGCATTAAGTCATGAATTAAAATAACTATGCTTAAATCATTTGATCAGAATCAGTCAGCTAATGTTATAAACAGTGATTGGAATAGTTTTATGGGGGAGGCAACATGTCCCATATGACAGAGTAATGGATATGGGAGGTACAGGTGTAATGGACTCTATATTTAGGTCCGCTATTGGCTCCCTCTGTAACCCTGCAAAAAGTACTTCATTTCCATTTCCTAGCTGTAAAATGGGGATAATTATAACTCATCTTTGTAAAAGATCATTGGGATCAATGGATAAGCAAAGAAATTGTTCTGTAAGAATTGTACAATGATATTAAATATTTAGTTTGATGCTACAGAGAGTGTAATACAAATATTCTTTTTTGGATTAAAGAGTATAATCATAGTATCAATCCAACAACATTTCTGACAACTGATTTGTGACTCATAGTAACCAATTTTTAATTCAGGTTTATTTTGTGATGTTCATTTTTTATGATGTGTAATATTTTTCAGTCAGCAACTTTGACAGCCTTAGCAGAGGGACTAAGTTGTGAATGCATGTATAAAGAGTATGGTCTTTTCAATAGGTTTTAAAAGTTGTTGTTCTCAGAAGTCATGACTGGGATACACTGGAAAATTTTTCACTCTCAGTATGCTATTTTTCTAAGCAGTTCTAAGCGGGTTCATTTTCCTGTAGTGTTCACAGGCAGTAGAATTTAGCCTAAAAAGACAATGCAAATTAATTACAACAGGCAATAGACCCAAACAGCACTAAAAGTGAGTGCTACAGTTCAATGTGCTTAGGATACAAATTATAAATATTCCAAGCAGTACTGGTATATACAAAATGTGCAAATACTACTTTTCAAAGTTCAATGCCTCATTCATTGTTTTGGAAAAAAATATTAGATAATAATATAGAGCAATGTTAGGTGAACAACTAATTAAGCAAACTTAGCTTATTTCATGTGTTGCAAATTATCTGTGCATAGGCTCGAGTTTTACAAATTAGGTCAAAGGATGCACATTGGATTACTCCAAAACTACCATCAGTCACTACTGCTTTGAATCTTCATCATTTGTGATAATCCATAATTCAGGTTTGTATGCAATTAGTATTCACATTGTCTCGTGACATAAATGCTTTTACAAATCAGTTATTTTTTCCATTCACAGGTGTTCATAAAGAGTGAACAGAAAAAGTTAGGAACTCCATGAAAGCAAATGCACTTTTTAATTTAAATGAATGGTTACAAATACTTTATTCCCCTGTATTTTCCTAGCTCAGCTATGGAGAGACTATCAATGATTAATTTTTAGAAAATATAAGCCTTTTCCATATTCCTACAAGGACTAAAAATAGTACATACTGTATTATTAATAGTATTAATATTATTCTCTTTTTTTTCTGGCCTGAGCCAAATAAGGACATCTAGGAAAAAGTTTCAGAGAGGAAGTCATATGTCTATGGTCATTTTCTTCTCAATGTATCTTTACTTAATGCAGAATCGGTTCCTGCTTTGCATTTCAGTAAGCCTCCTCAAGGGGTCACAGAGCACCACAGTGGGTCTTCCGGGTAGCCAGCAGGTTGGCTATCAAACAGGCTCTGCTGCCAGAAGTTGTTAGAGAATAATGCAGAGGGATCATCTTGTCTTGGTAGTTGGCTGACATAAGGTCCTTCCTGTTGTTGCCCTGAGGGGTCAGGCCAATGCTCAGGATCTCAATATTGTGCTGTTAGACAGAAGGGTGTGGTGTACAACTGCACATGCACACATAAAAATCAATGAAGTACACACTCACTAGGTGCATACACCCCTATTAGGCATACACACTCACACACTACCAGCTCAGGCTCATACACTATACACCCCAAATGTTAGACACAGATCACTAATATTTATATCATGCACACAATGCCACACACACACACCAAATTTAGACAGAATCAGTTACCAGTTACCAGCACTTGCATATTTCAATACACGTATGCGGTTTACTAATTCGTATTCCACACACACACTATCTTTCTATATCTATATATGTGTATTCACTAATTTACACACATACCACCCACCTACACATACATACAAGTGAGTTCCTAAGTTGGGTGTTGTGATATGTATGTATGTATGTGCTTGGTGTACTATGGATACCTGGAGAAGGTTAAGGTAAGAAAGTAGAAGTGTAGGGAGCTAAAGTTACCAGGACTGGGATTAGAACCGGTAGACTACAGGGGCCTGGGCTGAAGAACTGAGGCTTGGGGGTTAACTTTAGGTTAATTGATTAAAAAATAACACCCAAAGC
>NW_017729025.1:107465580-107466036 GCF_001723915.1 Gavialis gangeticus | reverse complement strand
ACTGAGGCTTGGGGGTTAACTTTAGGTTAATTGATTAAAAAATAACACCCAAAGCCTGCAGAACAGGGAAGCATGCCGGCACAGTGTCTGGGACTGGAGCCAGAGTACGGGGACATAGGGAGAGGAGGGAAAAATGGGACTAAAGGAAAGTGTGGGTGTTAAAGAGGGGCTCTGGGTGTGGGGAGCCAGAGGATGGCTCTGGGACAGCTAGAGAAGTTGCAGAGAACAGCAGTAGGTGCTGGAAGCTGGAGAGAACTGCTGAACAGCGAATAGGAGCTGGGAAGCTGCAGGAGGTGGGGGGAAGCCTGAAAACAGAGAGAGAAGCAAAAAATCACAGAAAAAGCAGCAGGGACAGCAGGAAAGCAAGGAAAGGCTGAGAGGTAGCAGAAAAGGGGAGATGGAATTGGGAGGAGATGGGGAAACTAGCAGAGAGGGTGGGAACTGGAGCTGAGAGAG
>NW_017729025.1:107461204-107464451 GCF_001723915.1 Gavialis gangeticus | reverse complement strand
AAAACTTGCCACCAAAAATAAAAATGCTTAAAGCTTATCTTAATTTTGAGCTCACTTATACTTATCTGTAGGGAATAGAGAGGGAGAGAAAAGTCAGAAATGGTTGGGGAAGGGAAGGAAATGCATTTTAAGATAAATAATAAAAAAAAGAAAACCTGGGGGTTTTGCTACACTGTCTACTTTTTGCTCCTTAATAATCTGGTCCTAGAAATCTAGGGCAGAAAGGGCTGGCACAAATCCCTGCTCCTTTCAAAATGGTGGTTGCAGCTTGTAAGCTGATGTGTGAATTCCATTCAACCAAAATGCTCAAACACTAATTGTAGCATAGCTACAATACTAGAACAGTGTTGCTCAACTTCTAGTCCATGGGCCAAATCTGGCACTTGGAGCTGTGTCATTCAGCCTGCAGGGCTCCCCATGGGTATGGAAATTTGGCAGTAGGGCAGTTAATGCTGCCACTACTCCCCTGCCAACCATTTCCCAGACCTGTGAGGAGCCCTGTAAGCCAAAAGGCAGTCCTATACACTGGCATGCAGGGGTGTTCCATGGAAGGACAGCATGCTGGAGTGCACCCACAGATTGACTGTAAATGTTGGTTGACTTCAGGCTGGATCCAGCCTGTGGATCAAACTTCCCTGTAAAATTCAGCCCACAGACCACCCCTATACCTCTCATCTGACCGGGAAGGGGTGGCAGGGGAGGCTGGGAGGTTGAACATCACTGTTCTAGGTCAGATGAGCACCCAGCCAATAATGTTTTCACCTACACTTACATATTTACATTACCAGTGCACAAAGGGCCAAATCCTGCATTTTGTTTTTCTAAATTCCCTTTAACTTCAGGGATGCTAAACAGGCTTTTATAATCAAAATATAAAAAGGGAGAGACAATGGAGTGCTTCAATTTAATAGGTGCAATTTTCTCCCACCCTTTCGGGTCTTTTCACCACAAACATATTCTACACAGTACGCTGCCAAAGTCAAAGTGCATTTTTCTTCCAATTTGTCTGCTGGAATTTTACAAACCATAAATTGTCGCTTTGTCACTCTGCTGACTGACAGTCTATCCTGCACTGAGCTGCAATATCCAGTTTTTTAAACTGACGGTATATTACTGTCTGGCATCAGCAAGTCCCGATTGATTTGAGTTGTAAATTAAATGCCCTGATGGTTCTAATAAAGTGATTTATTACTAGAATCTGTTGAGGTTTTTCTTTGCAGTGGATTTCAGCACGCGCACAAAAATACAAGTCCCAAGTGTCACAGACAGAGTGTGAATATTCCATAATTTTCAAGCAAACCACAGCACGAAGCCTGCCCAACAGGGAGCTGCAGTGAAATAAAGTTATGGAACTAGATGCCATCAACTGTGTGCACAGCAGACCCTGCCAAAGCCTCCAGTTGAAATTTTTCATGTTTTCAAACATAAAAACCACATCTCATACAGAGTCAAATACCAGGTCTCATATAAAGGTTCTTGTGAGTAACCTGTTAAGAGTTCTTCTAAAATTGATTTGGCATAGTAACAGAAACAGGGGATACATGGAAAAAAACGAAGAAATGGTAAAGGGTTTTTTGTTTTTTTAGGACTGTTTACTTATGATACATTTTTAAAAGACAGTGGGTTGAAATCCTAACCTCATTGAAGTCAACAACAAAACTGTCAAAATTGTTACGTATTGTTAATATAGTAAAATCTCCATTAGCTGGCATCCTTGGGGTAAGGGGATTGCCAGTTATATAAAAATTCTGGTTATCTGAAAACCCCTGGTAGGGGGTTTTCAGATAACATGGAGTGTGTGTGTGGGGGGGTGTAGTGGCTGCATGCGGAGCAGGGGACGGAGGGTATGGCAGTGGCCGCCCACAGAGTGGCAGCAGTGCAGGGTGGTGGGTGGTGGCAGCCGCCATCACGTGCAAGCTTTCTCTCACCCCCTACTCTGTGGCTGGCCAGCTGGCTGGCCAGAAATACCAGTTAATGGAATTTCCAGTTAGTTAAATGCTGGATAGTGGAGATTTTACTGTAATATCTCATTTTATTAAAAATGAAGAATTAAAATTAAAATGATTTTTCACAGCCCCTTCTGAATGTCTACTTTCTACAATAGGTTGTTTCTTTAAAAAAAACAACAACATTCATCTCAGTTTGAAATTTACTCTCCCCACCCCCCCCCTCTTATTTAAATGAGGTATTCTGGACCTAAGTACACTGTTATATCATCCCTTTAAGAACAAGTGACTATTTTAACAGGCCTATACATGTAACAAGAGAAAGCTTTTATCAGCTTTTCTTTCTGGCTAGGGACAGACATTACACATAAACCAGTATAAATGACCAGAAACTGGCATAAACCTGTAACAGAACAGACATTCAGTGCACATAAACCAGTTTCACAATGGCCGAAACTGGTTTGAGATAAACTTGGTTGAATGTAGTATCAGACTTAACTGATTTGGCTCAAACTGCTTTATGCATTGTCTGTCCCAAACCCCTTCCTGGTTTAAGTTAAACCAGAGTCTCCCAGCATCCTGGCATGCTCCCTGTGCTGGGCGGGACTTTGTGCTCCAGCCACAGGGCTGCCCCTGCCCCTCTTCTCTCTAACCCAAGGACAGACCAGCCCTAGCAGAGACACCAGCTGACATGGCCCTGTTAAGGCAAAGTGGGCAGGGAGGGGGTTAATTCTTCCCTCCTTCCCCTCCTTCTCCACTATAGCTGAGGTCTGTCTGTCTGCCAGGGAGCAGAAGGTAGGGGGCTGCAGTGGTGGCCCCTGGGGCTGACAGACCCAGGCTGCAGGGCAGAGGGGACTGAGAGAAGAATTAACCCTTCCCCTGCTGCTTTCACCTTAACGGGGCCATGCTGGGGCTCTGTTCTCTGTGAGGGCAGGGCTCTTCCCCCTCCTCCTCCCTCCAGGGTGTGGAGGGGGGGTTCTTCTCCTCCTCCCCTCTCTGTCCCCCTCCCCACCCCAAGGACTCTGCAAGGCTTCTGAACCCCTGGAGGGGAACTCTTCCTGCCCTGTTCCTCCTCCCCACTGTGGGGCAGGGAGGTGGGCCCTGTTCAGTGCTGGGGGTATGCGGGGGCTCTTCCCCCTCCATGTCCTCTCCCACCATTGCAGGGCAGGGAGAGGAGCTCTGTCAGGCCGCCCAGCCCCAGCGGGGGACTCTTCCCCCTGCTCCTCCCCCCACCCCTATGGAGTGGGGAGTAGAGGGCTCTGTGCAGTGCTCCACAGCCCAGCCTGGCTCAGCCAAGGCAT
>NW_017729025.1:107451055-107456204 GCF_001723915.1 Gavialis gangeticus | reverse complement strand
TCCTCTCCCACCATTGCAGGGCAGGGAGAGGAGCTCTGTCAGGCCGCCCAGCCCCAGCGGGGGACTCTTCCCCCTGCTCCTCCCCCCACCCCTATGGAGTGGGGAGTAGAGGGCTCTGTGCAGTGCTCCACAGCCCAGCCTGGCTCAGCCAGGGCATGAGGGGCATCTGTAATGGAGCTGCAGTGACTGTGGGTGGCCACACCTCCACAGCCTGGATTGGCCTTACTCAGCTCCAGCCAAGGCTGCTGCATGGTGCGGCTAGGTCGGGCCATGGGATATGGCCACTTCCAGCAGCTGCAGCTCAGTGACAGAGACTTTGAGCCTGGTCAGCAAGTGCTGCCTGGCTGAACCCAGTGCGCTAGCTGAGCTGGTTCAGAAGCATCACAGGCACTTGTGGGTCTGCAACCAGCTGCCACGGTGGGTAGCTGCCATGTTCCAGGTCTGACAGAGCCTCTACCAGGCTGAAGGGATCTTCCCCAGCCCAAAGCAGGGCTGTGTGGTGTGGCAGGAGCCGTAGCTGGAGGCAAGGGGAGAAGGCCCTGCTGGGTCAAGCTGGCTTCACCTTGCCTGCCACGGTGACCACCCCTACCATTTCTGCCACTTCTGAGCTGTTCTGGGAGGTAGCGGGGGTGGGGGGTACCTTTAGCCTTGTGACATGTGCTCCAGCAGCAACCCCTGCACTGAAGCCTTCCACCCAGGAACCTTCCTCCTTCCAAGGCTGTCCAGGATGCAGCTGGAGGTCCATGTGTGGTGCAGAAGCTTCCTACCCTCCACCCCAGTGGTGCAGCACAGCAGTGGCAGTGGCAGCAACAGCTGTACCTGAAGGGGGCAGAGAAGCCCCCACCCCAATCAGCCTGCAGCTGCTTGTTAGGCTGCATCCCTGGGTGTTGCACAGGGCTGGGCGTGCAGCAGTGGTGGCTGCTGGGCTTGGGGCCCACTGCCACCTCTGAGCTGGCTCAGGAAGCTCGCTCCCCAGCCAGCTCACACCTGGTGGCCAGGCACCAGCCAGCAGGGCCCCTTGGGGGGTCAGGGACCGGGGTTATTCCTTCTCCCTTTAGCATCCAGTGGAGGAGACAGGAGAGGGCTTATTCTGCCACTCAGCAATGGTTGGGTTAGGCAGACCTGGCTGCAGTCCCCCAGGGGCAGCTGGAGTAGAGGGGAGAATAACCCTCTGCCTCAGGGGCTACTCTGGCCAGATAGTGAAGCAGCAAAGGGGGAAGCACCTGGCAGACCCGGCTCAGGTTCCTGCTGGTGGAACATGAACAAGGGATTGAAACCCCTCTCTGGCCAGTTCAGCCCACATCCCCCCCAGCACCGCTTCCCTGTAGCCGAGGTATGCCCTAGCACCCTTGACTCCTGGCCTGAGCAACTGCAGGCATGTGCCTGCATGTCTATGCTGTTACAAACTGGTTCAGCCTTGGCAGGTTAGACTAACCTGCAAAGGTTGAATCAATTCAGGCTCCAGCATTTTGAATTTCTGTACCTAGCCTCTGAGGTTAAATATAAGCTGAAGTGTTTTGCCTTACTTGTTCTCACTTTACATTGTCCCTTGCCTTCTTAAAGGTGGTTTTATCTAATACTGGAAGAGGTTTCAGATGGGCTAAATTAGCTGGCTTAACTTTATGGCTAAGTACAAACAGTCAAAAAGCCCAAGGCTGAATTGATTCAATCTTCTCAGGTTAGTCTAAGATGTGTAGATTGAACGAACAAGCAAGTGGACAGACATTCATTTTTGATTCTGGAAATGTAGCTACATGCCTGCAGTGGCTGAGATGAGAAGCTGAGGGGCACTAATACATGCTTTCCTACTCAGCTGGAGCAGACAGCTTGGGTCAAGCCTAGCCTGCCTGGCTGTCCACCTTGCAAGGCAGATGGCGGGGGGATTGTGGAGGAGGTGTAAAGCATCCTGGATGCTGGGAGTTTGTGAGTTAACTTGAATCTGCAGGTGATCTATAAACCAATTTAAGTCAGTTAAGTCTGATACTACATCAATCCAGGTATAACTTAAACCAGTTTGGGCCATTTAGAAAGCAGTTTATGTGCACTTTTGTTGTGTTACAGATCCGAATTGGTTTCCAGTCACTTATGCGTAATTTCTGCCCCTATATAAAAGAAATTTCTGCCCCTGCTTATAAAAGAAAACTTTGAATTCAACACTTCATGGAAAATTTCTTAGTTTCAATAATCTCATAGTTCACCAGTTGCTGTTCCTCCCTAAAATACTTCAAGGCACCTTGCTTGATACAGATAATTTCACTGGGAAATCATGATTTGCTGGAAGGTAGAAGATGGGTACACTGAAGAGACGAGTAGAGAAAAAGGGCTCAGGCCTCTTTGCTAATAACTACATTTCAGTCAGGCTTCTAAAAGTAGGTGGATTAGGCAGGAAGAAGGAGAGTTAAAAAAAGAAAATGCTAGAAAAGGAGGTTAGGAAGGTATTTAAAATAGAAATGTCTGAAGCAGTTTTTATAGTAAGTAGACAAAAATCTAAACAAAGCCATCGGTCAACAAAACAAGGCAGAACTGGTTTTGTTCTCTTCTGGGATAAATGCAGTTTTTGACATTTCAGAATTTTATAAATGGAAAGTTCAATTTTCAGTCCTTTCTGGGGCCAATGTAGTGTGTGTGTGTGTGCGTGCGCACGCTACACTTCTGTTCTAAACCCAATCTGAGGAGGATATAAATGTATTACAGCTGTAACAATAGAGACTTGGCTCTTTAAATCACCCATATACATCAGATAATTTTGTTAGCTCTGATGTATCTGAGAGAGCAGCTCTCACTCAACTTCCAGGAAGGATAGAACTCAGTTTGACTTCTAGAAGATTGGGTTCCCAGGGCTGAAAAGGAGAAGAAAAGGAGAAGAAAAGGAGATTCTCTCCATTTGTACGCAGAGTATTTTTGATCTGAAAATCAACAGGGGACAAGGGCATTTTTACTGAATCACTTTTCAGGTTAGAACTACATTTTATGTTCCTGAGGACTGAAGTAAGTCAACAGAACAGATGATACTCATAAAGGGAGAACCCTCTGTTTGATTATGTATTTTAATGGAAAATTTGGTTCTGCAGAATTTGTGGGGAACTTATTTGTTCTTTTCCAAAGGTTTTGTACATCATTGGAAAAAGAATGTAGCAGCTCTATTCTCTGTCACTATTCATTTGAGACTAATACAGCATAATGACTGCTAATACTCTGTGGATCTATTTTCCCTTAATGTGTGAACGCAGAATCCTGTTAATAACAATGACAAGAACATGCATGCTGGAGGGTAGAGAAGATCTTCAATTGGTTAAGACCCCATACAAATTTCAACTGTGACCATATGATCCTCTCTTTATACTGAATGTTTTTTCATTCACCATAAACTGCACCTGCATGCCAATCTGTTTCCATATGATGCTTCCGTGTGAGACTTCAGCGTATGCATTAGGTGTAAATTGCATATCCAATCTGTCTTAAAATTGAGACAGAAAAGCCATGAATAGGAATTGAGGTCTTGCACCTGCTTTCAAATGAAAAGAAAAGGAATATAAAGCCCTTTACCACAAAAAGTTATGAGAGATCATGCCTGATTCCTGTGTCATTATGACTGAAAGGTTAATGAATCTCCGGGCAACATTTTGTGAAACTCCTGGATACTTTTCAGTAGGATCATTAACGATGAAAGAGGCTGCAGGGAGTGTTATCCTTCCAACTAGAACTACACAGGACTCAGATTAACTACAGGCAAAGCACTCCCTTGACACTACATCAGAACACCAGCTGATGCTGCATATAACCCAGGGTAGAGGCCTGTAAAGTTGTGCCACCACATATACTGTGACTGGAGCTGGGGAGTCATTATCACTGGGTCTGTCCTATGATAATGATCTGGAGCATCCCTACAGCTCCATTTTTTATCCCTAATCATTTTAGAAAAGAATAGAATCCAGTACTGCTCATAGATTTCTGCAAAAATAAATCCCAGGAAACATCTTTTTAAATAATATGATGAGGCAAAAAACAAATGATCATTTAAACAGCATAAACATCTAGATTCATGGCAGTCCCAGTTACATCCAAAATGAAGCTTCAGATATGTTTGAAAGCCAAGTCAGGTCCTTCCAATCTTTCTTAAATTTTTGCAAATGTAACAGCAAAATTATCCAGAATTTGAGGTTTCAATTTGTCATTCCATTTTATTAGAGAAGATTTGCACAGCTGGAATCAACCTTCTTACATTTTCATTATTTTGCAAGGTATTCTACAGAGAAAAAACATGACAGTCTCCTTTTTAATGTTTGCTCATGCACATACTTTCTGTGTCTCTAAGTTAAAAATCTCTGATTGTTTATCCAGTCAATAGACATTACCAAAACAAAATTGTACCTTATAAACAATATTTTCTAATACTTTGTCCAGTCCAGTTTAAACTCATGAAGTTTTGGATTTTTGTATTTCCTTTTGCACATGCATGCGCATGCGCACACACACGCGCACACATGCATGACCCAAGAAAACAGAGATTGCTTGAGCTTAGTGGTGTGTCATTTTGATATGGCTTTGACATTTTCATTTCTTAATACTTTCTTTCCCCTTTCCTCCTTAAACAAGAAACTAGGGTCATCTTTTGACAAAGTGTAAATGCAAGGTTTGAACAGATTGTTGCTTGTTTGAACAATCACTGTTCTCATCTTGTATCAGAAAAAAAGGCTAGGTAGAGAACTTACACTTGTTCCTCAATAAGCGTGCAGAAAGCACTCTACAGCCACCAATCATTCCCAATCACTCCCATTCTTCCAGGAACCAATTTACATGGGAGGGTTACATGAGTCACACAGTTACAAAACGGGGGATGCCTGGGCAGAGGACACAAGATGGAGTCTTGACATACAAAATGGAAACTTGACATGACTTACGCTAACTTACATATATAGGCCTAAAACAGTAATCACATAATATAAAAGCAGTACAAACATAATAATTCTCACTTATAAAACAGTGGGTACTGATATCAAAATAGCAGGGAACTTATTTGCAAAGAGGGGAGAGAAAAATAAAACTTACTACCAAAAATAAAATGTTAAAGCTTATGAACATGAGCCTGCAATGTGATGCTGCAGCTACTAAAGCAAGCAAAATGCTGGCTTGCATCCATAGATGCTTC
>NW_017729025.1:107440153-107446055 GCF_001723915.1 Gavialis gangeticus | reverse complement strand
GTTTGTTCACCAGAGCACCCCAAGGGATGACGAGGTCAAACAGTCATAAACTACTGCGAGACCGTTTCAGGCTGGACACAAGGAAGAATTTCTTTACTGTCTGAGCCCCCAAGGTCTAGAAGAGCCTGCCGTCAGAGGTGGTTCAAGCACCTACAGTGAACACCTTCAAGAGCAAATTGGATGCTTATCTTGCTGGGATCCTATGACCCCAGCTGACTTCCTGCCCATTGGGCAGGGGGCTGGACTCGATGATCTTCCAAGCTCCCTTCCAGCCCTAATGTCTATGAAATCTATGAAATCCTATATTTTAGCTTACTTATAAGTATCTATGGGGAATAGAGAGGGAGAGGAAAAGTCAGAAATAGTTGGGGGAGAGGAGGGAATGCATATATATATATATATATATATATATAAAAGAAGGAAAGAAAGAAACTAGGGTGTTATGTTACAATCAGGCTGCTAGAGACCCAATGTCAGGGCTGGCAATGACTCTGCCCACCTTTCCAGGCCAACTTGTTATGCCCTGCTGCTGGCAGTTGCCAGTGTAGGTGCAAGGCTCAAAAGAGATTCTAGCCCAGTCCCAGAAGGGTGTGGGAGCACTTTGAATAGGGAGCAGTAGCGGGGAGGCCTGCCAACCCTCCAGGCCAGGCTACTCTGGGCCTGAGTCCCACTGCAGGGGAGAAACTCAGCCTCCGTGAGGAAAGGCAGACTCCTGGGCTCAGGCCCAACTTCTGGAGAACGCAACATTCAGCTTTTCTTTATTATGCACACGAAAAGTGTGGTAGCTGCAATATTTAATTAAACCAAGGGGTCTCAGTTTTACACACAGCATTCCCCCTGCTGCCCCAATATTTCATGTTTGTTAAGGTGAGCCCCCCATGGCTTCCCACCCCTCTTCACCCCTCAGCAGCAGAACCACCCAGTGCAGGGAGGGTCTTTTCCCACTGTTAACTGAGAAGATGGTTCCAAGGTCAAGAATGGGTGAGTTTGCAGTTTTTGTTGAATAAACACACTAAATTTTGGCAGCATACACAGGCACAGAACCCAGGTATCTGAGACACACACATGAAATATGGGCATCTGGGGGAGACACACACACAGAACCCAGGCATTTGGGAAGCACAAACACATGCACGTTGAACCCATGCATCTGGGTTACTCACTGATACACACACAAATGCAGGGTGTGCTGGGTAGCCATGAACGGGATGACTGATTGGTGGCTCATGGCCATGAGGGCACATGACATGGTGAGTTGCTGCCACATGAGATCCCGCTGGGCAGCCATAATATCCCACAGCCTCCAGTGCGACTGACACAGGGTGACCAGTAGGACCTGCCACAGCTCCTGCGTCTGTCTCCCTTTTTGCTTGGGTGTGCAGGCTGGGAAATGAAGGCATGTACAAATCATGACACCAGGGGTTTGGGGGTATGGTGGTCTATGCCCAGCAGCCAATCAGCTATTTAGAACTGATATTTCTGAGATACATGTGTTACTGTAAGAGAATTATATGTCTTCAGGAACAGAATCATAGAAATAAGAGGTTTAAGTGACTTATTGTGTCATTTTATCATTTCTCATCATCATCTCTCCTCCTCTGTTAACAGAGAATTAATATATACTATACATTCTTTAATATTCTTCCTTCCTCTTCAGTGATCATTGATTCAAGTGATGGGGTTTCCAACAGTACCATTTGAATATTGTTCCATGGTATACAATAGAACTTGCTACTAACTTATTTCCTAATACTTATCTTTAAATTCCCCATGCTTAATTCCATTGTTATTCCTTTGATAATTCTTTGTATACCCTTGCCAATCAATCTTGATCCCTCTCCAGAAGCTTGTGCATTTAATTTAAGTCATTCTAAATAGAGGATATTTTTTCTTATAAAAAAATCTGCATTTGATTTTAGCTTAAACAAAAGCAATTTCAGGGCTGGAGGGTGTGACTTATTAGAAAGCATTAATAACTATAAAAATGAATAATTCAGCTAACTGACAACTATAGGAGCAAGCACAATCACTGTTTATAAAGTTTTGAAGGGCACTATTAATGAAGAGGACTAAGAATTATTTAGAGTGGCATGTGTTATAAGTAGAAGTAATGGGATTAATTTACAAGAAATGGAACATTCAGGCAGAATATCAAGCCCCTGACCATAAGATCTGGTAGACTATAAAATACTCCCTCAAGGGAAGTGGCCAGTGGCTGACTACTTGGCACAGTACAAACTAGGCTGTGCAATGTAGTGGACAATTTTCTATAGAAAAGGTCTGCATTGGCAATGGTATAAAATGGAAGATTAAATACACTAAGAATTTACCATGCTTTATTTGTATAATTCTGTTTGGTATGTTTGTAATTAAACTCTTGTTTTGACTTGTAATCATTCAGGGCTAGAGTAAAATGGTCCTTTATACAATCTGACTGTTACCTTACTGTACCTTGACAGAAAGCCACAAATTACAGCAAAGAGCAGCATACAGCTGCATCAGTCTAAAAACATTCCAGGTAAGGAACCGTGATCCATGGGGCTTCAATTTCACAATTGCTCTGGAAGGTTAGCTGGTAATTTCTTGCTATCAAACACCAGCAATAAATAACTATTTTTACTTGCCTGGCCATTCATAGATGTTTGGTGGAGTGCAGTCTCCTTCCTGCTCATTTGCTCCAGAGAAAATGAGCTCTGCACATCTTTCTTTGTGAACATGACAAAGAATAGCCTAGGTAGGGGGTTAAAGGTTTACACACCAGGTAACAACCTAGTTTAATGGGCTTATTTATATTGTGACTAAGAGTAGAAAAATGTTGATAGTTATTAGCCAGGCTTTTTCTCCCTTATCATATACCAGTGTATCCATATAGGCTGCATCCACACATAGTTGTTGACATTTGATTCCCCAGGGACAACTAGCAGCAATGCACCTTGCACCACTGCTAGTTGTCCCAAAAGAAATCCCATGCTACACACCCTCTGGCGAGCAGCAAGTTACCCCGGGGGGCAGTAGGGAAGGCTGGGGCCAGCACTGGACCAGCTCCAGCAGCCTTACCTGGGGTTCTGGGGACATCCTGGGGCTGCAAGAGCAGCAATTCAGCTGCACAAAGCCCGGCCAGCACCCACAGCATGGTTCCAGATGGCCTGGCTGCACTTTTGAGCAGCGCATGCTGCCTGTTTGTGTGCCGCTCTACTTTTTTTCTTCATGGGTTTTCTTGACCCCTGGATATTCAGGGGTCAAAAAACCCCTCTGTGCTGCTCCCTTACTGTGCAGAGAACAACTGAATATGCGGTATGTGGCGCTGCAGATGCATCTGTGGCATTACATACCGCATAGCTGTGCTTGTTTGGACGTGGCCATAGGTAATATCTTTGCAAACTGCCTATAGGAATAACCCAGTGTCTTCTCCTAATTAATCTATGATATTAAGTAGAGATGAACCAGGCTAGCTTACACAATGCTGATAATCATATTTGACCCAGAAATTAAGTTTCATGTTGTGTGACAAACTCCAAGTGATTAAGCTATCCATCTTCTATATAATGTGGCAGAACCTAGCCAGCAGGAAGTTAGCTTCAGTTGAAAAAATGCACTGTATTTTTCTCTCCTCAGCCCACTCTCCTTTGGGCAGCAGTATAATACTATCTTGTGTGACACAAATGAATATTTCTGGAATTAAAATTCTCAAAGGTATATCACCAACTGAACTAGTAACAGCTAGTTAACTGCTATTGATATATGTCATGAATGATGCAAAAAAATAATCTCTATTGATCTGAATGCTAATTATAGACAATTAGATTTAATTCCCCACAACTCTAAACTGAGTAACCATGCCTGCAAGGGTGGGTAGACAAGTAGGGAAGAGGGTTTGTGGAAACTATTACAATTAAGATTCTGCAATTTGAATTGCAGTGAACTGGCACAGAAAGGGGTTACAAGTTGTTGAGAGAATATATACTTTTATTTTTTAAATTACTAGAACTTAAATACTAGATAAACAAGAAACAAAAAGCCATATTTTAATAATTACCTCTGACAGCCCATTCAGGAAGGTAACTCCCAGTGTTTTAGTCATAGGAATGGATCTCTCTGCCGTTCCTTAGGGTACAGCATGACTAAAAACGAGCAAAATGGTCAAATGGTTTAAATAAAAGGAAAGGAAGAAAAAACCCACAAAACACAAATGGTAAACATTTGTTACTGACGTGACACACTATTTTATATGTCTCTCTGAGGGAGACATTGTCTGGTGAGGATTATTTTCTTTAAACAGTTACGACTAACATATGTTATAATGGTTCATAGATGTGAAAAGGAACGTTATTTGAGGATAGGTGAATCCCATTTGGTTTTCTATGAGTAATCTAAATATTTTTTAAGTATTGAGTGCCCCTAAACTGAGTGTTTCTATGTTAGTATTATGACACCAAATTTGGTTACCTGGAACTAGTCTTTAAAGGAGCTTCTTGAGAAAAATTAAATTATTCTCCTCACCAGTGTTGACTTCATCTTTTCTCCAGGAATAAACAGCCTAAACTATTTTTGTATTTAATTTTACAACTTGGAAAATCAGAAAGCATTTCTTGAATTGCTGTGCAATTTAGGGATTTTCTTGGAGCCGTGTCCTTTTCTAGGAGACATGACTGTGATGGATGAAAACATGAATTGCCCTTCATCAGTGAATAAGGCCTGCAACTAATCTAATTGAAAGTAACTGGCAGGGATAATACAGTCTGGGCCTGATGAGGAAGACTTTATAACTGTCAGCATGGCCATGGAAACTTCAGAAAGTTAAAGATGATTGCAGTGGGGGGAAGACCCTTTTGAGAATGGTCTTTTGCCTATCACTTTTCCCTGCAATATATCTATTTTAAGATAAAACATATTGGAAACGATGACTAAAATGAATTAAGATTAGTGCTATTTTATTTGGAGCCAGATTCTGCCGTATATTAACACTGAAAGGTAATTATCTTCATGAGCTGCCACTGACTGTAGTGGGACTACTTATGGAGTAAAATGTATTTGAAATGACTAACGGTGCAGTCCCTAGAATCTGAAAGCACCCCATATGAATATGAGAGAATCAACTGATTTGATATACAGTCAATAAAAGACTGTATTTTCTCATATACAAAATGAATCTTCCCCCTAAAATCAGCCTCCCAGAATTGGGGTGTTTGTATTAAACAGGGGAGCTGATTTTCTGATCAGAATAGAAGCATTCTTATTTAATTCATGGCCCATAGCGTAACACTTGTTGCACTACTATTCAAACAACTACAGGAATTATCTGACTTAATGGCTCACTGGGCACTTTTACACATGCCTCAGGGTTGGAGGGAAATGGCATTTTAATTAAAGCGGCTCCAAGAGCCGCACAGTTAAAGTGCCATCACATTTCCTGTATCAGTGTCCCCACGCTTAAAAATGGCCACAGGGGCACTTGAACTAAAGCTCATCAATCAGCTTGAACTATAGCTCATTGATGAACGTCAGTTCAAGTGCCCCCACCACCATTTTTAAGCACAGGGATGCTGATACATGAGAGACAGGAGAAGCGTAACAATTGCCATGCTCCAGCAGACTCAATTCATTGAGTCTGTTCTGCCGTACTGGAATTCCAGTATGTTGGATCAGCCTCCATGCTCATGTATAGGTGCTCACTGCTCCTGACTCCAGTAGTGTTAATGATCATCTCTTGTTTTTAATTGTCTTGATGTTCCATTAATCAAGCTAGCCTTTCTTAGGGCAATTTTGCTGTCTGCAACTGCTCCTGTTCTTGCTTTTCCTATTTCACAGTCTTAAGCTTATTTAGTTACTTTTAGAATCATAGATCCACCCATGAAACCTGGCCTTCAGCACCAGCTAGGGCTAGAGATTTATCTAAGTAGGA
>NW_017729025.1:107431749-107435153 GCF_001723915.1 Gavialis gangeticus | reverse complement strand
GGCAATTTTGCTGTCTGCAACTGCTCCTGTTCTTGCTTTTCCTATTTCACAGTCTTAAGCTTATTTAGTTACTTTTAGAATCATAGATCCACCCATGAAACCTGGCCTTCAGCACCAGCTAGGGCTAGAGATTTATCTAAGCAGGAAAGGGAGGGCATGCTATATTCAGCCACAACTCTAAAAAAAAAAAAAAACAACCTTCATTCTGGCTTTCAAAAAGAAGGCGTGTATTATACTTGGGGGCATATTTATTCAAGAAAATGTGGTAGCAGAAATGATGGGTTAATGGGGAACAAATTTTACTAAAAAAGGGATAGTAGTTATGCTAATCGCCTTGTTTTCTTGTGGCCAGATTGCTTGTGCATTCATAAACACAAAGTAAAAGTTCTTGACCCATTGATTGGCTGCTTTTAATCTTTCAGCCTTTGAACATATGGGCATAAGATATTAGTCTTTTTATTACTGATAAATTTTCCACTTACAGTTGCAAAATAAAGGGCACAGAAAATCAAAAGTCATTTTAATGTCTCTCTGAAATACAGTAGCAATATGTGGATTGCCAGCATGCTGCCGTTGTATTTTTTTATTTAAAAATAGTGCCAGATGTCCCATTGAAGTCAAGGTCAAACTCTGATTCATTACAATGGAGGTAAGTTTGGGCCCATTGTGTAATCCTGCATAACCCTTGCAGAAGGCACTGGATGCTAATGTGTTCGCCTAACTCATTCCTCCTGAAGGACGTGATTGATAAATTAGAAAGAGACAAGAAATATCACCTTATAAAAATATGGAAAGCATTACTACTTCATCATAAACTATGCAATTAGTACCTATAATAAAGAGATAAACAAAGAGTACAATGTGCCTTCCAAGAACTTTTTTTACTCTGACATGAACAAAAGGCAGAGGTGGACAAAATAAGGCCCATGGGCTGGACCCAGTCCACCAAAGGATTTTATCCAGCCTGCAGTGGGTCCTTTGGCCCCATTCAGCCCAAGCACAGGGGCAGCTCAGGCCATGGCATATACAAGTGGTCCTGCTGCCCGCAGGCATGTGGCAGTTGGGGACAGTGTGGTGGCTTCTGTTTCCCAGAAGCCCCAGTGGTGACTCCTTCTAGCTTCTGCTGCTAGTATCTCCTCCACCACCACACCCAGCCCTACTACTGGACACGCCAGACCATCTACCCAGCACCCACCACTGTGGGGCATCAGAATGAGTGGGTAGGCAGGGTATACTCGGAGATTGGCCTGGGACCTTGGAGGGCATGGCACACACGGCTGGGTGAATTGGATGGGGCTGTGGATAGATGGAGAGCTGTGTCTGGGAGTGGAATGGGCAGGTGGGGCCAGGGCCAGGATTATGGGGTGGTGACAGCACAGGGCTTGGTCTCTGGGGCACAGCTTGGTCCGCTCCCTACAGATCCCTGTGATGGGCACTGGCTGCAGGCAGGGGTGTGCAGCAAGCATATTGTGGCTCTGCCCCAGACCTACACTGTCACTGTCCCATGAACCCAGCTCTGGCCTCACCCTGCTCCCAGACTCTACTCCCCCATCCTCCAACCATCCCATCCGATCTGCTAGGGGCTAAGCATACCCTGCCAGTGGGGGCCTGGTCTCCATGGAGATCCCAGAACCAGGCATGAGATCTCTGGGTGGTCATCCCCAGAGCCAGGGATGTGATGTCTGGGAGACAGCATGGGGCTGGGGCCCAAGGAATAGCTGTAATCTGCTCCTAGGTTTAGTAATTTACCATTTAAGAAGTTTTGGTGAGCTGTTAGGGATGATGGGGGGAGGGTGGATGGGAAGGGTGCTGACCCAGCATGGCAGGGGAGGGGAGGGTGTTGACCCCTCCCTCAATAGCTCACCCAAACTCTCTGAGTGGCCCTCCAGCTCAAGTAATTGCCCACCCCTACCATTCCAATGGCTTTAATTTATACAGAGTCTGAAAAGTCTTTTCAGATCTCAGGCCCTGAAAAGTCTAGTAGTGCAGAGCATAGAAGTGTAGTATGTGAACCATGAGTCAGGTTCAGAAGTGACATAAATAGTAGCTCAAGTTCACCGGTGTAAGTCAGTACAAACTAATTCTGCTAAGGTATGGGGTCATAACTGTGAAATATAAAATTAAGAGAGGAGTGACAGATAAAGCTTTTATATCACGCATTTTATTTTCCTTTTCTTTTTTCTCCCAGCTTATTGTTCTGAAACCTCAAGGATGTTACAGAGCTCCCAAAAGCGCATTCAGAATAAGATGAGTCTGGCATCAACATCAAATACAATTACTTTGACAAACCCATAGCATTAATGGCAAAAAAGCACAAAAGCTTGTCTTGATGCTGACTACATCAAAGCCTTGACATGCTAAGTGCTTGATTGATGAATGAAACTGGTTGTATTCTCAGACTGACATGGACCTTTTCATATGTATTGTGATAATGGATAACATTGTATCAGAAATTTGGATTGATTTCTTTCCTGGGATGCGCTAACCTTCTTGTGTGTCATACATAGTTATTTTCAATATGCTTATATTAATTTCTAACTAAGTTTATAAAAATATGGATTAATATTTGGACACTGCTCTTAAACTACAAAGCAACATGTAAAGTTAAACCACTATTTTTGTTAATATTTTAGCATTCATGCAGCTACAAGCCATATTTGTGTTTTCTCTTGTAATATCATATTCATGTCAAACAAAGTGCTAGCTCCCGCCCCCAGTGAAATTAATGTCAAACTCTTATTGACTCTATTGACTCCAGTGAGATCAGGATGAGGTTCATTTAATATACTATAACTGTTGCCTAAGGCACTGGACTCCTAATATGTTCATATAATTAGTTTCCTCTAGGGTCTCTTATGTGAAGTAGATGAAATAATTGGTTATGAATATGTGTAGTTAATCAATTTCTCCCACAATGTTTGTATTTGCAAGAGGATCTAACTGAATTTTGACATTTGGGGTCCAAAGTTCTTAGCACTTGGATTCCATTTTTAAATGCAAGTCTAGAGTAGCTAGTATTTTGAAGGTTTGGTTCAAAAAATGAAAATCTCGTGAAGCAATAATATTGGAATATGTATCCTACTTTGCGCACACAGAGGTACAACTCCTGCTGAGGTCAGTGGGAATTGTATGTGTATGCTGATTCTTACCTGTTTCCATGACAACTTAAGGGGGTCGTTTCTTTTTAATGGAATCCTTACTAAAATAAAACTATTTTAAATGCATTGTTTTTATTAAATTAAATTGATAAATATAATAATAAATAGATGCAACAAATCATAGAATCAAAGAAAAGTAAGACTGGAAGGGACTGCCCTAGGTCATCTGGTTCAACTCCCTGACTGAGTCAAGATCATCCCTATCCAAACTATCTTATACAAATCCATAATTTAAACCCTTCAACA
>NW_017729025.1:107423905-107426749 GCF_001723915.1 Gavialis gangeticus | reverse complement strand
AGTCAAGATCATCCCTATCCAAACTATCTTATACAAATCCATAATTTAAACCCTTCGTAAAACTACTGTCAGCTCTGACACAAGACAAATAAATTAAATAAATTAAAAGCTATTGGAAGTCCTTGAAATGTTTAGTTTACTTCTGAAATAATTGCTTCATGGCTGAAAGAGGCCTGAGAAAGGCAGGCCAGAAACAAAAAAAGCTGGCTAATCCAACTCCTGCCTGAAGATAAAATCTGGCTCAGCACCTGTGCCCTTCATGGCTGCTGACACCAAAGAAGAAAACCCTAGGATATCTGCCAGCTCACATCATCCTTGCTTGCCACAGAGGAGGTTTCCTCCCAACCACTCACAAAAATGATTTTGTAAACTATGTCCTCATTTTAAAGCTACTTTTCCTAGGCCAAGAAGAAGATGTTAGTGACCATGTTAGGAGGTGGCCAATTAGTATTATGTTTGCTGGGGTGTATGGCAAACAAACGCTTTCTTCCTTCATTTCACTGAAATGAATTCAGCTTTGTTCTTTGATATTTCAATGGAGAGATTCTATCACTTCTCCAGAGGACACCAGTTCTACATTTTCAATATTCTCATCATCACTGTGAAAGAGGATTAATTGTTGCTTACCAGGCATAAATCACTTTCAACTTTCCTTTCAGTCTTTCTTGCTGAAACATAAGACTTAGTCATTATGACTAGTCTCCTGCAATTGCATGCATACCAAAGCTTTGGTCCTCTGATAATTAGGAACATTTTGAGTTTCAGACCACATTTATTCATGGCCAGTTTATACTTATTTATTCCTGTGCCAACATAGTCCTTTAGCTTATAAAAATACTCCCTTTTCCCATTATTACTACAGGCACTAGTCACCTCTTACAAAATTTTTGTAGACTAAGCAAGACACATAACTAAGCAAGACACACACTTCTAGTGTCTTCTTATTAGGTCTTGATCCTCTACCTGATGAGTCCCAGCCTTACATGGCATCATACTTTGTTTTATTAAATTTCATCTGATTTCTATTACTCCAATCCACAAAGTCATCGAGGTCTTCCTGAATGATTCTTGTATCTTCTTTTGTATATTCAAGGTGTCCCATCAGCAGGTCCTGAGCCATCATGCCCATATTTACCCAAATCCAAGCTGGTTTTGAATGGAAAACAAACTCTCCAATAATTAGATTCTATACATGGAAAATTATGTTTGTTATATTTTTTAATATATAGAATCTAATTATTGAGGAGGCATCTTAAATTCTGCGGCAGTGGGGGGGGCAGGCAACCTGATCGCGGACCCTTGTCACCCCCATCCCTGCCTCTCCCAAGTCTGCTGCCCTGCCACTTGTCATGCTTTGATGCCTATTCCTCCATTACCTATCCCCCTTGCCATCTGTCATCCCTACCACTTACCCTCTTCTGGTGCCTTCCCACTGCCACCTATCCCACCTATCCCCCGTACAGCCTATCCCTCCCTGGTACCTGCCCCCTCTGCTACCTCCCCTCCCTGCTGCAGCTCTGACTCTGGCCCTGATCAGATGGCAGCAACTCCTAGCTGGGTTGGGGCTGGAATAAGAGCAGCTCCTCTGCCACTATACCATGTCCTATGTTCTACCCCACACTGGGCATGCCTATGTGTACATTTATGCTGGCTTAAATGTAATGCTCAATAAGTTACTATGCAGTATGCAGGAATAGGGTAGCATCTAAATGTGCAAGCATTAAAGTGCATTGAATCTGTGTGTGGATTGGCTTAGGGCTAAAGTTAGTCCCAACTAAAGTTAGCCCCTAGTCAGTTCACTCACACAGTGTTGCTGAGCAGTAAGACATCTACATGTGCGTTACTGCACAGTAAGTAATTGGGTGTAATTTTGATACCTGAATGATGCAGGTATCAAATTTACACACAAATCAGCAAAAGTCACCATATTTACTGTGCAGTATGGGTGTGTGCATGTAGATGCGTGCCCATGGTGTGTAGTAATTTTGGTTACTGCGCAGTAGATGACCACATGTCGACAAGCCCATTGTATGATCTCTCAGCACTCCCTTTATAGTGTGGCCCCTGCCCCACCACATGAGCTACCCTTGCTCTGGCCATGCAGCCACAGTGGCAGCAACATCTCCTGGTCTTGGTACTCATTCCCAAGACAAGGCTTTTTCTCCCAAGGTTAATTGTGGGAAAATACTCATCTTGGCCTCAAGTAATGATGGTAATTAAAATACTAAGTAAAATTGGTCTTGATAGTTTCATAGTTGGTAGGGTCAGAAGGAAACTGAGCCAGTCATAAAGTCCGACCCCCTGCCATGGGCTGGAAAGAATGCCGGGGTCAAATGACCCCAGCTATGTGATTATCTAGCCCCCTTTTGAAGACCCCCAGGGTAGAAGCGAGCACCACTTCCCTTGGAAGTTGCTTCCAGATCCTAGCCTCCCTGAATGTGAAGTCGTGCCTCCTGATATCTAGCCTGAACCTACTTTCAGTCAACTTATGGCTGTTATTCCTAGTTACTCCTGGTAGTGCTCAGGGGAACAGGGTTTCTCCCATTCCCTTGGTAAGTTTCTAGATGGCCACCAGATCCCCTCTCAGCCTTCTTTTGTGGCTAAACAGGTTCAGGTCCCATAGCCTTTCCTCATAGGGCCTGCCCTGCTGCCCCCTGATCATGTGAGTGGCTTTCCTTTGGACCCTTTCAATGTTATCCACATCCCTCCTGAAGTGCGGCACCCAGAACTGGACACAGTACTCCAATAGCGTCCTGATCAATGTTACATAGAGGGGAAGGATCACCTCCTTGGACCTGCTAATGATACATCTGTTTATGCATGACAAGGTGTGGTTAGCCTTTC
>NW_017729025.1:107415035-107418905 GCF_001723915.1 Gavialis gangeticus | reverse complement strand
TCCTCCTTCCTCCCATTTTTGAAAATGGGGACCAGATTGGCCCTTTTTCAGTCCTCTGGCACCTCACCAGAGCACTACAAGTGCTCGTAAAGCTGTGCCAGGAGTCCCACAATGACCTCTGACAATTCCTTCAGCACCCTGGGGTGTAAATCATCTGGACCTGCTGATTTGAACATGTCCAGTCCCACCAGAAATTCCCTGACTAGGTCCTCACTGACCCTGGGCCAGGTTGTGCCTCTCCTGGGTCCATCTGGAATCCCAGTGGGGGGGAAGTCCTGGTCCCTCCTCAGAAAAATGGAGGCAAAGAATTTGTTAAAGAGGTCAGCTTTATCATCTGGTGCAACCACCAGATTTCCAAGCGTGTCCTGCAGGGGCCCCATGTTACGCGGTGCCTTCTGTTTACTCCCTACGTATTTAAAAAAGGACTTCTCATTATCTTTGTTCTGGGTCGCTAGTCCCAGTTCTGTCTCTACCTTAGCCTTCCTAACAGCCCCCCTACAGTCTCAAGCAATGAAGGTATAATTCTCCTTGGTGATGGCCTCTCCCTTCCTTTGGGTATATGCCTTGTTTTTAGCTTTCAGATGTTCCTGAATGCCTCTGGTAAGCCATGGGGGCTGTTGATACTGATATTGCAGTATTGACATGAGCCATTGATACTGCATTTTAAGGACTTCCACTGGCAATCTTCCACTGGGACTTTTTTATTTCCTTTTTGGCACAATCTTGTGTTGCCTACCTATTAGCCAGTCCCTTACCCATCTCACAATTTTTGTAGTGATCCCCACCTTCTCTAGTTTAATAATTTTCAGTGGAGTTATATCAGATCTGTGACAGGGCAGAAATTATGTTGTGTCCTGAAGGAGGAGCCGGCAAAAGTGCAGTGAAGTGGGAGCACCCCTCTGGGCAGGGGTTGAGAATCTTAATTAAGCTGGGGAAGCCCAAAGGGGCTTTAATGAAGGCAGTTATGACTTTGGAAGGAGGACAGGGTGGAGAAAAAGCCAGCAGATAGGCTCCCTGCACTGACCCAAAAGATAAAGTGCAATAGCTGGGTGAGAGCTTTCCCTGAAGAGGGGAGAGTTGTGAGCAAGAGCTCATGCAGCTGTGCAGAGGTGCAGTGATCACCTGACCCAGATGGGGAGTTAATGGGCTAGCAGAATAGTTTCTGTAGTATCTGAGCTTACCTGAGCAAGAGCTGGTGTAAGGCCACTGTCTCTGAAGGTTTGCAAGGAGGACATCCAGTGGGTGAAATGAGCTGAGCCTGGGGCCTGGAGGGAGGAAGAAGAGAAAGGCCAGTTAAAGGATCCAACCCTGAGAGGAGGTGGGGTTTACCCCCACAACAGGGTCAGAGCTCAGAGCCAACCAAGATGGCTGTAAGGTCTGATTGCAGGATTCCTAAATCATAATGCAACTGAATTGAAGCTCCAGAAGTACTCTGAACTCTGGGCAAGAAAGAAAGGTCATTTCTAGCATGTATGCAGAAACTTTTCTGTGAGTTTGAAGACAAGTAAGCTCCAACTTGGACTGACAAGAAGCTTGAGAGAGACTCAGCCCCAGTGATGGGAAATAGGTCTTAAACTGCTAAAGGGGTGCACTTGGGAGGCATTCCTAGGACAGTGTGAGTGCTTTAAGCATGAATATTGACTAAGGAATGGCACACGTAAAAGAGCTGGTGTGGTAAGGGCAGGGTATGGAGATGGTGGAGCCCTATGAAGAAGCCAGTTGGCCAACAAAAATGCATTAGGAAACAACACTTTGCTTCCTGATACTTACTTTTCCTTTTTGGGTTATTTCCTTTAAAATCAAAAGCATGGTGGAAAGAAGCACAGAGGACAAACAGGATGAGAGGGGATGGAATTGTGTGCATTGCTACAAGCCCAAGTTTTCACTAGGAGCACTCAGTTCCCACAAGATCCTTTACTGAAGTCAAGGAAAAGTAGATCTACCACATGTCAATAGTTTAAATATTTTGTTATCTTACTAAAGAGCAGTCAGGTTAGACTGGCATGTTCTACCTTTGTAACACACAGATCTGTAGTTTCTCTTGAGTCTGTTCTCAAATACATGTTCTGTTTGCTTTTTTCTAATTACATGGTGCCAGATGATTTAATAGATTTATTATCAACCTACTGGACTTGGATTTTAAGATGCTAATTATGGGGTGGGAATTATCTGGCTCCCACCTTGAACACATCAAGTTCTTTGAGTTTTTCTTCCACTTTAGATGGGATAATTTCTAGTTCTGTATGTGTGTTTCCATTAGTTGTTGCCCACATAATCTACAGCCATATTATTTATTCAAAACCATTACAAATCATTCCATTTGTGGGTCATGCCTAGTTTCATAGTTTCTAGGGTCAGAAGGGACTGGAACAGTTCATCAAGTCCAACACCCTGCCCTGGGTAGGAATGAGTGCTGGGATCATAATACCCCAGCCAGGTATCTATCCAACCTCCTCTTGAAGACCTCCAAGGTAGGGGAGAGCACCACCTCCCTTGGGAGCCCATTCCAGAGCCTGGCAGCCCTAACCATAAAGTAATGCCTCCTGATATCAAACCTGAACCTGCTCTCAATCAATTTGTGGCCACTATTCCTTGTTATCCCAGGTCGTGCCTGGGGGAACAGAGCCTCACCTATTTTCCGCTGGTCCCCAGTGGTGAGTTTATAGAAGGCCACCAGATCCCCTCTCAGTCTTCTCTTGTGCAGGCTGAATAGATTCAGGCCCCTTAGTCTATCTTCATAGGGCCTGGCCCGCTGCCCCCTGACTATGCTAGTGGCCCTTCTCTGGACCCTCTCAAAGTTAGCCACATCCCTTTTGAAGTGTGGCACCCAGAACTGGATGCAGTACTCCAACTGCAGCCTGACCAGCATTGCATACAGGGGAAGGATCACCTCCCTGGACCTGCTTGTGATGCATCTGTAGATGCACGACAAGGTTCAGTTAGCCTTTCTGACTGCTTCCTCACATTGGTGGCTCATGTCCATCCTGGAGTCAATAATGACTCCAAGATCCCTTTCAGCCACTGCGTTGTTGAGAAGGGTGCTCCTCAGCCTATAGGTATGTTGCAGGTTCCTTCTCCCTAGATGCAGCACCTTGAACTTGTTTGGAGGTGGAATTCTGACACACTGCAACCTGCTGGACATCTGACTCCCCAGGTACCTCTTCACTTTTACCTGCGCTGCTACATCGCTCTTTCCCTCCCTCTCTCCCCCCACCCCAGCCTGTCCCTCATCCCCTGATGCCTCCATTTCCATTTTCTCTGACTGACTTTCTTACCTGCATTGCTTGGCTTCTTTACTATTCCTTGCATCCAGGACTAAGAGACACACCAACTGCAGGTACTTCCTCAGCCTGACAAAGGGGTTTTCAACCCGAAAGCTTCCTGAGATATATTTTTTAAGTATTCCTTTTTTTTCCCAATAATAAACATAAAAACACAAGATAAGCCATCACACACCATGGGTAACATCATATATCCAACACAACACAACATCTTTACTTCTTGCTGTCAATTCCTTTATAAGAAGAAAGGCTCTGTGACAGTTCCATTTGGGTACTTTTGATACTTCTGCTAATGCTACTGGTGTTGAGCCAGCTAAGTTATTTTGACCTGCCGCCATTTACAGGGGTGGACCAGCCCGAGGCTGTAGAGGAGGAGAAGCCCTCAGTGGGGCACACTGCCGTGTTGTGCAGAGGCCCCAGCACCAGGAAGGGCACACCTGAACACAAGTACACACACACACACACACACACACGCACACACAGAGTTGCACAGTGAGAGCACACCTTAAGAAACATGCTAGAAAAGAAGCAGCTCCTACTTGAGAGGAAAGAAGGGTTCAGTTTGGCTACCTGAGATGCTGCTGGTGCT
>NW_017729025.1:107404293-107409726 GCF_001723915.1 Gavialis gangeticus | reverse complement strand
CAGAGGCCCCAGTACCAGTGAGGGTGCACCTTAACACACACCCTCATCATGAGTTTTGCCTGTTAGCAGCCAGCGGTGCAGGGCCCCAGAACCCAGACTTCCCTTGCACCTATCTCCTTGACAGGTGGCAGGCTTTGTGGCCACAGCAGGGCCTATCAGGCCTGCAATAATATTTTTCACCCCGCTAAGAGAGAGACAGTTGCACACTTGTACCCATGTCACAAGTTTTGCCTGTTAGCAGCCAAAGGTGCAGGGCCCCAGAAGCCAGACTCGCCCTGTACCTATCTCCTTGACAGCTAGTAAGATTTGTGGCTGCAGCAGAGCCTAGTAGGCCTGAAGTTTTCACCCCGCTGTACCTTAACACATGCACAGTGTCATGAGTTTTGCTTGTCAGCAGCTTGAGGTACAGTTTCCCAGAAACCCCTTCACTTGTCTCCTTGAAACTTGGCAGGCTTTGTGGCCTCAGCAGGGACTACCAGCCCTGCAGTTTTCACCCCACTGTGGCATAATATACAAAAGTGACATGAGTTTTGCATTCAGGACTTTGAGGTGCAGGTTCCCAGAAAACCCTGCACCTATCTCCTTGAAACTTGGCCGGATTTGTGGCCTCATCAGGGGATAGCATGCCTTCAGTTTTGACTCTGCTGTGGCTTAACTTAGCAGGTTTCATGCTGTCAACAGAGGTTACCACCCCCCACCCAGCCCCTACAAGTTTCATCCAAATCAGACAAAAAACAACAAAGTTATAGATATTTCATTGATTTCCCATCATACCCTATGGCCAATCTCTGAATTGGCTCTGAATTGAAGCAGAAAACTGATTTGGAGCTCTGAATTGAATCGCTGGCATCTGAATCATCTGAATCCAAATCCGAATCAAATAGTTCCCTATTTGCACAGGCCAATTGAATAGCACAACCCTGAGGACCAAGTCCTGGGGAACTCCACTGCCCACATCCCTCCTGATCAAAAATGACCCATGCACCACCACACTCTGGGTGTGACCATCAAGCCAATTTGCCACGCATCTGACTGTGTAGGCATCAATTCCACAGTTGCCTAGGTTTGTATGAGATTTGGGTGAGAAACAGGGTCAAAGGCCTTCTTGAAGTCCAGGTAGATGACATCCACCTCAACACCTGCATCCAAGGACTTTGTGACCTTGTCATAAAAGGAAACAAGATTAGTCAGGCAGGATCTGCTCGCAATGAACCTGTGTTGGTTGCTCCTGAGCATTACCTCCCATGCTGAGCCCCCGCAGTTGTGTTCCTTGATCATTTTCTCAAAGGTCTTCCCAGGGACCAAGGTGAGACTAACTGGCCTATAGTTACCTGGGTCTTCCTTTCTCCCTTTCTTGTAAATGGGCACCATATTGGCCCTTTTTCAGTCATCTGGGACCTGGCCAGAGCACCACAAGTGCTAATACTGCCGTGCCGGGGGCCCTGCTATGACCTGCACCAATTACCTCAGTACCCACAGATGAAGAGCATCCAGACCTGCTGATTTATACATGTTCAGCCCCTCAAAGAGTTCCCTAACTAGATCGTCCCTGACCCTAGGCATGGCGTCATATCCCCTGAGCCTGTCTGTAATCCAAGTGAGGGAGTTGTCCCGGTCCCTGCTCAGAAATATGGAGGCAAAGACCCCGTTGAAGAGATCCCCTTTTTCCTTTGCTGCAATCACCAGATTGCCAAGCCTGTCCTGTAGGGGCCCCACATTACCTGGTGCCTTCTTCTTACTCCCTATGTATTTGAAAAAGCCTAGATTTTCATTAAACTTGACTCAGTTTTCAGACATAGAAACCCCACTCCTTTTTTGTTGTCATTTTTTCTTTTATGTATGACTCAAACTTTTAATTTATTTTGTAAGGTATAACACTGTTTCACTTTTAACACTATTCATTTTAATTCTTCTCCTTAATCTATTTTTTTTTTAATCCAACATTATTTTCTATGAACACTAGAATTTCTATAACATTCTCATTATAGAAATGAGGGGTCAAAAAAACCCATGTAGAGAAAAAGTGGGTTGGCACACATGGCGGCAGCATGTGTTGCCCCAAACCAGAACCTGGCCAGCTGGAGCCATGCTCTGGCCAGGCTCCCAGTGGCAGGAATGCCATAGCTACAGCTTCCCTGGTCCCAAGGAAGCCAGGTAAGGCTGCTGGGGCCAGCACAGTAGCCTGTCACATGCCAGAGCATGTGTGACACAGGCATTCCCCAGGGACAAGTAGCAGCGGCACAAGATATGCCACTGCTACTTGTCCCTGGGGAAACAAATTGCTGTGCTCATCTGGATGCAGCCTGGATGTTTATAGAAAACACGTCATAATAATACCTCTAATAATATGATCTGAGTTACTATTTTTCTCAAAAGTTGTTTTTATCTAAAATGATTATTTCCATGTTCTTATACCAAAGGATACAAAACTGAGGTTTGGGTATGTTGAATATCTAATTCAGGTATATTAAATACATTTCTGTTGTTTATTTGTTATACAATCATAAACACATTTCAAAAATCCCCTAAACTTAAATGACTTTTAATCAAAATGATCAAAATATATGTACTGGCATAATATGTGTTGCTCATGTAACTAGGTCAGTTTTTCTGCCTCTCTCCAGTTCATAAGTAGGTGGCTCAAAGAGTTTTTCCATCTATAATCCTCATACCAGTGGTTCTCAACCTTTTTAGACTAAAGGCATCTTTGGAAAATACCAGCTCTTATTCCTCATTTGCTTTTTGACTACAGAAAGAAAGAGTAATTCTTCTCTTGCAAAGAAATCAGAAAGACCACAATAGGTTAGAATGTTTTTAATAGTATGGATTCCTATGTGAAATCTCTTGTTTATCTTGCGAATTATGTTCGCAAACCTAACACTGCTAACATAATGTGGCATCCTGTGGCATCCCTGAAAGGATCTGGGGTGCTATAGCATCCTGGCTGAGAATCTCGGACTTCTATTCCACTGCTATAGCCCAGTGGTGTTAAGTCATACATGGTGGAAATGGGCATTTGCCAAGGAACCAGTGAAAGACAAAGATAATGGAAGAGCTCCTTATGAAATAATGGTGAATTAACCACCTCACCCATCTCCTTCATAAGTCCTGAGCTATCATAATCTAACGTCAGTATGTGACTTCCTGACTTCCAGGCTAACACTTCTCAGACCTTCAGCAGCATTCTACATAGTAGATCATTACTCTTTCTGATCTGACCATGGGACCTAATTGTAATGCCCAGAATGACACTGTTGGCTGAAACCCTGCTTTGCATTCATAACCTTGTCGATCCTTATCAAGAATCCTTGCGTGTGGATTCAGTATGAGCTTGTAAGGTAAAAGGCTCAGTCATGCCACCTATATATGAGAGTGCTTGGAACATTTTGACAATCTCAAATACTTAAATTTGATTGCCACAAACTAAGCTTATTATTTTGTTCTTCATAGCCTCTTGTTTGAATTTAGGTGCTATATAGATGGCCAAAATTCTATCAGTTCTTACTTACGTATGAAAATTGTTTTTTAGGTTATTTTATGTGTACATGTTCAAATTAGCTGCTCCTATCCTCACCCCATTCCCTGTTCAGTGATCCATTTTTTTTTTCTTCCACAAGTTTCACCTGATGAAGGATTTATTAGTCAAAAATAGTGCAAGGCAATCAAATTAGGTACAGCATGCTCCAGCTGTCAGAAAACCACCCAGCTGTGATTGATTAATAGAAGAATGCATCTGATTGTGCAGTGCAAACCCTCCCCTCCAAAAAATTGCAGTTGTTTAATGTGTTTCTGTCAGCAAAACCTTCTCAGCTGACAATTTTTATGGAACAGCCATCTGTTTTTGAGGATTATAAATACTTTATCAAAATATTTATGACATGTTTCTCCTAAAAGATGATATATTCTCTTTTTCAATAGATTAATGTCTTATGAGTAACTACAACAGCTAAATATACATTGAGGGAATAAACTTTTAAGATTTATCTCATTCACCAGCAAGTGACCATTTCTTACCAACATGGGTCCATTTCTTACCAACATGAACCCAACCAGAGTGGCTGCCATTTCATTAATGTATTTTAAGGCCATGTCAAATAAAAAATAAGTAGAATTTAAAATTGTTAATATGTGGTTGCTGTCTTCTTCTCCCCCTTCTCCTGAAGCACCAGCAATTTGTTTCTATTTCTTGGATCCTAAAATGTTTCCATGCCACTTAAATGGGAACTGGAAAATATCCTATGTCAAGCATTTGTCTAGAGGCAAAGATTTCTTAGGGTGATATCTTTTATTGGACCAAATGTGTAGTTGGGATAATATGCACTTATCATGAAGAGATGTGTATGCTGTAGAACCTATCCAGACACCCTCGTAGCATAAGATAATTGATACCATTCACTATTATTCATTGTTTATATGGCAAGGGTGTCTAGAGGGGGTAGCTAGATTGTGCTAGGCACCAAAGACACAGATAAGTATGGTAAAAGGTAGTGCCTTGATTTTACAATCAAGACAGAACTGGTGAGTGGCACAAATAAATGATGGGAGGGAGGAGTGGATGGGAAAAGAGGATTAGCAAAACAGCACTGTGGCAGGACAGGTCCTGGGGTGCCGTGACCTCCCCTTGCACCCCCTTCCGACCGTGCCAGATCAGGTTTCCTAATGCACCCTCGATCACTCGCCTGCCACGTCTTTGATGTTTGATTCATTGAAGGGAGGCTGCCTTTCTCCCTCCCTGGCACGGTCCCTGATGCTCACTCTTCTCACACCCACGCCGGGCCTTTACTCGTGCCTCTCATGCCCGCTTTTACTCGCCCTTCCTCGCGCCTCACCTGCTCGTGTTTCTCGCACCACGTTTCTCGCGCCCCACCTGCTCGTGCTTCTTGCACCACTCGCGCTTCTCATGCCCACGCCTGTACCAGGGCCCTTACCCACGCTTCTCGTGCCGCCTTGCACTTCTCGCGCTGCGCTTCTTGCACCCACACCCACTGGGCCTCTTCCCTGGGCTCGCATAGCCCGCACTGGGGTCTCTTCCCTGTGCTCACATAGCCCACACCAGGCTCCTACCTGTACTTCTCGCGCTCCCTGCAGTGCCCTCCTTGGTGCTCAGAGCACCCCCACCTTACTGGGGGGCTCCCTTTGAGGCCTTCTCCACCCCTACAGCCTTGCCCAAACCTCCGGTCTTACATTGCGCTTCTCACGCCACAACAACTAAAACCATACGCACAAAACCCCTGGGATATAACATAAATTCCTAGCCAACCTGGCCATCCTCGATGTATCCCCCCACCAGGGTTTTCTCAAACTCCTACCTCCTTGACGGCCAGAGGGTGACTGGACTCTGGCCTCGGCCTATGCTGTTTATAAGGCCAGGCCCTGCCCCCTTCCGGTCAGATGACCAGACCGGTTGTCATGGCAATGCGCACCTGTGCTGCT
>NW_017729025.1:107394114-107399293 GCF_001723915.1 Gavialis gangeticus | reverse complement strand
CGGCCTATGCTGTTTATAAGGCCAGGCCCTGCCCCCTTCCGGTCAGATGACCAGACCGGTTGTCATGGCAATGTGCACCTGTGCTGCTCTGGTGATTGGCAGCTGAGCTCGTAACACTGCCTCCAGTAGCAGGCACTTTAGTGCCCTGCTACAAGCATGTTTCTTCAAGAATCAATATATGCCCAATTTGCATTTTTAGCTGATCAGTAGCAATAATGCTAGTTCACCAATGACTTAGCAATTAATAGATGGGTAAATTTTGTAGGTATCTATGTAAGAAATGCTTTAGAGATAAAGTAAGTTATGTCATTGTTTGCTCACTTGGCTGTACTTCTCTCTTTCTCTATATATAGTGAAATATATAGTGAGTCCTACATTAACTCTGTTAAAAGAGCTTAGGTTTCACTTGTTTCCCAACTGATTTTTGTACTGTGGTGACCTTGATTTTGTCCTTTCTATGTAATACATATTCCAACAGATGAAGATATTTGAGTGAGAAACCTTTTTGTAGTTATGACTAGAAGGCACATAAAAATAACACTATTAAAGGACGTCACCTAAACTTCTGGAAATTTATTGTAACTTATCTATCAAAATATGTTGCGTATTTCATTAACTTATTTTTAACTGAACGTTAATTTTTATTTCACTTGATTCCCTTGCATCTTTTTCTTTTAACATGGAACTGAAGATTTCAACGTTGATGGCCTCTCACATATATTTATTGCCTTGAACAGGAACTAAAATGGAGGCTCAAAACAATTGCATCCTTTGTTCATATTCTTCTTAGATCTAGAGAAAAGGGATTTTTCCTCTATTATGTGTTCAGTAAATATTTTCATTATATTTTAGAAAGATGAGACTAGGGATACTAGGGATATATATATTTATTGGAGGGGAAAAAACCCTGCCATGGTATTCATCTATTATTGTCATATTTCTGGTTATGGTCTAATCCTGTGAGCTATATGTATATGTGCTTACCAGTACTTGTGTTGATAAAGTTGTATGCATATCTGTTTGCACAACAAGGGATTATAAATGGTGTTGGGAAGAAAATGGGTACAACATCATGCTGACTGTGTAACTTCTGATGGAAAACTTCCTATTTGCCAGGAGCACTGATTAATTGAGTCTGATGGAGTGTGGTAATTACCGCGCTCCCGCAGACCCCAGCATCATGTGTATCAGCATCCCCATGCTGAAAAATCGTGGCAGGGGTGCTTTCAACTAAATGGGGGGAAAGGCTCTTTCAACTAAAGCTTGTTTATTTTTCAGTGTGGGGATGCTGATACACATGACACTCCGAATGCTCTAATTAGAGTATCTCCCTCCCTCTCCCCTCCACAATCACTTCTGGAGCATGTCTATAAATGCCCCAGGTTTTTATCACCATACAGTTTTTCTAAACTCTTGCATCTCAGTCCCTGATAGTGCTAGTAGGTTGTTCATTACCCTCCAAAATAACACTGATTGAAAAAAGTTAAATCAGATTTGTTTATATGAAGCAGAACAACATGTTTACACTCACAGGATGCATAAGGTAGGTGAACTATGCAATTTTACATTGGAATATGGTTCAAACACAGCTTGCTTGCAACACAGTTGAATAAATAGTTCAGCACCATATAGGGAAAAAATGTAAGTCTTGATGTTCGGGGGGGAAATATCTGGAAGGCAAAATTGTCCTTGTTTTAGCAGAAGGGAGAAGTGATGACTGATTGCTTTACGGTAAAATTAGATGAATTTAGGTGGGGGAAATGGACTTGAACAGAACATCAAATTCTTGGCCAGGTTACAGAAGACACGTGTTTCATTGGCCAAATCTGTCGTATTTCTGGTCTAGTTAAATGTATGTAAAACAGAGCTGTTTTATTTATCACAGAATAGATGTGCCTTTCTAAAACAGGTGGGATGTAGACAACAGAGTCTACTACTTTTAAACAGTAACAATGTGGTACTTACGCTCACTCCATTAACAATATGAATTAGATGTCAGAAAAAAGAATATAGATATAATTTTGATATTTGTGAATCTTGTAAAATTGAGGATTATAAAATTGAGTAGGAGTAGGGTTAATGATGAAAGGTGGAGAAAAGAATTAATTTAATACACATATAAAGAAATGCAGGTTAGAATAACTTATTCTTATAATGAGAACTATAGGGCTTGTTGTCTTAATATTCTTGTCATTTGGATGTCATGTGTTCCCCTCAGATAATCTGTATATCATCACCTTCTCTCTTAATTAAAAGGAAAGCAAGTGCTTTGCAGACCATTGGCTGATTTACACCAAAGTAAATTTTTCATGTTAATTATGACATTATGCCAGTGTCTAAGCAACACTGTGTTTGGGTTTTGTTTTGGAGGGTTTTTGTGTTTGTTTGTTTGTTTATTGGAGGAAAAACTCATTATAACATTTGACCTTGCCTAACTTGTGAGAACTGTCTGGGGTGTCTGAGCAAAGATTCCACAGTAATTACATAACACAAGATGGAAACAGTAACAGAAAATGGTTAACATTTTTAGCATATTTTTTCAGCTTTTCAGATTATCTCTGGTATTCATTGACACCAATCATCAGACTAAGTTCAAGCTACCCAACTATGATATAAAGGTATGTAAGGAAAAAAATAAAGCCCACTTTAGGGGCAGAGTTTTCTTTCTGTTTGTGCACCTAAATTGCAGTTTTCTAGTTGTGTACTTGATCACCCCTCTGCTCTATGGATGGGTGTGTGTACATACAATGAGCATGCTCATAGGCGATGCAGTAACTCCACAAATAACTGAATTATTGAAAGTATATGTTCTGTATATAACTGAAGGTAAGCCCAGGGAAAAGCTGTTGTGAAGGGAAGAGACAAGGGATTATTGTCTCATGTCTTGGCTCCCATAGCTGACTGATTAGGGCACTTGCCCAGGAAGACCCAGGTTCCTACCAAGGGATCCAGACTCTAGGTTTTTTTCATCCAGATGATAATTTAATCAGCATTTCTCTGAGTTCCTGGATTGTTTTTTTTTTAACCACATGGCACTGGTTAGGCATTATCCAGTGTCTTCACTGGTTAGGCATTATCCAGTGTCTTTTTCAGCACGTCTCTTAAAGCATTTAACACCCTCATGGCCCAGTCGGCCCCTCTGCAGCACATTGAGCTGGGTCGGAGAAGCCCCAGCAGCCTTCTCCCTGAAACACACACCTATAGCTTGTCCTATTCTTCCTGCCCACACCTATCTCCCTTTCTTGATTGCCCAGTGGGCCAACTTCAAAGGAGCACTAGAAAGAGACCTGGATAATATTTAACTCATGGCATGGTTGTTAGAGCACAAAGCTAAGAAGTCAGATAAGTTTATATCCCCTCTGAGTGAAGGCAACCTGGATCCTATTTCTTTACTTCTATACGAGTGCCTTAACTACTCAGCTATTAGGGGTAAACATAGAAAGGCCTCTTTCTTTTCCTCTAGTGTCCAACGCCCATTAGTCCTGGGTTTCTTGCCTGCTACATTTTCAAGACTTGAATAGACTTACATTACCAGAATGGGAATGTATACATGGCTGCATATGTTGCATGCATAGCGTAGTCTACTATGGATGATTAGTCTACATATGCTCCCTTACACCTCCACAGTACAGAACAAATAGAATTGCCTTTCTGAGTACCAAAACCACTCCTTATGTGGCTTGAAAGCTTCTTTTTCAATGTACAAACAGAATTCTGTTTAGATGTTCAAGGTAGGTAGGAAATGACTACCATTTTTTTAAATGACTGGAAAGTTTCCAGCAATCCTGGAGAACAAATAAAACCAGCAGAAAGGTATTCTTCTCACATTGCAAAATGCATATAAAGTAGCTTAAGGGAAACATCCAATTAGTCTTGGTCATTGATTGTTTGACTTTTACCACAGCATCCTGACATTAGAGTATTAGTCGTATATAGCTTATGGGTTCATCAATATACTTTAAAAGTATTATTGTAAGGGTAATAATCATTAACAACATATGCTGCAAGCCAAAGGCTGCATTAGAAATATAAGGCAAATTCATCCACCTGGTAACTCTGTTAATTTCAGTGAAATTAAAACAGGAAAATTTTGCCTAGAAGGAAGTTATTTTTAGATATGGATCCAAGTCATAAAGACTGCAGTTTTTAAAGGAGCTTAAAGGAATTAGGAGACTCAGTCCTATTGATGGGATTTGGATAGTACTTTTAAAATTTTAGCCAAATTCACATATGATCTGAATTTGAAAAACCTGACATTTGGTGATTTTCAGAATAGTAGCTTGATTCAGTTTCACCTCTGGTTACTTTTGATTGTATATATTTCAGGAGACAGACAGAAAAGTATAATGTCTTCAGGGCAAATATTTTTTAATGTAACTCCTGCTAATGCTAATAAGTCCCATACCTACACAGACCTCAGGCTAGGACAATATTAGAATGACCTTTTGACGTGTTTAAGAAATCATCAAAGGTTTAAAAGAATTTTCCTAAGTTAATTCAAGCTAGTTATTTGAGCCAAATGTTACATGAACCACAAACCAGCTTCTGAATTCTATGCATGCCCAAATAAAGGAATTTCATTTTCCCACAAAAACCAGAAAGTTTTGGAACTTGTGCATTCTTCAGTAGTATATTATTATTTGCCTGGCAATTCAGACGTTGGCTGGGCCCCTTCTAACAAAATATGACTCCCTAGATATCTTGCTTAAAAACATCATGGCATGACTGTTTTCTTTAATATTAATTTTGGACACAGAGGGCGTGTCTACACAGGATATCTCTATGCACAGTGGACTGTCTACTGCACATCAGCATGTCACATCAAACAGCACGGAGGTGGAAAAGGATCTGGGAGTCATTATTGACTCCAAGATGAACATGAGTCGGCAATGTGGGGAGGCGGCTAGGAAGGCCAACTGCACCTTGTCGTGCATCCACAGATGCATCTTGAGCAGGTCCAAGGAGGTGATCCTCCCCCTTTATGCGGCACTGGTCAGGCCGCAGCTGGAGTACTGCATCCAGTTCTGGGCGCCGCACTTTAAGAGGGATGTGGACAGCATGGAGAGGGTCCAGAGGAGGGCCACTCGTATGATCAAGGGACAGCAGGGTAGGTCCTATGAGGAAAGGTTGCGGGACCTGAACCTGTTCAGCCTTCAAAAGAGAAGGCTGAGGGGGGATC
>NW_017729025.1:107378668-107389114 GCF_001723915.1 Gavialis gangeticus | reverse complement strand
CCGCAAGGAGTGACCAGGAACAATGGTCACAAGCTGGCGGAGGGAAGGTTTAAGTTGGACATCAGGAGGCGCTACTTCACGGTCAGGGCAGCTAGGGTCTGGAACCAGCTTCCAAGTGAGGTGGTGCAGGCTCCCACCCTGGGGGCTTTTAAGAGGAGGTTGGATGACCACCTTACTGGGGTCGTTTGACCCCAGTGCTCTTCCTGCCATGGCAGGGGGTCGGACTAGATGATCTGCTCAGGTCCCTTCTGACCCTAGAAACTATGAAACTATGAAACCACTAATGTGCTAATGCATAGTCAAATTAGTCTACTGTACATTAAGTAGCAAAGTTTTCCTTTGCTACTGCACATTAGTGCAGCTACTTCAACTTTATCTAGTACCTCATATTAGAGGTACTAAACTCAGTGCACAGTAGCGAAGGTGCATTAAGGAACATGTAGATGTGTCCAAATGCTTGTTTTTGTATTTTAGGTCTGTTGAAAAAAAGGAGGAGTAAAGGGACTTTTCACCTTTGATCTAGGTATGACTATTGTCTCATGCAAGTGGTACAAAATAGCAGAGATTTAGCAAAAACAGCTTACAATATTTGATGCTAGTTAATCCAAACCTGAAATTTAAGCTTGGTCCCTGAATCATCCTTAAATTCTGATTCTAAATCAAATCCTTTTTCTAATGAAAAAGCATTCTCATAACTAGAAAATACAGAAGTGAACAAATATAGAAAAAAGAATATGAGCTAACTATGTTGTCCCTTTACATGCCTAAGCGGCAGTTGCATAGACACAATACTGCAATTTTGGCACTTATGCACAATTTGTGATTCAGCTCTTGAGTCAGTCATGAATGAGCACTCACACCCCCTGAGCATGCTCAGCAGGACCACACTCTGGCCAGGCACCTGCATAGAGGCATAGGATCAAGACAAGGCTGTGTGCATCACAAAATTTTACTTTAGCATAAAAATATTACTAGCATGTTTTAGGTGGAGAAGGAGGGGGAATAGAAAAGAGGAGGGTTGAAGAGGGGTTTGGGCAATTTGGCTTGGGAGGTTAAAACACTTTTACAGGCAGCAGGTGATGTAGGCTCAAGCCTCCACAGCATATGGGGAGCCTAAATTTGAGTTTTCTGCTCCCTGTACAAATACTCTAACCACTGGGCTAAAGGATGAGAAGGTCCTTCTCTATTTTAAACATGCAGGTAGATTCTATTACACTGCCGATGATAGACTCCCAAGCTATTCGTTAGTGACACAAACTCCACTTATGTGAGTGCATACATGCCATTTTGGTGCAAAACGTAAAATGGACTTCAATCCTAAATGACTAAGCAGGGATATTACACAGCTTGCGCATCAAGTCTGAGATGATAACTTTCATATATCTGTAGTTTGTGTGTGGATGAAAAACAGGCAAAACCATAATGGGATATGTCAATGGGAGCGTCTCTCATAAAACAAGTCAGTTAATTAATATACTTCATTCAGTACTTACTGGAGTCCATCTGAAATATTTCACCTGACTTGGAGTACTACATTTCAAAAAATTCATTAAGAAACTGGAATTAGTTCAGGAAAAATAACATAGAGGGCTGGTTGGTTGAAAAACAAGACCTGTGAGGAAAAGGTAGCTAGGAACTTGATTACTCGCATCATAAGAGTGTATGGAGGAGTGTATGAAGAATGACACACAAAAACAGAAAAGATGTCATAGAAAGGACAACTATGATCAAGAGTGAACTATGATACACTTAGGAACAATAGGATCAGTGCTGTAGCAGTGGAAATTTAGGTGTATACATTAGGAAGGAAATTATAAGGTAGTTCAATAATAGAAAAAGCTGCCAAAGAAGAAGCATAATCTTTATAAACCTGGCAGAGGTAGCTATGATACCCATCAATAGCCCTAGGGATAATTGATATGATAGCAGAAATAGGGTATGTCTAGATGAGCGTGCACGTGCTTTTCAGTAGGGACAAACAGCAGTGGCACATAGTTGTGTCACTGCTACTTGTTCCTGGGGAATGCCTTTGCATGTGTGCTCTGGTACACAGCAAATTGACCTGGCTGAGGCAGGGGAGGCTGGGGCCAGCACCTGGGCTGGGCACAGCAGCTTTACCTGGGGTTCTGGGGGCCTCCTGGGGCTGCAGCAGTGGCAGTCTGGGTGCATGGAGCGTTGCCAGCAGCCAAGGCATAGTAGCTCTGGCTGCCCAGGCTCCAGTTTTGGGAGGTGCATGCTGCAGCCATGTATACCACCCCGCTTTTCTTTGACTATTTTTCTTAGATACCAGGATTTCCCAGTATCTAATTTTGGTTCCGTGCTGCAAACATGCAGTGCAGAGAATCTTTTGTGACGTGCATTTTGTGGCTCCTCAAAAGCCTTTGAGGTGCTGCAAAGCACACGTGCATGCTTGTCTGGACACATCTATATTCTCTGCCCTGATACTAGGGTTAGAAGACTGTTGAAGTCAGAACATCATAGAAAATTAGGGCTGGAAGGGACCTCAGGAAGCCCTGCTCAAAACAAGACCATCCCCAAATAGATCATCCCAGCCAAGGCTTTGTCTAGCTGCGTCTTAAATGGTACAAGCTGGGTCAAGGATGGAGATTCCATCACCTCTCTGGGTAACCTGTTCTAGTGTTTTACTGCTCTCCTAGAAAGAGAGTTTTTCCTAATATCTAATGTAACCTTCCCTTGCTGCAACTTGACAGCATTGCTCCTTGTTCTGTCATCTACTGCCACTGGCAACAGTCTAGCTCTATCCTCTTTTAACCCCTTTTCAGGTAGTTGAAGGCTGTTATTAAATCCACTTTCAGTCTTCTCTTCTCTAGACTAAATAAGGCCAGTTCCCTCAATCACTCCTCAGAAATTGTGTTTCCCAGCCCACCAACTATTGTTGTTCCCCTCTGCCTGGACTCCCTCCCGTTTGTCCATATCCTTTCTGTAGTGGGGGCCCAAAATTAGACACAGTACTCCAAATGTGGCCTCACCAGCGCTGAATAGAGGGGAAGAATCACTTCCTTTGATCTGCTAGCAACATTATTACTAATGTAGCCCAGTATGCTGTTAGCCTTCTTGGCAAGAAGGGCACACTTGTTGGCTCATATTCACTTTACTGTCCACTGTAAACTCCACCCCCCTGCCACCGCCAGTCCTTTTCTGCAGAGCTGCTGCCTAGCTGGTCAGCCACCAGCCTGTTACGGTGCCTGGGATTGTTCTGTCCTAAGTGCAGGACTTTGCACTTGTCCTTATTGCACCTCATGACATCTCTTTTTGTCCAATCTCCCAATTTGTTGAGGTCTCACTCAATCCTAACCCTGCCCTTCAGCATATCTACTATTCCCCCCAGCTTGTTGTCATATGCAGACTTGCTCAGGGTGTACTCTGTCATCTTCCAGGTCTTTAATGAAGATATTGAACAAAACTGTCCCCAGGATCAACCCCTGGGGTACTCCATTTAACACCAGGTGCCATCTAGACATTGAGCCATTGACTAATATCCTCTAAACCAAATTATCCAGACAGGTTTCAATCCTCCTTGCAGTTCATTCATCCAACCTATACTTCCTTAGCTTGCCTATGAGAATGTTGTGTAAGACATTGTGAAAAGCCTTGCTAAAATCAAGGTATACCATATCCACTGGTCTCCCTGAATCCACAGAGCCAGTCATCTCATCAGAGAAGGCAATCAGGTTGGTCAGTCATGATTTTCCCATGGTAAATCCATGCTGACTGTTTTTCATCAAATACTTCTCCAAGTATTTAGAAATGGATTCCTTGAGGACCTGCTCCATGATTTTTCCAGGGGCTAAGGTGAGGTTGACCGATCTGTAATTCCCTGGATTTTCTTTTTCCCCATTCTTAAGTATGGTCCCTATATTTGTCCTTTTCCAGTCATCCGGGACCTTTCCAAGTCACCATAGGTTTTCAAAGATGATGGCCAGTGTCACTGCAGTCATATCAGCCAACTCCCTCAGCACCCTTGGGTGCATCCCATCCAGACTTATGGACTTGTATATGTCCAGCTTGTTTAAATAGTCCCTAACCTGTTCTATCACCACAGTTGGCACCTTCTCCCCAAACTGTACTGCCAGGTGCAGTAGTCTGAGAGCTGACTTTGCCTGTGAAGACTGAGGTAAAAAGGCATTTAGCACTTCAGCCTTTTCTGCATCCTCTGTCACTAGGTAAGGGACCCACACTTTTCTGATCTTTCTCTGTTACTGGTGTACTTGCAAAAAGCTTTCTTGTTACCCTTCACATCCCTTGCTAGCTGCAACTCTAATTGTATTTTGGCCTTCCTGACTTCACCCCTGCATGCCTGAGCAATACTCTTATACCCCTCCCTTGTTTGTCCAAATTTCCACTTCTTACAAGCTTCCTTTCTGTGATTTAATTTACTGAAAAGTTCCCTGCTAACTGAAGCTATATTTCTGCCATACTTGCTAGTTTTCTTGTTCAGCTTACTAAGCCTTTTTTAAAGTACTACCAACTCTCCTCTCCCCCTTATACTGACCTTCCAGGGGATCCTGCCCATGAGTTCCCTGAATGAGTCAAAGTCTACTTTTCGGAAGTACAGAGTCCTTACTCTGCTACTCTCTTTCCTTTCTTTCCTCAGGATCCTGAACATAATCATGTCTTGGTCACTGCTGCCCAAGTTCCCATCCACTATTACATACTCCACCAATTACATCTTCCCTGTTTGTGAGCAGCAGACCAAGAAGAGCATGGCTTCTAGTTGGTCGCTCCAGCACTTGCAGCAGGAAGTTGTCCCCAACACCCTCCAAAAATTTCCTGGATTGCCTGTGCACTGTATTGCCCTCCCAGCAGATGTCAGAGTGAGTGAAATACCCCATGAGACCCAGGGCCTGTGATCAGGAAACTTCTAATAGATGTTTGAAGAATGCCTCATCCACCATTTATGCCTGGTCTGGTGATCTATGGCAGACCCCTACCATGACATCACCCTGGTTGCTCTCCCCTCTGAGCCTACCTGGAGACTTTCAACAGGAGTTTCATACCGGAGCTCTGAGCAATCATATGGCTCTTTTACGTAAAGTGCAAATCCTTTCTTCTTACCTGCCTGTCCTTCCTAAACAGTCTATACCCATCCATGACAGTGCTCCAGTCATATCCCACCAAGTCTCTGTTATTCCAATCACATCATAGCTCCATGACTGTGCAAGGACTTCAATTCTTCCTGCTTGTTTCCCAGGCTCTGTGCATTCATGTACAGGCACCTAAGGTAGCTAGCTGATTACCCTGATTTCTTAGGAAGAATAAGAATGCCTCCCCTGTTGTCCACTCATGCTTATTTTTTCTCCAGGTCACCCATGTCCCCACTTACCTCAAAGCTTTGATTTCCATCCCCCAGTGAACATAGTTTAAATCACTCCTCACTAGGTTAGTAAGCCTGTCTGTGAAGATGCTCTTCCCTTTTTTCATCAGATGGATCCCATCTCTTCCTAGCAATCCTTCTTTTTGGAACATCATCCCAAGGTCAACAAAGCCAAAGCCCTGTTTGTGACATCACCTGCACAGCTGCACATTGATTTGCAGGATGTGCACTCCTTTCTGGGCCCTTTGCCTTGACCAAAAGGATTGAGGAGAATACCACCTGAGCCCCCGTTTCTTTCACCCTTGTACCCAGAGCTCCATTGTCACTTTTGGTTTGCTCAGGGTCTTTCCAGGCAGTATCATTTGTGCCCACACAAATGAGCAATTGAATCTTTCATTTTGGTTGTCTGTTAAAGACTCTTGCTAGGTTTGTATGAAGTATAAAATTCCAAGACTGGTTGTGACCTTTTATTTATAGTGAAATATGACCTTTTACCAATGATACTAATGGGACGCAGAAAGACATATTTAAAGGGATGTAAGACTTTAACATAATTCTAATGGCTCAAATAATTCTAAGGGAATAAGTTTCAGCAGAATAATAGCATACAGGGGCACAGTATTTAGGTCCAAACAGAGCACTTACATTTGGTTAACTCTTAAGGGTGTTTTTTTCCTTGTTTGTTTAATTAAAAGATCAGGTTAAATCTAGCTAAGTATAATTAAAGTCATGAGAATCCCACTACAAGATAGAGTATAATTTGGTTATATACTAAATCAGGGTACATCTAGACAGGCATAATTAAAAGTTTGATCATTCTAGTACAATTCAGTTATAATAGATATGACATTAAAACTTTTGTGCTGAAGAAAGGTAGCACTGGGATTAAAGAGGCTTTGGAAGTGATACTGTCAGTCTAACAAGGCACAAAATATCAGGGAAAAACTGAGGAGTACTAAAGCTAATTTGGGGGACACTCTTTTTTTCATTTTCACCGGGGTAAATCTCAGTTAACTGATGAAATCGGTGCTGCATAATCTAGGTTCTGCAAAAGTTTTGTCATATGAGTAATAGTCCTCATATACCTAGGAAGACACAGGTTGCTTTAAAATCAATGTTCAAAAACCAAATCCAGGGCCATTGGATTAGAACATAAAAACTGTAAAGTGACATTGTTTACATATATGTATGAAATATTTCAGTCTCTTTTAATTTTCCAAGCTGAATAAATTCAGAGTAAAAAAACATTAGTAACAAATGGCTGTTTGCTCCTTATTAAATCTTTTAGCTGAAGAATCAGAAGTATTTTAGTAATGTGCAAGGAACTTTAAAACTATGCTTATTTTTCTTCCTGTTATTTTAACATATATACAATTTGATTACAATTTCAAAACAGGCCAAGAAAATTATCACAACTGCTATGTGTAATCTATGTGTAATGCATTGAGCAGTTTTGTTAAAACTGTAGATAGATCCTTTGAAGGGTGCTTCAGCAGATGTGAAGAGTTAAGGATAGGCTGAGGCTCTCCCTGTCTAGCTGCTTCTGCACCCCCACTGCCCAGCCCCTCTGCTATAATCACTATAATAATAATCATCACTATAATAAATAAGTTAAGTTTTTAAAATGGGGTGCAACTCTATTAAAAATATATATGAAGGGGTGCTTCAAGTCTAATGAGGGATACCTTTAGTTTCAAAAGGTTAAGAACCATTGGTCTACTTGTAAGCTCCAAGTCCTTCTCTGCAGTATGGCAGCCTAGCCAGTTATTCCTCAGTCTACAGCCTACATTTGTTTATGTAATTATTCCATCCCAAGCATTCAACTTTGCACTTGTCCTTGCTGAATTTTATCTGGCTGATTGTGGACCATTTTTTTGAATTTATCTAGGTAATTCTGGGTCCTACTTCTACCCTCCATAGTGTTTGCAACTCCACCTAACTTGGTATCATTCATAAGTGTGCTAAGTGTGCCCTTAATCCTATCATCCAAATCATTACTAAAGATACTAAACACTATGGGCATCTTTACACAAGCTCTGGAGTGGGGAGGGGTGTTGCTTCCCTTTGCCTTTATAATGGGTCCTTTACCAGGCAAGGAGACTAAGACACAGTTGTCTTAAACTAAAGGCAAGTTTATTGAACCCTAACAGATACAATTCTAAATAAAATTGAAGTAGCAGTAGCAATTAAAAACTTTAGTTTGTAGCTAGTCAAAGGAGACGCTCACCACCCTGAATTGCTGCGAATGTAACTTCACTGGCTGATCAGGTTGTGAAGTCTTGTTTGGGGGATTCCTGTTCCCAAGTCTGATGTTGAGACAGGATCTTGGATTGATGACAGGATCTCTTCAGGCTTGCTTCAGGAGTGTTCTGAAGGGTACACTCTCACCTCTATATACCATATAGTTTGCATTTTTTAATACCTAAAATTAACTAAAGCCTTCCTCTTAATGCATATTAATAATCTTGCTTCTGTTTGCCAAATATGATTATCTTTAAGTGGAATTTTCTAGACTGAGTTAATCTTTTCCTTCTTAGGTCAGGGTAGCTTTTGCTTTGACTGTTTCTCTTTTGCTCAGATTATATTTATTCAATTTAGTTAACCAATTTCTTGATTCATTTTAAGTCAGGGACAGTATTTTTCCATCTGCTCCTTTCACTGACTGCAGATCTTGACCACAGTTCAAGTTAAGCATGTAGCTTGAGCTGAGCACAAAGGTCGAACCCAGGCCTGAAGGCCTCTGGACCTCACCAAAGGAAAGGGGCACTTTAATTAGAATTCAACAAGCGTTAGTTAAGAACCCCTTCCACCATTCTGAAGCACATGGATGCTGAATACACATGGTGCCAAGGCTGCTGAAGCATGTTAATTAGCACTTTCCAGCAGACTCTGACATGTTCTAATTAGAACACATTGGAGCAGGCATTGGGCATATCTATACAAGGCCTCAATGGCTGTGTACTATTTCTTTAAATCATTAGTAGGAGGTTATGTTGGAAGAGACCAAGAGGTTATGCTGGAAGGGTATTTGTGGTGATGGGATTTTCTCCAGAAGTGTGCAACAATTTAGGAGCAGAAACAGAGGAAGGCTGTGGTGATAGAAGTAGGGTGTAGATGTAGTGCAAGATATAGTTTGTGGCTGTGAAACCATTAAGTTTGTAGTCAAGAAAAGGGTAACTTTATTATCTGATTTTCTGATGTATTTTCCTCCTGTTGTTAGTCTCTGTCCCAGACAGGAAACTCAGACAGTGCTTGATAAATACATTTTACCAAATAGTAAATAAGATTACTAGCACCGAGTTGAGAATATAGCCCTGTTGTTTATTTTCCCAGGCTTGTTTTGCAAGACAATTTTATCATTAGCATTTTCTGTCTGCCATTCTAAGCAGGGGAAGATTAAAAGACTGAGCCTAAGATTTTCAAAGTCAACTAAAAGACTTGGATCCCACTCCATTCCAATTACATGTAATACAGTTTGTACATCCATCTCTTCTAGGTGGATTTCAAAAACAGTTTTGACTTCTAGCAAGAACTGCAGGCTAAAACCTGCTCTTATTGCACTGAAGTAAACCTTGTTGATCTCATTGCTGATGCCTAGAAAAATGGTAAAATCAACCTACTTTTCAGGATTTTTTCTGGTGTAAAGGAGAGCTGAATTGGCTTGTTCAGTTTTAGTTGGCCCTGGTAAAAATCAGCATAGCTGCACTGAAGCTAATTTTCATCAACTTTGTCTGTGTGACTTGTGTACCTGCATGATATGCCAAGCCAATTATTCTCTTACTTAAACAGTAAACCAGGATTGACTCCAGTTAGCTCAGTGGAGTTACATCTGTGTAAATAAATACAAGCAAGGAGAAAACCAAGCCTTCTTTACATTTAATTATTTCATGTGATTTTTTGTGTGTTTCTTCCCCTTTAGAAACCACGGTGCCTTCATACTAGGCGTTAACTTTTTATCTACATATTCAAGATGATAAAACATTTTGACATTTTAGAAGACCATACAGGCTTCCATTTACAAGAAAACGTACAGGCTTGATTCCAGGAATGGTATGCAAGGTATTCTTAGTACCATATCTGTTCATAGGGCTTCCACATAGCACTTTAGACAAACATAGAACAGGACAAATTCCTAAGTTCGAATCAAAGCTCCAGTCAAAACAGAGCTCAAAGCATATCCTTTTGCATATCAATGGGAATGCTGCAGCAGATATATTTTGCATGAAAACATTTCTTTTTAAAAGCAAACATTTACAGACTTAAACTGAAATACATAAGTATTATACTTTTCAGTAACTTGAAGGACACTCAAAAAGCAAACATTACCTGCTGTGGAAGCCGGGATGTCAGCTTCTATTAAACAAAATAAGAACTTGCCCAGAGTATAAATTACAGCCTGAAATGGTAGTAGTTGTAACTGAACTAGACAATATATGTTAGGAATGCTCCATCCCAATGACACATTAATAAGTGTATTGTAGGTACTCTAAAGAAACTAAATACTGAGGGAATAGAGGATTTTTCCTGCTTATTAGCTGTATATGTGCATGTATGTTATTCATAGAGCAACTTTTTGACGAGATAGCTTATCACAGCATTTCCCAACCTTTTGGTTTCAGCGGCACACTTATTGAGCCTCTCCCATCCCATGGCACAGTGGCCAAATGCAGAATGGGGGGAAGGGAAAGCAGCTGGGTGTGGAGCTGGGGGGACAGACGGAGAAGCGGGTGTGGAGAGGAAGGGGGTGAGGGGTGGCATGGCTGAACGCAGCGCGTGGATCCAAATCACTGGCTGGAGCCATGCCCCCCGTCTGTCTATGTGTCCGCAGTGGCACACCAGTGTGCCATGGCACAACAGTTGGGAAATGCTGGCTTAGCATAGACTCAGCTGGCCTAGACAGAGGAAAGCTATGTGGAAACATAGTTGCACATTGATCAAAGACTCTGATTTGAATCTTAGCTTCCAGGATTTTTCCCCCCTATACTTTTTGGTTTTATACTACCAAGTAGTAGTGAATGGTACACAGTGGCCTTGTCTACATGAAATACTGACTGTGCAGTTGTTACTTGCAGTCTTTCATAGTTTCATAGTTTCTAGGGTCGGAAGGGACC
>NW_017729025.1:107378265-107378657 GCF_001723915.1 Gavialis gangeticus | reverse complement strand
CCACAATGTCCGGGCTGGTGTCAGCCAGCAGGAGGGTGACTTAGTACTTGTATACACAAGAACTAAATGACTGCGCAGCAACCAGAGTTACTGCGCAGTAGTATTGAACAGTAGAGGTGTGTGAAATGGGCCCTATTTGATTCCAATTCCGATTCGGATCACTGTCCCTGATTTGATTCGGCTGAATCCAAATCTGACAATTCGATGCTGCTTTGGTGAATCAGCAATTTGGATACAGGCACAGCTTTAAAAGTTTTTTCTACAGACCTTGAGGTAGCAGGCATGGGTCATGATTGCTGTGGTGCTGGAGCACATGGAGTGTCCCACAGCAGCATGGGGGGGATCTCCAGTGTGCTCAGCAGCAAACCCAGGAGTGGACTGGATATACTTTC
>NW_017729025.1:107372144-107373265 GCF_001723915.1 Gavialis gangeticus | reverse complement strand
ATGGGTCATGATTGCTGTGGTGCTGGAGCACATGGAGTGTCCCACAGCAGCATGGGGGGGATCTCCAGTGTGCTCAGCAGCAAACCCAGGAGTGGACTGGATATACTTTCTGTCCCCTTTTGGGTTGCCAGGGAGTGCTCAGGGCCCCCCCCTGCTCCACCCTGGCCCAGTGATCAGCCACAGAAGGACCCTAGGTGCTCCCCAGACCCAGGAGGTACCAGTTGCCCAGCCAGAGGTGATGCTGGGGGGGAGGGCAGCATGCTGTCTGCTGGACCCAGACGTTCTTCTGGTCCACTTCCAGGTCTGCATCTACCCAGCACCACAGCATCCAGAGCCTTTGCTATTTAGAGGTATGTAAAAAAAACAAACATTTAAAGCTGTATCTATGTCCAAATCATCAAATCTTTTCAAATATCTCTGCTTTGATTCAGATTTGGAGATTTAGCCCCAAATTGGGCCTAATTTCTGCCAGACCAAATCAGGGACGGAAACTTCACACAGCCGTACTGAACAGTACCTCATGAGTATTTCGCAGCAGTGTCGCATCATGCTTCCTACCTCATAGGGCTACAGCATAGTACTCACAATCAGTGTCTCATGTAATCACAGTCAGTGATTGTCAAAAACATACAGATTTTTCTTTCACTGTTTAAGTGAATATATTGGCTTCTGCTTTATGATACAATTCCCATTGTGATAGGGTACTCATATAAGTTGGATACAATTAAAGAAAATATTAATGGGGTCTTTTTAGTTCTTATGAAGGAGATGATAAACTTTGGCTAACATATAAAAGTAAAATGGTTTAGATTTAAATGTAGTAGGAGATAAATTAAGAAGTGATTAGATAATTATTTCAATAAGATAATTATTTCAATTATTTCATCAGTAATGAAAACCCCATCATTAGTATAAAACTAGTCTTCAAGTTACCTGCGTGAAAAACTGTTACTTCAAAAGATATTTGAAGACAAGTTATAATTTGTGTATGCCCTTCATGTTGTAAAACATGGTAGGAAAAAAACCCAAACATTTCCCACCCTCTCCCACCCCATCCAACATGATTGAATATGGACACTATATAAAATTCTGTTACTCAGATAGTAACTTATTATTCACCT
>NW_017729025.1:107365303-107367144 GCF_001723915.1 Gavialis gangeticus | reverse complement strand
AAACATGGTAGGAAAAAAACCCAAACATTTCCCACCCTCTCCCACCCCATCCAACATGAATGAATATGGACACTATATAAAATTCTGTTACTCAGATAGTAACATATTATTCACCTTCAAAACCGTGTCTTTAATACCATGTGTTATTTTGTATTAATTGGAAAAGATCCAGTGACAATAGGTACATTATGAACAGTTTAATAGATTAGATTACTAATTTATTTTTTACCTTTACTGGTATATACAGAGTGAACACAGAATATAACAATCTCTACAACTCTTGAGTAAAAAAAAAATAAGCTGGAAATCTAATGAGAAAAGAAACTGTCATGTAATTTCTGCTTCCAGTTCCTGGTTTAGACTTTTTTGCGGTGTATTACAATGGTCGCTTCCATTTCCTGTTCTCTTGCTTTACTGAGCTAGACTAGACCTCTTGTATTAAATATAAGTGCTTTGCTAGAACCTGGAAAAGCAGAAAACCATGTAAACATATATATATAACTGAAAAAAAGAAAATTAAATTCTTCAGCACTTCAAAACATTCATTTTTCAGGTTTTATTTATGGACAGAACAAAAGGGCTTGGGCAGTTGTAATTTTCATTGAACAAGTTGGTTAATATCCACAAGATAACAGGAAAAAGGCTAATTTAATGTTAAAACATCTAAACAATTCTTAAAAATTGTGCTCAGTTTTGATTTTTGCAAGCACAAGTTACACAGAAAATAAAAACTTGTTATATCACTTCATACTTTTCTCTCTTTCTAAGTTACTGCAGGTGAATGTTAAAATGTTGAAAAACGACTGCATGATAAACAATAAATAATTACTACAATCAAGTGAAATACACTTCTAAAGAACAGAAAGAACAATTGATTTGCGTGTTTTAGTTTTATTGACAAGAAGATTTGCAAAGCAGTGAGATAAATGTGTATAACAGTGTTGTTGCAGACAACATAGTGAAGTATAGAAAGTTGTCAACATTTCATGCAAATATATAAGAATATTTTTCCATTATTAATTAAATGTGTAGCCTCTGATGAAGTTAACATAATTATGAGGTGTATGGTAAGTAGGTAGTGATAATCCTGAGCACTACTTTGAGTCATATCTTCAATCCAGAGATTAGCCCAATCAGTTGGGGTGAAGCATGAGCAGATGAAGGGGCCATCCTCACTGAATGTCAAAACCTACCTGCAGGCAGTCTACTATAGCCTGATAGCTGTAGTAGTAGTGCAAATTCACTACACTGTCTTCAATTTTGTTATGGGAACAAAAAATATATCTTTTCATCATTAATTCCATCTTGCTCCTGCTGAGGAAGTCATGCCAGAAAAGTGCTTTGCAAAACTGCTTCATTTTAACACCACCTAGCTGTGCAAGGCTGAGAAGGAGAAAAGATTATTTGCTTCTACAGAAACCCCTTGAGTATGCTTTCTTAGTTCTTCTGGAAGAGCTCCTGAGGTACCCAATCCCAGCTCTAAAATAGGAATTGGATGTGCATTGACTGATATCATGGTGTAAGATAGAAGTGGAAATACTGCTTGCCTAATTGGGTGCTGATATGACTGGACACACAAGAGTAGGCCTACTGCCTGTAGGTATGAATGTGACTCTTTGTTTATAAAGTGTTTTGGGAAGCTTAGGAATAAAAGCAATTTTCAGATAGATAGCTAGATATCTCTCAATATATCTATACACAGTATAACTTCATAAATCCGGCACTTAAAATTCTGGAATTCTCAAAAATCTGGCACTGCAGGCAGGTGGCACTGGCTGCTCCTGGGGCTGCAGCAGGAAGCAAAGCAGAGGGAACTGTAAGTTGGCATGGGGCACGGGGCC
>NW_017729025.1:107359937-107360303 GCF_001723915.1 Gavialis gangeticus | reverse complement strand
TCCTGGGGCTGCAGCAGGGAGCAAAGCAGAGGGAACTGTAAGTTGGCATGGGGTACGGGGCAGGGGCACGGAGCTCTTGCTACTACATGTAACCTGGAAGGGCTGCTCTGGGCTCTTCCCAGGCTCACGTGCCCCCAGATCTGCATGCTGGATGACAGCAGGCTGCCACCCACCCTGAGCACCGGGAAGAGCCCGGTGCTGCCACTGGCCACAGCTTGCAGCAGCAGCTAGTTCTCATCTGGCACACAGATCCAGGGGTACACGCCCCCCAGGAAGAGCCCAGCACAGCCCCCCCAGCTTGAACCCCTCCTGAGGTATGCCCAGGGTCATGTGCCCCCACCCTGCACCCCGTACTCACTGACAATT
>NW_017729025.1:107354387-107354937 GCF_001723915.1 Gavialis gangeticus | reverse complement strand
CCCTCCTGAGGTATGCCCAGGGTCATGCGCCCCCACCCTGCACCCCGTACTCCCTGACAATTCCCTGTACTTTGCTCCCTACTGCAGCCCCAGGAGAAGCCAACACCACCTGCCTGCAGCCACAGGGCTGCACTGCACCCCTCCCCCCACTCCTTCCCTGGCCCCAGCCTCACTCATTCAAAAATCTGGAATTGTCAAATTTCCAGCAGGTGCTAGGTTCCAAGCATGCCAGATTTATGAGGCTATACTCTGTGTGTGTGTGTGCGTATAGACGTAGTATAACCTCATAAATCCACAGTATAACCCCATATATATAAATATAAATATATAAATGGGTATGAGATCCAGTTCTTTATTTGAGGGCTGTGCAAAACAGCAGCATTCCGTTTCAATCAGTGTTTTGATGTTTCAACAGAACAGTGTTTTGTTTTGAATTTTGTTTCAATTTGAAACAGCTGTTCCATTTTGTTTCGTCCAAATGGGGTCAAAACGGCAAAACTGTTTTAGTGTTTCACCCATAGGCTATAATGGGGAAGGACAAAACAGCCTA
>NW_017729025.1:107353176-107354376 GCF_001723915.1 Gavialis gangeticus | reverse complement strand
CTCATGTCATGGGTGCTTGTGCAACTGTGTCTGTCTTGGATAATGGGGGTCAGGGACTACTTCAGGCCTGGCTGCTAGGCCCTGCTACAGCCACAAAGCCTGCCAACTGTTAAGGATATAGGTGCAGGGGGGTTGGGGGTTCATGCACCCCTAGCTGCTGACTTATTTCTAGGAATTATTTTATGTAGAGCTGAGTTCACTGAAACCATGTACTGACAATGAACTCGAAGAATGACTTAAATTCTCCAAGACAATATGTCCTAAGGATTGCACCTGTCATAAAATACTGCTTCCTGCAGGGGCAGCTAAGCAGCTGCTAATCAAGGTGAATACCTGCCTTGCCTTATGTGTTTTATTTAAAAGTATAATTAAAAAGGTGTATCAAGTCCACTGTGCAAAGAATAGAGCAGAAAAATCTATGTATATATTAGTTGTAAGAAGCAAAAATTAATTATGGTACTGTATACACCACATATATTTTAGTACTGGAGGACTAAAATATATGTGATTTATCATATAAATAATATGTCTTAAGAATATAGAGCAACATGGCGCTATAAAACATAGGGTCAGCTCCAGGCTTGATGTAAATCGATAGATTTACAACAAGTCAAAATTTTGGCTCATGCTTCATATATCCTCCAGTGATCTAAGAGTCTAAAACAGACAGGAAAAGACATAAGATGACAGAACAGAGAGATTACTGGTGAAAAGAAGAAAAAAATCTCTGGATGGGTATATGGTTGTTTTGAAAGAAAAGGGCAGAATAGCATTGACACAAATGGTCAGCATCTAGGAAATGAGAGAGTAATGACTGTAATAGTGAAAAATACACAGTGAGCATTGTATGAAAGACAGAATGTTATATCCCCTTGATGGGTGAAAGTCTGGTGGAATAAAAAAAGAGGAGTATCAGTGTCATGCAAAGTGCAACGAAGTAAAGTTGAGGAGTATGAAAATAGAGGCCAGAACAAGTGATACCCATCTGCAGATACAAACATTGCACTTTTACTAGTTTAAGTGAAAGGAAACCATTCTATACCCATAACAAAACAGGAGTTCAGCACACATAGACTGGTTTAAAAATGGTGGAATGTGGTTTAAGATTTTCCACCCACCCCCCACCAAAGAGTGAATGTGTGTTTCATTCACTACTGATCTAAACTATGTCACTTAGAAAATCACATAACATTGATCTAT
>NW_017729025.1:107343855-107348176 GCF_001723915.1 Gavialis gangeticus | reverse complement strand
GTGGAATGTGGTTTAAGATTTTCCACCCACCCCCCACCAAAGAGTGAATGTGTGTTTCATTCACTACTGATCTAAACTATGTCACTTAGAAAATCACATAACATTGATCTATTCAGCTTTGAACTTTTGGAATGTCTGTACTTAGCCCTGGAGAATAGGAAACATAGTACAGTACATAGTATCAGGGGTTATGTTGGTTGCAGGAACATGTATTGGTGTTACCCGAAATGGATTAAGTGTGGATGAAAAAAATAATGGTGAAGAAAAGACAAGAGTTCATTGACTCAACAGTAACTTTCAAGAATAATTTCTAGCAGCCTCAGGCAGAATACTGAGCAGAGTCCTACACTGATCACCAGTGTTACTCAGGTGCACACCGTGTCTCATCAACTGTGTGTGTGAAATTCCAGTTGCTGATATTTTGAGGCCTGATCCCAAAAGATTTCAAAAAAGGCCCTGGTGACTCTTACACACCTGCCAGGTAAAAGCAGTGAAAGTAGTTCAGTGCAATTAGCCTTTTCATGGCCAATTGATTCTTTCAGAAGTTAGAACATTAACATGTTTTAGGTAGCCTGTTGTGCTATCTTAAAAGTTCCTGCTCTGTGTTCCAGGTCAGAGGAATGAATGGAGAGTGAACAAATGAATCCTGTGTAGGGAAGTAGGATTCTTTTCCTGCATATTATCTTCTTATGTTCTTTTTCTTCATCTTTAAAGGTCTTCAAGGGAAAAAAATCTGAATTACATTCATGCTCAATTATTTTTAAATCTTTAATTCTTGAGGATTAGAATGACATAAATATAAAGTAAAAAAGTATTACTTCATATGTAGTCCATCTCTCTCTGCCAGTTGCAGAATTATTCCCTATAGTACATTCTCTAGTCTAGGCTTCGATCTAGTCTAGTTTTAAATGTCTTATACAATGACATTTGTACCACTTTCCTATAGAAACTGTTCTGCTCTCTAGTTCACCCAAAAATATTTTCTGCTGATATTCAGCAATCACTTGCATACACATTTCTAAATCATACTATCACTCATGTACTTTTAAAAGATTTTCTCTCTTTTCATGGTATTTGTACATCTCTAATGTTTGTAGATATATAGAGTGTCTCCTTTCACTAATACAATCAGATACTTGGTAATTAAGTCACAGATCATAGAATCATAGAGAAGTAGGGCTAGAAGTGACCTCCAGAGGTCAGCTAGACCAACCGCCTGCCTGAGGCAGGATCAGCCCTATCCAAACCATCATATATGTTCCATAATCTATACTCTCTATAGGACTATCATTAACCATGACAAAACGAAGACTTAGCAACCTAACCTGCCACAGGTAAAGCAGGGGAACCACAGCAGTACGCATCATGCTTCTACGAAATGTTGTCAATACATGCTCAAGAGATCCCCAGTAGAGGTCCATGCCACCTACTACAGAGAAAGGCAAAAACCCTACAGTCTGTACCAGTCTCACCATGGGGTAAAATTCCTTCCTGACTCCAAATATGTAATCATGTTTACTTAATTTAAACTTCCCTTCTAAAGATGTCACTTCATTTTTTTTTCTGTGAGTGTGGCAAAGGAGTTATATTGCAGTTATGAGAGTAGTGAATGAAAATTAATTTTAGAATTCTTGAAGGATTTTTCTCTCTGACTTCAGTCTTATTTTATAACAACAGACAATGTTGTTTGATATAGCAGCATGTCAAACAAACTTACTCTATAGACATGCACTTCCATAAATGTTGGTATATAATGTTCATGAAAGTAATTGATAATTGTACATTTGAAAGGTTGAAGCAAATTTAGTGCTCAAAGTCTGTTAGTTAAAATAAGAAAAATCAAGCAGAAAATGAAAATATTTTGTTGATACATTTTCCTCAATTAAAGATTTGGGAGGGAGCTATCAAGCATTTTAATAGCAATACAATAAATGCTAAATAATAATACTACCGTGGATTAAATACCTGCATATTTGCAGATCAGACTTTTTTATGCCCAACTGAATGCTCGCTGTATAACCAACCTCAGTTTGAGAGCTCTCTTAGTTATTTTGGAGCAGTGATTTGCAATCTCTAGGCTACCAAGTAAGTAATAGGTCATGCATATGATATGTGGAGTTTTCTGAACATTTGCTTTTCTGTGCTTAGAATTCATAGTTTCATTGGAAATGTCAGAGAGCAGTGAAGCACAACAATATGTATCCTACTGGGAAACAAAGACAGGAAAAAGGGTTTTATATATATATATATATATATATATATAATAAGACTGCAGACAGACAGTATTTATCTATTCAAAGGATATACAGAGAAATGAACATCGCAGCAGAATTTACTGTCTGCCCTCTCTAAGTTGGCCCTACAGGTCATTATGTAAAAAGGACTTTTTGAATAGTAATCAAACTATGTTTACCAGTGTGGTTGTTCCTTTTGGTCAGATTGCATCACTTCTTTTTCTTAAGCAGAGGGCTGTAAATACTGTAAAAAGAGTGATGGCATGGTCAGGTCACTGGAGTTTTCATCCTCTCCAAGGCACTGGAAATTTTTTAGGCTAGCTGAACAAAGTCATTTTTGGATAGATACAACTTTTTTCTCTTCTAGACTACTAAAGTCAAGCCTTCCCATCCCTACAACATCACCACTAGAAGAAAAATTAGATGACAAGAATATTACAGACTAGGGTCAGACTTAAATGTAATATTCTCTTGTCAGATGCATAGATGGTAATTTCATCTACATTCCCAACTACAAAGGTTATGACTAGATTATCCTCTGGGTTATTTAATATCACTGGGTTTTGTGTCCAGGTAGTAGGTCTGCATGGTCTTAGATGCAAAGGGCTTATTTACACACACACATCTGTCATTTAAGGATTATTATTACCATATTTACTCAAATCTAAGATGAGGTTTTTTCTTCCACTAAAAATAAAGAAAAAAGCCCCTTGTCTTGGGAGCTGAGCATGAAGCAGTGGCGGTGGAAGGGAAGGGGCAGGCAGTTGCCCTGGCTCTGGCTCATGCTCTGGCTCCAGTTCTGGCTTTACCTTCAGCCCCAATGAAAGTGAGAGTTGGAGCCAAAGCTGCTGCCTCCTCTCCCCTCCCCACCTCTGCCTCCCACCTCTCTCCTGCCCTGCAACCTCTGTCCCACCACTTCTTCTTCCCTCCCAACTGCTCCCTGTCTCTGCCCTGCCACTTACACTTGTTTTGGTAGGCTCTGGCTCCAATCCAGCCTGGGGCATGCAGAACATATTTGCTCTGACCCCCAGCCTGGCCTGGAAGTTGGAAGCAGCAGCTACAGCTACAGCTATAGCCTAGGGCCTACCACCACCACCACAAGCTGGGGCTGGAGAAAATATGTAGGTCAGCCATGGGGGATGGAGTAGGAAGAGTGCAAAGTCTTCACAGGAGGGTTGGGGAGGGTAGGAGGGTTGAGGTTGTACAGGAAGCAGGCAGGCGGGCAAAGGCTGCAGAGAAGCAGAGGCGCAGAGGAGAAGACAGTGGGGGAAAGTGGTGGAGAGGACAGGTGGAAAAAGGCAAAGTATGGGGAGCATATGGCATTGGGCAAGGGACCCCCCACCGCCACTACCTGCCTTTCCCCAGCCAATGTTTTCCCTTTTGCAGCAGTTGGTATGAATTTAAAATGTCTCTCTAATGATTGGATTCTATACATGTAAAATTATGACAAATGTATACATTTTCTAGGATTACCACATACCCAGGTTTTCCTGGACATGTCCTTTTTTTTGGACCCCTGTGCTGCATCTGAGCAGGTTTTTAAAATAAAAGCAAATGTCTGGGTTTTCTGGTCTCTGGGGCTGGCTGCTCCAAGTTGGGAGCAGCAGGCAAGGTGATTGACTGTTGGGGGTCATGTGGTTCCTGAGTGGGCTCCAACAAGCCAGGTAAACAGAGAGGGAGAGGGAGAAACAAAGAGAGAGAGAGAGAGAGAGAGATAGTGTGACAGAGAGAGAAAGCAGGCATACTCATAATACGGAAGCTGCTTGTGCAGCAGGGCTGGGGAGACAGTGGTCTGTGGATCAGGAGTGAGAGGCACCAGCAGGGCTGGGGAGGTGGGGTCAGTGGCTTTGGATCAGGACAGAGGGGCACAGGGGACAGGATGGGTGTTGGGTGTGCAGGGAACTGGCAGTGCTAGGAGGCTTCAGGTTGGGAGTGAGGGGCACTGGTAGGGCTGGCAGAGGGGCAGGAGCTGCGGATCAGGAGTGAGGGGCATGACAGGTGATTGTGGGTTGGGTGTGCAGGGCACTGGCAGTGCCAGGGGGCTGTGGGTTGGGAATGAGGGGCACCAGCAAGGGGTGGGCGGCAGG
>NW_017729025.1:107337340-107338855 GCF_001723915.1 Gavialis gangeticus | reverse complement strand
GGACTAGACAGGTGATTGTGGGTTGGGTGTGCAGGGCACTGGCAGTGCCAGGGGGCTGTGGGTTGGGAATGAGGGGCACCAGCAAGGGGTGGGCGGCAGGGTACTGCTGTTTGGGAGTGAGGGAGACTGGTTGGGCTGGGATCAGTGGGTCTGGAGTGAGGCGCAGCAGCAGGGCTGGAGAGGTGTGGCTTGTCAGTGAGGGGCAACAGAATGGGCAAGGACAGGACACTTCCCACCCCCCTGCCATCATATTCCCTCTGCCTGCAACCCCCTCCCCAGGTGACAGATGTCTTCTTTTTTGGACCTGGAAATATGGTAACCCTAACATTTTCCATGTATAGAATCTAATTATTGGAGGGTTCTCTTTAATTCAGGAATGTCTTGGTTTGGGGGCCATTTATGCTAAGCTCTGTACATGCATATAGTTTTAAAGCATCCCTGTCTTTAATGACTCTAGTCTAAGTAAAAAAGGCATACCAAGGGAAAGAGACTTAAGGTCATGTAACTGGACAGTGGTGGAGCTAAAAACAGAACCCAAGTCTCTGGTATGATTCTTTCCATAGAGTCTCTTAATGCAATACCTTTAGTGTCAGGACTCAGGCTTCAGATTCTTGGAACATAATCTTTATGGTTCTATTTTATTGGTAGACACTATTGTAGTAAAGGCTGGTACACAATACTGGTGTCTAACCACTACAATTATAAATGTAATGGCCTGCAATTATCTGCTATTTGTCACCATTAATCACAGACACAATCTCAAATAATAACAGTTGTGTAGATGTGCAGGCATAGTGCTAGTTAGGAAAAACAGGACAAGACCAGGTTCCTTAATATTCAGCAAAACATTGTCAGCAAAGCTTTAGCTAATTATAGAAGGTTAATATTAGTCCAGTCTTTTTATAGATTCATAGACTGTAAGGGCTGGAAGAGACCTTGCAAGCTCATCAGGTCCAGCCCCCTGGCACTAGGCAGGAAAGACAACTGGGGTCATGTGACCTCAGTGAGGTAACTACTGAGTCTCCTCTTGAAGATTTCTAGGGTAGGTGATTGTACCACCCCTGGAGGGAGCCTATTTCATAGTCTGGACACAGTAAGTGTGAAGAAGTTTTTCCTAGTGTTAAGTCTTCCAGGAGTTTGTGGCCATTACTCCTAGTTTTTCCCAAGGGTGTGCTGATGAACAGTTGTTTGCTGAGCTCCTGATGTATTCCCTTGATGTAGCAGTAAGTTGCTACCAAGTCCCCTCTCAGCCTTCTCTTTTTAGGCTGAAGAGTCCCAGGTCCCTCAGCTTTTCCTTGTATGGCTTGCCATGCAAGTCACTGATCATATGGGTGGCTCTTCTTTGGACTCTCTCAAGCTTTATCACATCCTTGTTGAGGTGCGGCACCCAGAACTAGACATAGTACTCGAGCTGCTGTCTCACCAATGCTGAATAAAGTGGAAGAATCAATTCCTTGGTTTTGCTTGAGATGCACTGTGTTGAAGTAAAGTTTTGATTGTGTGCTGCCAATGCAG
>NW_017729025.1:107325556-107337329 GCF_001723915.1 Gavialis gangeticus | reverse complement strand
AATCCCGCCTGTTTTCGTAGTCAATAGCCACCCCGGCCCACCGTAACACTGGCGCTTGGTTCATCCCCCCGGGACACATTGATTGATACATGCCAGAGTATTATTTGTCTTGCTGGCTACAATGTCACACTGAGAGCTCATATTCATACTGTGGTCTGTTATTACCCTTAGGTTCCTTTCAGCTGTGGTACTGGTCAGTTTGGTGCTGCTGAGCCTGTAGGTATGTTGGAGATTGTTCATCCCCAGGTGGAACACTTTACATTTTTTGATGTTGAACTTCATCGGTTCTGATCTGCCCTACTTGCCAGCCTGTCTAGGTCCGCCTGTATCTGCAGGCCATCTTCAAGCATGTCCATGCTCCCCCATAATTTGGTTTCATGCACAAATTTGGCCAGTGTGCTCTTCACCCCAACATCCAAATCATTGATAAAGATATTGAAAAGAACTGGACCAAGCACCAGCCCCTGAGGGATACCACTGGCCACTTCTTGCCAGGACAACACAGATCCATTCATTAGAACTCTTTGGGTCCTACCCCACAACCAGATTCCTACTCACCTAACTGTTGTGCAGTTAAACCCACAATCCTCCAAATTTTCCATGACAACATTGTGGGATACTAGATCAAAGGCTGTTGGAAGTCAGGGTATACAATGTTGACCTCCTTTCTCTTATCCAGGTGGTCTATGACCTGGTCATAGAAGGAGATGAGATTGGTAAAACAAGACCTGCCCATGACAAAGCTATGCTGGGTGTCACTCAGAATCCTACCTTCCACAAGCCTATTGCACATAGACTCCTTAATGAATTTTTCCAGGATTTTCCCAGGGATAGAAGTTAGGCTAATTGGCCTATAGTTACCCAAGTCCTCTCTCATCCCCTTCTTGAAGATAGGCACAACTTTGGCCTTTTTCCAGTCCTCAGGGATCTCTATGGAGTGCCACGAGTTTTGGAAGAGTTTTGCCAGGGGTTCTGTCATGACTTTGGCGAGTTCTTTCAGCATTCTCGGATGAAATTCATCTGGTGCTGCTGACCTATATATGTCTATTTTTTTTAATTGATCATGCAGCAATTTAATATCAATAGTAGGAAGGTGAATATTCCCACCATGCCTATTCCTTGCCCTATCCGACATGATTTTCCCCTGGGCCTGGTGAAATACTGAAGCAAAGTAGTCATTCAGGAGTTCAGTTTTCTCCTGAGTGTCAGTAACCAGCTGTCCTGAATGGTTGAGCAATGGCCCCATGCTCCCGTTTGCTTTCCTCCTTTTCCCTATGTACCTAGCACTTCTTGTTGTCCTTAATTGCTGTTGCTAATTTAAGTTCAGTTGCCACTTTAGCCTTTCTAATCTGCTCCTTACAAGTGTGGGCCATTGTTGTATAGTCCTCCTTGGGGACTGTCTCAAGTTCCATTGTTTATACGCCTCTTTCTTCTTTTTAATAGGGCCATGATTTCCCTGTTTAGCCAAGAGGGCTTCCCTTGCCTTTTACTACCTTCCCTTTGCATGAGAATGGACTTCCTTTGTACTTCAAGGATCGTGTCCTTGAGGAACAATCACTCTTCATACACTCCTTTTGTCTTCGGTCCCTGATCCTGCAGTACTTCCCCATCTATTGTTTTGAGTTTGCTTAAATTTATATTTTGGAAGTCCAAGACTTCAATACTGCTATCTAGTTTGCCTGCCTTGAGATGGACAGTGAACATGATGGTTTCATGGTCACTATCACGCCGGTTGCCCTCTAGGTTCAAGTTGGCCACCAGATCATCTCCTTTGGCCAAGACTAAGTCTAGGAGAGAGTTACCTCTGGTTGGCCCATGCACCTCCTGAGTCAGGAAAAGCTCTTCGATGAAGGTCAGGAAAGAATGTGACTGACCCAACTTGGCCAAGTGTTCCTTCCTGTAGAAGGGAGCAATGGGCTTCTTCCTTTTATCTTAGCAATGGGCAAATGAAACAGTGTATTACAGAATATGTTCAGAATTTTGCTATTGTTGCCTATCACCATGAAGACCCATTGTTTTGGGTTGCTTCCTAAAAACTATTAATTTTTTCATTACTGGAAAAAGAGAATAAATCCTGATCTCAGTTATAGCCCAGACCTGCTCCATTCAAATGATGGAAATATTCTCATTATTTTCTATGGGTAAAAACTCAAAACCCTACACCTTTCAAAAATTACCAAAGGTAGTTGGATTGTCCTAGTATAACAAAGAGCATAACTTGACCAAAACCCTCTCAGGTAGCTCCACAGTTCAAATGTGGGTACAATACAATAGGTACAGCTTTTTACAGCTAAGGCCTCTCTTTTAAAATTATGTTATTTAATTTCTGAACTATAATTTTGTAGCATGCAGCTGGAATTTCCTATGGTGCCATTTGCCTTTGAATAATACTTTTGACAATATCCTCCCACCATGCAAAACGTCTATGTTTTAGGCTACTGTGTGAAGATATATCCAGCCAGAGAGGGCTGTAAGAATAATTGGAGAGGAAGGGAGGGCACTAATTTGTTTCCTTGGGAGGAAGAGAAATGGACTTACTGGACAAATGTGTAGCTGCTAGGCCACTACACTATCAGTAAAAAAATGAGAGATTCTGAGGGTCATTGATCTTTGTGATTTTACTCAGAGGGTCAGAATAAAATTATTCAGTAAAGTCTCTCTCTGTAATTGTGATACAGTGGGGGAATTCAGCACTGGATACATCATCTTCATGTTCCTTGCTTTGGTGATTTAAGACTAGGCTGCATTACAAAATATGAATAGGGAACCGGCTGGCCTGAATATGCCAATTACGGCCTCGCTTGCCACTGCCTATGCTGCTAGTTTTTACCCTTTCCTTTAAAATAGATGCTTTCTTTTATTTTAAAAAATCAAGCAGAATAAATAAGTTCATTTCAACAGAGGAAATTAAAGCCAGTCCTGGATAACAGAGTCATGGTGCAGATAAGAGATGGAGGTGTTACATACACACCATCAAGGTAATTAGCCATGTTAATTTGAAGTCAGGAAGAAGGCAGGGCAGGATGTTAACCTAGAGACTAATGCATTCAGAGGCATAAGCTTTTGTAGGTGATAGCCTACTTCATCAGATGCTTTGCTTCATTATAACATCTGATGACACAGGTGTTTGTCTATAAAAGTGTATGCGTCTCTGAGGCTGAGGCTACCATGTCTTCCACCCTTCAAAGGGTTATGTCCATAAAGCAAATATTTCATACTTGGATAGCAGAAGATATCCATCAGCTTGATAGGTATAAGTTAGAGTGAGTATATCTATGTTAAAAAGTTATATTTCCCTACCACCCAGGACATTGTATATAACAAGTCATTACTTTGCATATTGTGACTGAAAGAGGTGTGATGTTGGCTGAGCAATTTATTTAAGCAATTCATTTTCAAATTGAGTTTTGGAAGTATACTTTGAATAGCTTTCTAAAATATTTTACCCAGTTAAAATAATTCTCACATCAGTATTCAGTGGAAGAAGAGACATTTGTATTTTCCTCCTTTACCTAAATTTTTACTTTCCCATTTACTTTTCTCAGCATGGTTATGAGATTAATGCAGTCCATTAATTCCTTCCTTCACTACTGGCCCAAGACAAAGGAAAAAAAACTAATGCTAATTGAAGGTTTTGACTTTTGTTTTAGTATTCAGATATAAATGGTGGTTTTTGGATATAAAACATGCAAGTTTAGGGCCACTTTTTGGTTTTAAAAATTTAAAAATCTATAATTATCCCAAGTTATATGTGGGCATGTGAACCAAGAAGAACAAAGACAAGGGGAAAAGAAAGGAAATATCAAATATTCCACCTTTCATAAGTGGAAAGAGAAACACTTATGTGCTGCAGAAACAGGAAGCTAAGAAAGGTAAAATATTGAAGAGAAAACTTAATTTCTTAATATAAAATTCAGTCAGAATATGAAAAGCTGTGTGAGGAGAAAAAGATGGAGTCTTTCATAGCGGCTGCCAGATTCAGGCTTCCCAGAGTGTTAAAAGCAAGAGAGAGAGAGACAGACAGAGAGGGAGAGAGAAAGAGAAAAAACCCTACACAAATTCATTTTTGCTAAATTGAAAGTCTAAAATAAATGGTTATGGTTGTTTGGAAACCTCTTCTGTGTGTGAAATTGATTTAATTTATTCCATAAACTCCTACTTTGAACTACTTAGCACTGAAAAAAATCAAGTCTTTAACCTAAACCATAGTACCAACCCTGAGAGCTACCAGCTGTGTTATATTATGTCAATAGCTTGTTACAGAACCTTCAAGATAAATGATTTCTTGATGTCTTCATATTGGATTAAAATAAAAGGTGCATTAACTAGAGCTGCTTGAGTATTTTAATTCTGGTATATTCAAATACTATTAAAGACAGATCTGAACCTGAAGAAGGTAATCCAAACTTCATGATGTGTAACTCTAAGGACATTTGGGTCTGGAATTATGTTCTGTATCCAAGGGCCAACTCTATGATATGAAAGTAAACTAGATCTCTAATTTTAGACTTCCCTGAAATTTACATCTAGACTCAAGATTCTAACTAATTTCTGTCTTTACTCAACATGGGCTGCTGGGGAGAATGATTTGAAGAATCAAGTATCTTATCACCCTGTCAGGAGTTCTTTATGTGAGAGGAAGAGGTCAGGAAGAGCCAACAGCCAGGAGGGTCACAGCCATAAAGCTCAGTTGGCCTAGGAGTGGGGCCAGGGATCAGGAGGGACCAAAGATCAGGAGGACCACAGCTGGAGATTAGCAGAGCTGGAGAACCCATAGGTCTCAGTTAACCTAGGACTGGGGCCAGGGTCAAAGGAGAGGGACCGAAGGCCAGGAGGCCCAAAGCTGGAGACTGAAGGGGCCAGAGTGCCCATAGTTCAGAGAGGGGCTGGAGATTGGTAAGGGTCAGGGAGACTGCAGCCCAGAGTGGGGCTGGTGATAGGTGATGATTGATTGATAGGTAATAGCTGTGAGGCTTGGGTAGCGGCTAGGAGATGAGACAACAAAATTATCCTTTAAGGTGATGAGTAATGAGACCTAAACTCAGGAGTGGGTGAGATGTTGCTCAGGGATCCCAAGGTCAGCCTCCCTTTTGTAAGTACTTATTTACATCAAGGAATGGCAGGTGAGCAGAAGGGGAGATGCTTAAGGGACCAAGGACATAATGGAAGCAGAGTGACTACCAGAGAAATCACAGCTACCCCTGGGATCCTCACCTGTTACACCAGAGCACTGTCAGTTAGGGCTGTGCGAGGCTTTGGACAGAGCTTCGGATCCAGAGAAGCTTCGGACATTTCGGGGTCCAAAGCAGCATGTCTGGGTTGAAGTGGTGGCCTCATTAGGCTTCCCAAAGTGGTTCAGAGCTTCCAAAGTGCTTCGGAGCTGCCTCAGAGATCCGACCATAGGGTATAATGGGGAAATAATAAAATATCTATAACTTTGTTGCTTTTTTTTTCATTTAGATGATATTTTCAGGGGTGGTAGACTCTGTACAGACCATGAACCCTGCCAGGGTTCAAGAAGATCATTCCAGGAGTTTGGGGGGAACGGCACCCCAAATTCCTGAAAGCAAAACTCATGTCATGTCTAGGTGTTACAACACAGGGGAGTGAAAACTGCAGGTATAGTAGCTGAGGCTACAAAGCATGCCAAGTTTCAAGAAGGTCAGTGCAGGGGTTTGGAGGGAACTGTACCCCAAATTCTCGAAAGCAAAATTCCTGTCACGTCTATCTGTTACACCACAGGGGGGTCAAGACTGCAGGGCTGGTAGCTCTTGCTGAGGCCACAAAGCCTGCCAGGTTTCAAGAAGATCAGTGCAGGGGTTTTGGGGGAACTGCCCCTCAAGCTGTGGACAAGCAAAACTCATGCCATGGGCGACAGTGTGTGTGTTAAGGCACAGCAGGGTGACAGCTGCAGGGATGGTGGCCCCTGCTGTGGCCACAACACCTGCCAGCTCTCAAGGAGATCAGTGCAGTGGGGTTAAGGGGCCCTGCACCCCTAGCTGCTGGTAGGCAAAACTCGTGACATGGGTGCTTTTGGGACTGACTGTATCTGTCTTGGGGTGTGGGAGACACTACTGCAGGCCTGGCTGCTAAACTACTTGTCAGGGAATCGAACCAATTTGATCGGGCCCCAAGGTCATGGTGGGCCGGGGTGGCAGATTGGAACACGAACAGGTGGGATTAGCAGCGGTGGAGTCTGAGCGGCACGGAAGCGTATGGTTTCAAAAGAGGTTTATTTGACTTACACTTTAGGCGTAGGAAGAGCTGCTTCTTCAGTTACAGTGGCACAGCAACAAGTTACCGGCTAAACAAATGACAATGAAGGGGTCTGTTGGCCCACGGGGTTCCGGAGTGAGCCTTTGCTTTCCAGCCGGGAGGCTAGGTGTGGCTGCCCATTCCTTAAGTCCCAGGGCTGGTCAATAGCTCATACAGGGATACAAACAACAAAAAAATGTAACACGTTGAGGTGAAAACCGGAATTGTGACGCCAGTCCAATAGGACAAACTGATGATTGAAGGTGAAAGCCGAGGTCGAAAGCCAGGTAGTAGATGAGATCGTGATCGGAGCCAGTAGGGTTGCGCAGAATCGTGGTCGAGATTGAAAGCCAAAGAGTCCAGGAACCAGAAAATCAATACAGTAGGAACGAGAAATAGTAACGCAGCGAAAACCCATGCTGGAGGAGACCGATAGGCCGCAGAGCCTAACTGAGAGACAGTCCCTGAAGACCAGCCTCTGTCCTCAGTTGAACGGCTCTTCCCCTCAGTTGAATGGCTCTCCCCCACAAGGGAGGGGCTCACTGATCTTTTATAAGAATTTGGTGGCCAATCAAAACACTTTCTCTAAAGAAACTTCTAGTCCGATTACCTCATGCTTTCAGCTGTCACTGAGCATGCGTCTGCGGGGAAAGTAGGTCAGTAATGACTGACAGGTCCTCAGGTCACCCAGGGGGCACGAGCAGGGTGAGCCTTGGAATTTTCCACTCACAGAGTTAAATGCGCATGTCAGTTTCAGCTCTTCTGTGTTGTCAGCACACACTTAAGATTTTCTGTGACACTACTGTGTTACCAGTTACCAGTCAGTCATTACTCACTCAGGGACCAGGTCAATACACAGGACCTAGCTAATGTAGCCACTTAATTGCCATCAATTAGCACCTACAAAATAAGGAGAGGAAAGAATCAATACAGACAATCAGCTGAGCCAAGTCAGAGACAGTCAGTCCCACAAGCACCCATGGCACAAGTTTTGTCTGTCAGCAGCCAGGGGTGCAGGGCCCCAGAACCCCCCTGCACCGATCTCCTCAACAGCTGGCAGGAATTGTGGCCACAGCAGAGGCCACCATCCCTGCAGCTGTCACCTCGCTGCGCCTTAACACACACAGTGTCACCCATGTCATGAGTTTTGTTTGTCTACAGCTTGAGGGGTTCCTCTCAAACCCCTGCACCAATCTTCTTGAAACTTGTCAGGCTTTGTGGCCTCAGTAAGAGCTGCCATACCTACAGTTTTGAACCCCCTGTGGTATAACACATAGATGTGACAGGAGTTTCGCTTTCAAGAATTTGTGGTACATTTCCTCCCAAACCCCTGCACTGTTCTTCTTGAAACTTGGCAGGCTCTGTGGCCTCTCCAGGGGCCACTTCCTCTGCAGTTTTCACCCCCCTGTGGTGTAACACAGCTGTGACATGAGTTTGGCTTTCAAGAATTTGGAGTAGTTTCCCCCAAACCTCTGCACCGATCTTCTTGAAACTTGGCAGGTTTTATGCTCTCAGCAGAGACTATCAATTCAGTAAATTTCATCCAAATTGGACAAAACATAAAGTTATAGATATTTCATTGATTCCCCATTATACCCTATGGCTGGATCTCCGAGGTGGCTCCGAAGCTTCGGCTGGATCGAGGCAAAAACCCAGTCTGGAGCTCCGGATTGGATCGCTGCCATCTGAAGCAGCTTGATCCAAAGCCAGATCAGATCACTGCCAACTTGCACAGGCCTACTGTCAGCAAAACATTTAAATTGCACTGATTTCAAAGCACATGTTTAACCAAAGCACATTTTTCACCATAAATTACTTGCTTTGTTAAATGCTTTGTCATAATATCAATAATCTATTGGAACATTCAATGATACTTCTCCCATTGACTCAGGTTCCCAGTGTGTAAAAGACAAATAGCACCAAACTGCTTTTAGTCACTGTCAGTTCCCTGGTCCATCCAAGTGACAGACGGAATAAAAGCCAGGGTACATAAATCTAAAGCTTTACAGTAAATATACCTCCTTATAAATGTATTATTCTTTGAAATATCCAATCACAAGCTAACAAAAGTATACATACAGCCAGATAATAGTCCTTTCTTTTGCACATCACCATATTACCAGTTTGTTTTCTACATTCCTTCACTATTTTGTAAACTGCAGTGTTCTGATAGTGTTAAAGTGATGTTATCGATATGGTCATCCAGGACATATGCAAAAGACGAGAATGCTTGTGGGTGATAACTTTTATTGAAGCAGCTACATGGTTTGGATAAAGACAAGCTTTTGAGTATACAGTACCCTTCCTCAGGTTTTCTGAGGTCAGTGATCTCAGGTCTTCAGCTACTTGAGAGCTTGTCTTTATTTATACCAAATATGCAATTGCTCCAGTAAAAGATATCACTCTCAAGAATTCTTCAAATGACTTGAGACAATACATAGTGATTAAGGATATAGTGAATAGAGGATATTTGCAATCAATTCTTAACTGCTTAATACTTCGATACTTCAAAAGATGCTTACCATATCATTATACTCCAGGGTTGATATGACTGTCAAGCAAGTTTTAAGCCATTTTCCTACCATCCTAAGTCAGCGAACAGGTCCTACCAACCAAATGGTTCTTTACAAAGATTGTAGATGTCAAAACACATTCTCATGTTCAAATACAGGTTTCACCTCCCACAACCCCATACATAAAATACATGAACTCACAGCATTATCTAACTTTTCCTACAAGCACAAAGTATTTATTACTCAGCTTCAAAGGACAGGATTTTTTCCAGCTGTGTAGTTAAGTGAAAGCTCCACAGGAATGGCACTTCTTAGATCACCTTTGTTTGTTAAATGGTAGTTCTCACAGCTTTGACAAAATTTGTGCCCAAAGTAATCATAGTTCCAAAGACTGTATAGTGCCCCCATTTTCAAAAACCTATTTGAATTTCCATAAAAAGTGAATTAAAATAACACGCCTAGTAAAAGTGCTTTTCAAAGGGTTGTTATGCAGAGTATTTCTCTCTCTCTCTCAAAGGGCAATAAAAGGGAAAAAATCATGCTAAAAAGATTTCTTTACTTCATTTTCATTTTGTCTTGATAAATCAGTCACATAAAGAATGCTTTAATAAATCAAATTGTTTTGTTTAAAAAATCTGTGTTTTTTTTCAAGCAACATAGTACATTCTCTGAATTATCTTACTGTTATTCCAGTGAAAGGAAAAGGAAGTTATTTCCACTACTTTGTGCTTCATTTGGCAAACTCTCTTTGTTCTCTTAGATAAAAGAAAGTAACTAGCCTCTGAAAATTATTTGGACATGTTTTCTGATATTTATGTTTACAGTATCTACCAATGTTTTCACTTACTGTGTAATTAATTTAAATTTATTTTTAAAACAACAAGAAAGATTCTGTATAAATTAACACTTCACGTCAGTGGTACAACTCAGCTTGTGGGAATAATGGAAATGACACAAGTCTAAATCCAAACAACTGGCAGCAACATATAAATATTTACACTGTGGTAACCTTACTAGAGTGGCTACACCTTAGTGTAACACAAGCTTGGTAACATGGATCAGAGATAATCCTGCCCAAGAGTGGTGTAACTTTTGCCCTCATAAAGAGTGCTTAAAACTAGTTTTAGGTGTTAATGTGTGGACAATCCAGGGATTAAGAACACCAAGAGCCACCCAAAAGGCCCTAAATTTCTGAAAAAGCTTAGATTTGAATCTGATTCCAATACTGAATGTTAGTGTTACGTTCCTAAAAGATTACATAGCAAAATCTTGTGCTTCCTAATCATCAGGTGTTATATTTCACACACAATGTATCTGTATCTTACCTGTTTCTCATCAACTATCTGATAGCAGAGTGCTGTGAAGTGATTTTAAAGAGCTTATAAGGCTTTATTATTTTCATAAAATACACTATAAAATATTTACAACTATATTATGAAGGTATTATCATAAATAATTAAAACTAAGCTCCAATTGTCAAAATAATTGAACAAACTACATTATGTGATGCATCACTCTGATTTTATCTTTATTGTGATCCTTCAATTATTTACTAACATGCAAAACAGACAGTTTCTAGATAACACTTTCTGTGAATTAGCAACCTTCATTTATATACTAGTAGAAAAAACTATATTTCTGAATTATTCTCTCTTTGATTAATTTAACCAAATAATTTTCTTAGGTTTCATGGTAAACCCTCAAAGCAGAAGTAGATCCTTAAAGCCTAGTCACAACTGACACGTGATTTGCCAAAGTACATTTGATTTTAACATTAACAAAATGAAACTGATTTAATACCTTGAAGACACTGTTTCCACTTGGATGTGAAATTAATAATTAAAGATCTAAAATCTCATTTTGATTTTTTAGCCACCAGCAAAAGAAAAGATGATTATAGTAACTGTGGGTACTTGATTTATGACCCAGATACCTTGTTCTGGGCAGACCCAAACCTTCAGACTGACTGCAACCTCTCCATTTGATAATAGTCAAATTTTATTGATACTCAGTGACAGCAGATAAGGATAACGCAAGCAATTCTACATCTACCAGTCTTACAGCTGTCACAAAGGGGAGATACATCTGACCAGTATGCAAGCTTCACCCTGCAGTTTTCTTTTGAATGGCAGACGTCAGCAACCTGGACATTGAGGGGCAAGGCCCCCCTTCCCCCACTCCAGTGAGGTGGGTGAGATGGGCTGGTGGTGTGCCCTCTGTCCATGGTAGCCCTGGGATTCCCTCTTCAGGACCCCTTGCTGCTCTGAAATCCCTCTTTTTTTATCCTTTTCTTCCTCTGATGACTCTTCATTCCTGGGCATTGTTGATTGGTTTCCCTACAGTCATACTGTCCATATTCTGTTCTGTCACCATATTCCTGCACATATTTTAATTTGTTTATTTAATGGGTCTCCTAGTTTGGTCTGTTGATGAAAACTGGAAATCCCAAGGGCTCTTCAGTTTGGCACTGTGACTTGGCACCAATGTTGCAGAGTCCTTTATTTCTGTTGGGTACACTGTTCATGTTATAAAACAGTGTGGTATATGTCTTCAATTTCACAGCCTGTGTGCCTGCTGGCTTCAGAAACAGTGGGCCTTGAAGGAAATGTTGTCACATACAGGCTTTTAGAAACGAGTTAACCTTTGCCATTCCCCCTGGACCAGTGTTCTAATGTAATAAAGCTGATGCGCTACCCCATGGTGTCCGACACCATCCGCTGGTCCCGCAACATCTACGTGGAGCACATCACGGGCCACCGCCAGTACACCGACCCCGCTAGATGACCCGCTGCTGGACCGGACCCGCAGGACGCTGCCGCCTGAACCGCCCCCCCCGACAGGATCCTTCCCCCACGGACGACCCCGCTCCACCCGAAGAGGACCCCCGCGATCGGACTTTATGGACTGAGACACTTTCTCCGAGCCACCTTTTTCTCCACCATTGCGGACCACGGTAACGGGTTTATGTGTACCTATCTCCTTTCTCTCTCAGCGTCGGGAACCCC
>NW_017729025.1:107309712-107325481 GCF_001723915.1 Gavialis gangeticus | reverse complement strand
ATCCTCCCCCTCCCCACCCCCCCCACCCCCGGGCTTAGTTGGCTAACATTGTATCACTTGTAACCTAGTTGCGTTCCCCTCCTCTCCCCCATCCCTCTATTGTTAGTCACTCGCTCGGGCGCTTTGTATTTCCATATCAGCTTTGTCATCTTTTTTTCTGGATTCCCAATCCAAACATCTACTAATAAAAGTCAATCTACTTTACCTACAAGCCAATTCTCAAATGCAAATGCAAATCTGTCTCCTGACCTGCCCAGATGCGACGGTAAGTATCATTGCCACCAGCACCCTCGAGGAAACCGCCCACAAGAGGATCGCGCGGCAGCTCACCAGACAAGACTTGGCCATCTTCCTCAGTGGCTCACTGGAAGGCGAGTTCAGCCGAGACGACGGGGACTTTGCCTCGCTGTGGAGCCGAGTCCGCAACGCCATGTGCCGCCTTGGGAACCGCATTGGCTGCGCCTGGACCTGGACCGAGGAGCACCGGGAGCTGGGAGTCTCCCTGCAATCAGCTCCGCACACCGACTGCATCACCGTGACGCCCCGCACGAGGACCTTCCTGGAGAGGTTCCTGAAGGACGCCGTCCGCAACAAGTACGCTGGTGACCTGAGGGCCAAACCCGACCAGGGCTAGGTCTTTGATGTCACCTCGAAGTGAGATGCTAGCAGCCACTTCATGCCCAGCGGGAGCTTCATGCGCTTCACGGACTGGCGCTTCCTCCACCGCACCCACCTCAACTGCCTGCCTCTGAACGGGGCCGTGCGCTTCGGCCACCGGGACAAGAGGTGCCGACGGTGCGGCTACATGGCGGAGACCCTCCCCCATGTGCTGTGCAGCTGCAAGCTGCACGCCAGAGCCTGGCAGCTCCGCCACAACGCTATCCAGGACCACCTGGTGAAGGCCATCCTGGCCGCGGTGGAGGAGATCTCCATGAACCGCACTGTCCTGGGCTGCGAGAGCCAGCTGCGACCCAACATCGTTATCACCGACCAAGAGGCCAAGAAGATTGTGATCACGGACATCACCATCCCCTTTGAGAACCGGCGCCAAGTCTTCACTGACGCCCAGGCTCGCAAGCGGGAGAAGTACGCCCTGCTGGCCGACACCCTGAGGGGCCACAGCTATGATGTGACGGTTGACGCACTCATCGTGAGAACACTCGGAGCCTGGGACCCCAGCAACGAGAGCGTTCTCCACGCCTGCCGCATCTCCCGCCACTATGCCAAGCTGATGCGCTGCCTCATGGTGTCTGACACCATCTGTTGGTCCCGCAACATCTACGTGGAGCACATCACGGGCCACCACCAGTACACCGACCCCACCAGATGAGCCGCTGCCGGACTGGACCCAGAGGGCACCGCCTGAACCGCCCCCCCACCTCGCTTCACTTCGAGAGGATTCTTCCACCACGGACGACCCCGCTCCACCTGAAGAGGACCCCCGCAATGAGACTGTATGGACTGAGACACTTCCTCTGAGCCACTTCCTCCACCATTGCGGACCATTGTAATGGGTTTGTGTGTATCCACCTCCTTTCTCTCTCAGCGTCACAAACCCCCTCCCTCCCCTTCCCCCACCCCCGGGGCTAAGTTGGCTAACACTGTATCACCTGTAACCCAGTTGCATTCCCCTCCTCACCCCCATCCCTCTATTGTTAGTCCCTTGCCCGGGCGCTCTGTATTTTCATATCAGCTTTGTTATCTTTTTTCTGGATTCCCCATCCAAAACATCTACTTTACCTACAAGCCAATTCTTAAATGCAAACCCTTAAATACCATTTTTGAGTCATCAATCACCTTCTTAAAGGTTGTATACCTTCACATCATAAATGAAGCAAAATCAAGGGAATGTCCTGGAATGTTAATTGGGGTTGTGGGAAGGACCTCCACCAGTTGTCCCAAGAAATGTATGATAGTGTTTGTCGTCAGGGGCTCCAATGAGTTGGACACTGTGATGAACCCTTAACCATTGTCTGCATGTTGCCCAGACCCTCTATGACACTTCCTTTTGCCTCATCATTCCCTAACTGGGCAACTGAGTTTTAGCCAATCAAGGTTAAACAGGCCTCCCATACTGAGACTGGGGAAAGTACAGCCTGAGATGCCTATTAAACCTTTTACTCAGCATTCCAGAGAGCATTCCACTCAGCAATCAGTGTCTCATCTGATTGTCAGGATGGATGTTTAGATCAAAGAAACATCCCACAGTCAGAATTTTTGGGGACAAACCATGTTCCTGACATTTTTTTACTTCCTGTACAATGGTCAATGCTTTCCTCATCATCCCAGCTGGACTACTTGGTGCCATTGTAGCACTGCCAGTGTACCTCATTGTGCAAGAGCCTGTAGAAATGCCAAGGGTGAAGGTCCTCACTGTAAAGCAGTATGCCTGGTTTACATCAGGATGTCACCATTCTACTCCTTGTTCCAGATCTCTGCACAAATTCTGGGAATTAGTAAAGCTATTTTGTATTACTACTTGTCATGGTTAGGGGTCCTGTAGGATGGATGTGATCTCCCCAAGGCCCCCTTCTCATGCCAATTTGGCTCGCCATGTCTTTGATGGAGAATAAATATATGGGAGGCTGCCTTACATCCTCTTGGACATAGTTTGCTGTAATATCTGACCCCGTGGACTCTCAGACCCCTTGTGGGTCCTGTTCTGCAGTGGGTGTTTTGGGGCACCCTAGCCTTATGGCTATGCATGGCTCCAACCACCCCTTTACCATGCCCCAAGCCTCACAGATGGAACTGACATTGTTCGGTCTGGACCTTGTTACAATTTGGCCCCCTTGTCCTCCCTGGGCTCTCTGCAGCCCTGTTTCGCTCTGTGCCCTCTCTGGCACTTGAGCTTTCCATCGCACTGCAAAGTGCTGTGCCCTCTCTGGCCCCCTGGGTCGGTGCACCCCCAGTGCTGTGCCCTCTCTAGTGCCACAGTCCCTATGCTGCCGTGGGTCCCCTATGAGGCCTCCTCTAACCCCTAATAGCCTCACCCAAACCTCCAGTGGCCCTGGCAACCAGCAGCTGGGGCTCCCCACTCACTGCTAGGGCTCTTTTCCTAGCAGTTTCCACCTAAGCAGCAGAGCACCTAAGTGCTCTGTGACACTACTTCTACTATAAAACACAAAAAATACATATCTAGCACAAGCAGAGCAAACAAGCAAAAGAAAATAAAAGGATGACAATAAAAACAAATGGTGAATTTGGCCTTCTCAATCTTTGGCATGACAGAACTGTTTTGAGCAGGGGGTTCGACTAGATGACTTCCTGATGTCCCTTCCAACCCTAGTTTTTAATGATTCAATGCTTCTATAATTCTTTGAGGCTCTGGAGGTGAGGCTGCACATGATGCACCATTTTCTGTAATCACTTCACAGATATTCCATAGTCTACAAAGAAGTTTTGATTTACATTTCATTGTTGAGCATAGTTAATATCACAACCACTTACAGCAATAGTGTTGCACAAACACAGCAAAACTCAATTACTATGCATACTTTTGTCTGTTCCAAACAAACTTCTTCATGCTTTACCAGTCATCCACACGCTGCAAAACACAGAGACAAAAAGGAAGGAGCTCATACACTTTTCAGGTCATGGATTCACTTTTGATACTGTGGCAGGCTTTGCCCTGGCCCTTGCCATGCTGAACCTCATCCAGAGATTTCCCTCCTAGCTGCTTGCAGAGGCTGCTTCTTCAGCAGTCCTTTTTTATTAAAGTGACAGGTGCTCCAAGGTGCACCATGCCCCATATCTTCCTGCCTTTGCCTCCACAAAGGGTTTTTCTGTCAGGGTATGCTCTCTCTAGCCTTCTGCCATCAAAGGGTAACCCAAAGAGTAGTACAAGGTTAGGTTGTTCTAAATGCCCAGACATGCAGGATTTACATAAGTCACTCAAAAAATGCCACACTGATCTAAGTTCACCTTAAGAGGTGAACTAACTTTAGATTGATCTGGGTTAACCCAATCTAAAATGGGTTAATCTGGTCTAGTGAATGCCTGCACAGGTTCACAGCCCAGACCCTGGGCTGGGAAAGATCAGCCACTTGTCCCAGCCCTGGGGCTGTGATATTCCTACCCCCTTGACCTTTATTGGTTTATCTTTAGTCCCTGGAATGGGTGACCTCATCTCATGGACTCACCAACTCCCCACATTCCCCTGCAGACCCACCAGCAGGGCTTTCCTTAGGGAGCGGGTGAATTGGGACGACCGCTCTAGGCCCTGCGCTTTGGGGGGCCCTTCAGAGCGGGGTGGAGCAGTGGCTCTGCATCCAGCTGCTTGCTACATCCCCTCCCCTGCCTCCAATAGTGGTGGCAGCTTCTTTGGTCCAGAGCCTGTGGGATCGGAGCAGGGGTGGGGACCCACATGGACTGATTTGCCCCAGGCCCCACACTCTGCTTGTGTCAGCTCTGCCCACCAGGGCCCCTGGCCCCTTCAACTTCCTTGGCTTGCCAAGTCCTCTGGTGGACCCAAAAGCCCTCCCCCCTGACCCCAACTCAGGTTTTCCCTGCTGAGTTATTTTTGTTGGCAGTAGTGAGCACCTGCATGTTACACTTCCAAATCATTCCTATGAACATTTTTTCCTGCTGTATGTAACTGCTAATTGTGAAATGAAAGTAATCAGCTAATAGTTATTTGGAAAAATGATGCCCTGATAAAATCTGCTGCTGTACCCCTGAACTCTCTAGCTATAACCCCAGATTAACTTGAATGACTCCTATAACTTTTATTAATTTTTTCTGTCTCTATCCCTCTCTCACTTGCTATCCTGCAGTCAGGAAACAACTTGTAGATGAGTTTGAGTTATTTAGCTGACAACATTTTTCTCCTGCAAAATATCTTTCATGCTCAAAATTACTGGTTAGCATTGAATGTGTAGTAACACAAGTGACAGACATTGAACTTAATGTGACTAGAATTTGGCCATGAAGAAGGTTGAATTACAACTCCATCCAGAATTCAGACTGAACCTGGATGTGTCTACACATTCATTAATGTACAGTGGTTACTGTGCATTTAATTTAATCCTTATATATTCAACTACTAAATAAATGTGCAGTAACCTGAGTTACTGCACAGTAGCACCAGTGAACACTTTTTTAGTGATGCTACTGTGCAGTAGCCTATTAGCACTGTTTATGTGTGATACACTACTGCTCAGTATTATTAGGCTACTGCACATCTTGTGTAGATGCACACACTGAGTATTGGAGGCTGGGAAAAGTTGTTTTAAATTCAACATTTTTGAAAGTTGTTCCTCTGCACTTCTGTCCCAGCTAAAACTGGACACTGTATTGCAAGAAAAGATGTATTCATAGTTTATTCATCCATTTCTGACATAAAATATGTGAAGTCTCATGACAAAGCTTGTTCTGATACAGTTATAGCAAAGAAGTTTAGAATTGCATAAGCACCTAAATACACAGTCACTTATCCAAACAAAACTAGATGTTTACCCTATCAGAATGTAGTCATCTCTATATGTGGGTCTTTCAAATATGAAGGGAAACAATAAGGACTTCTATGGCAGAATTATTTTAATGAAATGTCAAATGTGAGGACTCAGCTATGAGAAATAGAAAGATTCATTTTGATTCACCCTGACCACCTTTTCATAAGAAGTATAGATAAGGTTTTTAAGAATTGTGGATCTGATATATTTAAATAGAGAACTTGCCAAGTGTGCTTTTACAGCAGTGATTCTCGACCTTTCTAAACCCCAGGCATCTCTCATTAGACTCAAGGAACCCCTTGGAAAATGTCAGCTCTTAGTTTTCACTGATTTTTTGATTAATGAAAAATAATAATGCAATATTTCTGTTGCAAAGAACTGAGAAAGTCATAATGTCATAATATTTTTAATAATATAAATTTCTATTTGAAATCTCTAGCCGTCTTTATATATGCACCCAGGGTAGTGAAGGGGGGCTTTAATTAGACCAGCTCTTGGGAGACACTCAACTTAAAGTACCTGCAGTGTCATGTGTATTCAGCATCCCATAATTCAAAATGGTGGCAGAGGTGCTTTAACTGAAACTTGCTCGACAAGCTCTAGTTAAGGTGCCCCCACCACCATGTTGAAGTGAGGGAGGCTGAATACACAATATGCTGAGCCTGCTGGAGCATGCTAATTAGTACACTCCAGCAGACTCACTGAAGTCTTCTCCAATGCACTGTAATTGCAGCATGGAGGAGCAGAGGTCCTGCACATCTACAGGCACCCTCTGGGTTTATCTTGTAAATCACATTTGCTCACCTAACAGTACTAACATAACATGGCACTCCACAGCACTGTTGAAAGGACATCAATGCACCCCAGAGTGTTGTGGTACCTGTTGGCACTTGGTTCACAACCCAACCCCAATACCTTGCTCCAGAAAAGCACAACCTTCAGACTGATCACACCTCCTCTGGTTGATAATAGACACATTTTATTGATACACAGTAATAGGAAATAAGAGCAATGCAGGCAAAGCAAGCAAGATGATTGCAACATACATTACCCAAATTCCCCAGTGTCCAGAATATACACAAGGCATGCAGTCTGTCTGGCTGGTACGTAAACACAACCTTGAAGTTCTTTGCTTGAATGTCTGACATCAACAACCTTGGAGGTCAGGGGCTGATGCAACCACCCATCGGCTGTTTTGAAAACTCTTCCTTTTGTATTCTTTCATCTTTGATGACTCTTTATCTTTGGGCATCATTAAGGGATGTTCCTGTGGAGTTCATACTGTCCATGTTCTGTTTCATCAGCCAAAATCCTATTTTCATAAACCTATCACATACACACATCGTAATTTGGGCTTTACCGGCATCCTCCTAATTTGGTCTGTTCTCCCAAAACTGGAAAGCCCAAGGGCTTTTGCAAGTGGGCACTGTAGCCCTGGAGCCAGGTTTATCTTTATTATGAAAATAAAGTTTGGATGTTTTCAGTTTCCCAGGGTGTGTATATGAATTGGCTGCAGACACCCTGTCTTCCCTGAAGGCTGTGAAACTGTGTGATGAAACAAGCTATTAGAAATCAGTCAGCCCCTGCTGTTGCCCTGGACCATTGTTCTAATACAATATCTATTTTACCTATGAGCCAATTCCTAAAAGCAAACCTCTACATATCACTTTCTATCCATCAACACCATGGTTGAGAATCACTCCTGAAATTACTAATGTTCTGGTCTAATTGGCTGAGGCTGAAATCAAACACTGCTTTGAACACTGATTTAATGCTTCATTATAGGCAAAGTCACCATGTCTAGAAAGAAAGCTTGTGTAGAAAGAAAGGGTAACAGAAACCCTGAACCAGCCATAGTCACCCTAATAAAAAAAGAAGCCTCAGGCTCAGTGTTGCTGTATCTTAATTTTAGGTTCCCTGATATCTAATGATATTCACAATCTCCAGTTAAGGCACCCAGGTTTCACAAACAATTCATTAAAAAAATTAGATACCTAAGAATGGGATTCATAAAAGCAAGCACACCATGCAGGATCTCATTTAAGACAGCCAATAGAAAATACTAAGGGATAGAGTTTAGTTTAAAACCCATCCTTCCAAAGTACTGGGATTCACAGTTGTGATCCTTCTTTTGTAATTAGGCACCTAATCCATATATCACACAACTGAAAAGAGCCAGGACCCTCCTTTTACTTGGTACTGTAGTGGTGTAAAGTACTTGCTTAAGATGTGGTAGGCTTGGTTTTAAATTCTTCCTCAGTGTGATTTGAACAGAGATTTTTGCCAGGTATGTCTCCCATTTTCCAGAAGAGTTCCCTAGTGGCTGGGCAATGAAGTATTCAAGGGTAGTGATATCTATAATTCTGTTTTATTTTGCATAAATAAGTAAATATTCATTTTGTTACAGAAATAGAGAGAGCCCCAGGGAGATGGGAGAATCAGCTCCAACCAGTGAATATGTAATTATTTATTAGAAAAGGAACATCTTAAATAGGTGTGATCTATCCTAGAATAGTCTAGCCCAGTGGTGAGTGCATTTTTATGAGAAATTGGAGATTAGTATTCAAATGCACACCTCAAATCAGGCATAGGTGAGGCTCACACATTTTCTCCTACTCTCCAAGTAAGTCTTCTAGTTTCTGAGATATAGGATAGAAATGTGAGGCTCTATGTTTTGCATCTGGCAGTGTCTTGTAGGGGGTTAGGCCTACCATTGTCAGGCCCAGTAGGCAAGTTACACAAAAGAATGCCTGGCTTTTCATTCCTATGGGGGCTTGGTTGTGCAATTGACTCCAGGGAACTACGTATTGTGAAGACTTAGGCAGTTATGCACGTCTGGTGGCAGAAATTCAAGTATCTTGGAGGATTGTACCAGAAAAGACCCCCCTCACCACCACCGCCTCACCCCCAAAAAACAGCCACATACAGAGAACGTAGTTGATTCTAGATATAGGTGTACATATGATTCTATTATTCTAACTCGATTCATCTTATGTCACAGTAGTCCCATTTGCAATCCTGACCCGTTTCTTATGACCAGTAACAGGAAATAAAAATCCTTTAGCATTCCTCTGTGTCACATTTTCAATACATGTCAGTATAAATGGAGAATGCAGGCCCAGCACTTGACTCACAGTTTGCTTAAGCGGTAAGGGAGGATGAGCAGAGCTGTAATCTATGGAAGACTCCAGAGAATTTAGGGATACTAGCTGCAGCATAAAACATGCTTGCAAAAGGTAAGATTTGTCCCTTACTTTATTGTTATTGTCAACACAGATACATTTCAATTATTTCCTTCATGCAAATATAAGTCAAACTGCTGGTAAAAGATGAGCATATTGTGAATTGCTCTATAACTCTTCCCCATTGTACCCCTAAGTCTTCTTCCTCAGGGACCTTTTTGGGCCAAACTGTCACAAACTGTGGGACTGCAGAGATCCCAAGGTCAATGCAGTGTTTTCCAATTAACACTTCAAATTACAGTGGTAAGGTCTGAGCCTCTCTGCTTTCTTCTCATCTGTCAGAATTGCTAAGAAAGACTGTCAGGGAGCAGCCTGCAGGGAGGCTTCTGACCTTGGGTATCATTGAAGATGTAAACGCATTTAAAGGTGTTTAGTAGAGAAAAGACAGAATATTTCTGAGACCAGCAAATCAGAATTTGATTTTTCCCCCAGATGTTGCTTTTTAAGTGAAAGAGATAAAAGCTTGGCTAACAGGATGTAATACAAGGTGTCATCTGTGAACAACAACAGCAACAAATATGACAGTATAAAGCACAACTAAGAGCTACTTCTAATTCCTCACGTGAAGTATGAGGGATTGTACCAGTATTTCATCCCTTGTAGTTAATTTCAACCTGTGTGATAATTTGTGTTTGATCAGGGGAATGCTAAAGACTCAGACTTGTTCTGAAGTATGACGACAAGAGGACTGTGTTTCTGAAGTGCAGCTACACCTTAAGAATAAGACCTAAATTTTTATCATTTTTTTTGCTGTTAGAAGATCAACAGTTAAGTACTTAAAACACACAGGGAACAATTCTATGCTAGCTGGAGGATGTAGTATATGACCTCATAATTTTCCCTCATTTCTGCAATTTCAGGTTCAATAATCCTGTAATACAATATGCTTTGAAATATATCCTTGAAAGCAATATGAAAAATCCTCTGTTATATCCAAAGCCATGCTGCAAGGCAAGGACTGACCACATTCAGGGGAGCCCAGAATTTTGGGGTCTGCTCTGACCCTGTTACTAACTTGTTCTATGACAGTGTACAAGTCACTTTAATATATATCTGAGGTTCAATTACTCTGCCACAGTCAGCTAAAGTAGGAATAATAGTGCTCACCCAGCTTTGCAAAGCACTTTAAGATCTATGGGGAAAAGAAGCAAAGACTGTAGTATATGCATGCAATGCTGTCTTAAAAGTCTTGACCCTGGTGACACCACTCTGAGAATTTTCCTCCTTCAAATATGATATGCTATAAGGAGCCTTCATCTTGGTGAGGGTAGATGGAACTAGATAAGCTGTATGGTCTATTTTTGCCTTATTATGTTCTACTGAGATTTTTTTTTCTTTGATAGTTTAGCTGAGTGTTCTGGCAGTCCAAGAAGCTAAAAGTCTTTTCTGATCCTGGATATGGTACTGACTGATTCTGTGAACTTGGGGAAGTCACTTAACCTCTATAAAAGTATGTCTATACAGCACAAAGTGATAATTTGAAGTGGTGCTATAATTATGAATGATGAGTGATCTAATTGGAATACTAGAACCACTCTGGTTGTTCTAGCACAATACACTACCCAAGCTAACATGCCTATAATTAGTCTGGGCAGAACACTTTGGTAACTAGCTCATTCAAGCCACATCAGGTATCTCTGCATGGCATTCCAGTGTGCCATGCAGAAATATCTTCCTTGTCTCTGTAATGTAACTATTAGGGCTATGCGAAATTTCACCAGCCGTTTTGATTCGACACTGTTTCAACTCATTTTGAGGTCAAAACAGTGAAATCGAATCAAAACAAAGGGTTACAAAGCAGCCTTGAAACAAAATGAGGCTAGTCAAAATGTTTTGAAAGTTTCAAAATGTTTCGAGTTTTGAAGCAGCCAGGTGGTGGGAGACAGGGGAGAACCAGGGCTGCACTCCCACCAGCATCCGGGAGCGCATCCTTAGTTCTTCCTGCCTCCCCCAGCCAGGCTGCGGGAAGCTGATCACAGTTCAGGGGAAGGGAAGTCAGCCCAGCTAGGCTGAGTTCCTTTCTCCAGCCTGCTCTAGCACTGGGTAGAGGAACTGAGCAGGCAGATCAGGGGTCTACAGCCCTGGGAGGACTGGCACAGCCCATGCAACCCTCCCAGGGTTGTAGGCTTCCATCTGCCTGCCAGATGAGAGAGGCTGTTTTGAGCTTCCTCATTATAATGAATGGGCAAAATGGCGAAACAGCGTCAAAGAAGCCTCGCTATTTTGATGAAGCGAAACGGAACAGCTGTTTTGAATTGAAATGAAATTCGAAGCAAAACGCTGTTCTGTCGAAACCTGGAAACTGAAGTCAAAATGGAACAGTGCCATTTTGCACAGCCCTAGTAACTATGTAGTCATAAATGGTAAATCATTTGTTACAGCCTCTTGAAGCTTTGTTTGCTAAGGCTTTACAAGTGCTTTGTAAAGTATTCTTCACTGCATCCACAAGCAAAATGATATTGAAAATGTGAACTGTAGAAATTTAATAAAAGCCCTGAACTTGGCATCCCTTTAACAAGAATAAGGTCTTATTTACGAAAATTTCAAATTTCTGGTTTAAACACGTAATTGAACAAACCTGTGCTTAGAAAAGCTTCTGGGTTTGTATAGTCCTCAACGATTGCACCTCATAGAGATATGGAGAAATTCAGCTTCTTAATGTATGTAAATTACTTTGCAATACATGGATGTAAGGGACTATATTAGTGCAAAAGGTTACTGACCTGAAAATTAAACCTTCAGGCTATATGACAAGGGCAGATGCTAACGTGAGGAAAGTGCATGTGCTTTGAAAGTAACAAAATTGTACCATGTTTATTGCTCATTGGCTGAAATCATATTGGAATGGAATTGGGAGGATTCTGTAAGTAATCGGTAGAGGTTAAGTTTCAGCGCTAGCTGTTTAATTAATTTCCTAAGACTGATAAATTGCTGGAGATTAGCTTCCTCCTTGTCATCTCTCTGTCTTTTACTTAGTATCTCCTTGTTAATGCTCACAGGATAAGAGCAAGAAGAAGCTGTGTTTCCTTATACTGCCCTGCTTTGCTACATAAATCTAAAAGTGATATAATTTTTCTTTATGTGTCTTATTACTACCTTTAACCAGAAGTCTTGAAGGGAAGAACTAAATACAAACCATCTTGCTTCAGGTTGATACTATTTATTAGAGCTGGTACAACATTTTTCAAAAGAATATTTTCTTTTTCTTTTTTCTGAAACTACTATTGCATCAAATTGAAACTTTTTATAAAACAGGTTTGGCTATAACAAAATTTTCCTTGGGAAGATTTCTCATGGTCAGGATGGAAGACAGGGAGACCAGTTCCAAAATAGCCAGTAGGCTAGTAGTGCTAGGCCATTTCTTTGAAAAATTTTAAATGCTTTGATTCTTTAATAACATGAAACAAAAACAAAGTATAAAACTTCAACCTTCCAATTTAATGATTGTTTCTGAGCCTGCCTTAGCTCTTCAAGAGTTTATGTGCTTCTAGGATGTCTGGCTTCAGAGAAGCTTGATAAACGAATTCCCCCAAAGCTGGAACTTCTACAAATCTAGACTGTGAGCTCCCACAATGTCCCTTGTAGCCCTAACAACCCTAGTTTCCAGAAGCCCTAAATTGCCCATCTCCCTGCCTGGACAGCCCAAAATAGATGAGACAGCCTCATAAAATTTAGAAAAGATCAACATAAAATATGATTTTAACTTTTTAAAATGGTGTTTCAGAATTCCTGTTACATAGGAATATTCATTTTTTTTCTATTTAATTTTGTAATTTTGCCTGGATTGAGAATTCCAGCGTCTAGGTAGCTCTACTACTTACCTTTTTTAAAGGGAAAAACATGTCAGGATTGATACAAAATTCAATTTAAAGCAAAGTTCACTTGTAATGGGTGCTATATATAGTAAATAGAAATCACAAAATGTTTCATTTCATCCTAGGAACTTCTAAGCAGAGAACAGAATAGTAGACTAACTTTCCTTCTATAACTAATAAATAGGAAATGGTCTACTTGGAAATTGCTATGAAAGTTGCTTGCCAAAAACCGTGGTCTAGTGAATTCCAAATGTACTTTCAAACGTGTCCCTAAAACTTGGTTTGATTTATGGAATTAGGAGGTGGATATTTTCTGAAAGTTTTAGAGAACACACTAACCAGTTATTGTATATAGTCACTTCATCTTCTAGAGAAACGTAATTTATAGCATATATAACAGGTTGCTATATAGCTCTGAGTGTCCTACTTAGCTCTCCTTAAGAAACATATTTGAAAAAAAAAAGGATTTCTCCAGGCCATGATTGTTTGGGAAGAGAGGCCTATCAGAGGATATGGAAATTTGACTAAACTTAAAACAAGTGACATGAAATAAAAAAGATTTATAACTTCAAACATGAAAGTAGATAATAGTATTTATAAGCCTATAAATTTTAAAGCTCCCAGACTAATTTAAAAGCAGTTCAGTGATGCTGCCAAATGAAGAGTGCATAAACAGAAGGTTCCTTTGATTATTGGAATGTTTACTTCTGAAAATTAGAACAGAGCTATTTATCAGAGGGTGTCTCAAGGCTATAATCAGTTAAAGATATTCAAGAACCAAGGTAATTTAGTATGCTGAGTGTCAATCAAGCCAGGGCAAAACATGAGGCAATGTGCTAATGTAGATGTGAAATATACCTATTCTAAGGTGGCATGTTACAGGAGCCAGTGACAATCAGGTTTCAGATGTAATATTACAGTCTTTTTAACACACCGTCATGTATGTGTAAACTCAAAAGGGATGAAGCTAGTTTGTCATTCTGAAAATGAACATGGCCTGCACTGTTAGTTTTAGCAAAACATGAATATTACTTTATGCTGACAAATATCAGGTAGGCATTCATTTAGAGATCCCTAGTATTTCATGATTGTTTCAAATTTTATATAAAAATGGAGGTAGGAATGAGGGTAGGACCTCTCCACACTGAATCCTTATTTCACACTAAATTTAACAATGGAGGGGGACCCATATATCCCAAAAGGTTATTGAGACAAATGTGTGAGTAGGTGAAGCTATGTGAGCATGACTTTATTGGCACTAACGGGAGACAGGACAGCAGTGGGGAGGAATGGGGTCTTCACAATTAATCTTTGTCTATATAAGTTCTTTGGGAAGTAACTGAGGGATTAATTCTTCCCTGTATAGACTTTTCCTCCCAGACAATTCTCTATAAACACCATTAACACTGATGGATAATGATACATCTATTTAAGTTGTGTTGAGAAATATTGGTGTGTACCAGTATCCTTTGCCATGGATTATCAATACATGACTTGATGGAACAGTCTTCCCTTTTCACTTCCAGTACAAAGTAGTATACTGTCTATTGTGGAAACCTTGCTTTATTGCACAGGAATTAATTAAATTGCTGAAATAAGCCCTATGGGGTAACACACATGAATTTTCTTCATTTTTGAGGAAAGATTCCTATTTCATATATGTTCTCTTTAGAAAGTAATGATAGAAAAATTACTTTTCACTCATGCCTCATACTGTAATGAGAATTAATAAAAACTGAATTGTTATTGTAACACACGACAAAAATTAAGTTATATCAACTGCTATATATAAAATAACATAATAAACAGCACTGACCAAAAAATTCATTTGAATTGACATCTAAACCATTCCACAGAATAGTCAAGAGGTTTGAAATATATTTATTGCTGTATTTCTGTGCCATTGGTATGCCTGGCTTCCAATCAAAGATAAAATACGAAGACATTTTAAGGAATGTTCCACAGAATATAATAGACAGATGAAAAAAGATGAATGATAAACTTTCTAAATATTTTTTAATGAACCCATAGGGTGCGTCCACATGTGCAAGCGCATGCACTTGCTTCAGCTCAGATAGAAGTGGTGCAAATTTGAGCCGGGGCTTTTTGCCTCAGCGCATGTGCTTGGACATGCACTTTGTTGAGGAGCAAATTGTGCCACTTGGTACAAAATAACCTTGCCTGGCTCCTCTCGGATCTGCAGCCAGGGGGAGCTAGAGCCTGGGCCAGCACCTGTGCTATCCCCAGCAGTATAAAAAGCTGCCGTGTCCTGGCCCCAGCAGTACAAAAAGCTGCCCTGGCAAGTAGCTCAGGGCTACTTGCTCTCAGAAGCTTCTGGGGCCCAGCTAATTGGTACCTGGGACCCAGCCAATTGCTAACGCTTGTGCCAGCTGGACTACTGAAGCATTCCTGAGAGTTCCCTGCACCTTTTATCCACTGCAGCAGTCTGGCAGTGGAGGCTGCTGCCTGGCTGCGACCTGCTGCGACCTGCCAGACCCTGCATAGCCAGTAGAGGCACCTGCCTCTGTGGGCCAGCTGCCAGTGGACTGTGGCTGCAGAGTTGGCCTCTGTGCAGCACTACTACCATGTGTGCCCCTGTCCGGCCATCTGGACAGCTATCACCTGGAAGATGTTCTGGGTGTGGTGGCCTGCTTTGAACTGTCAAAGCATGTCCTCCTGGCCCCATTTGGCCAGGAGTTCAGCTACAGCCAGATGAGTCCAAGGTGCCAGCTCTGAGCAGGCAGGGTCTTGCCACTGGCCTCTTTAGGAAGAGGTGCTAGCAGGAACTCTGGTGTTCCGTATTGGAAAACTGAAAAATCCCTGAGCAAAAAAATCTCAAAGTCACTCTGTAAAATACCCCAAAATCCATGTTCCTCCACAGGTAAAACAAAAGACCATTATAAAGAGAGAGAGAATGAGATGGAGACAGCAATCATTTGGGCAATGTTTTATTGATATATGTACAGGGTTAAAGCAATGAGGAAGCCTACCAGTGTCTCTATCATAATAATAAAGTGAACCCTAAATACATGCTTCATGAATTCATGAAACATGAATATATATTTTGCTGCCCTCCCACAGGGGCTACGGCCCCCAACACAAGGGCTATGGCCCCACACAAGGGCTACAGCCCCCCAACAGGTGCCAAATGCCCCCTCAGGGCCTATAAACTCCCCACTGCAAGGCCATCTGCCCCACCCCAGCCTTCTGATTGCTTCCCCACCAGACCCCATCCCCCACCAGGTGCTGCAGTCCCCCC
>NW_017729025.1:107307188-107309329 GCF_001723915.1 Gavialis gangeticus | reverse complement strand
TCACCTCCCCCCTACTCCAGCCCCCCCCAACCCCTTACTTATGGCACTGGAGCCCTGGTGCTGCACTGTCTGGCAGGCCATGTGTTCAGCACCAGGGCAAGGGGCCAACCATAGAGACGCTCTAGCAGCCAGAATGTCTCTGTGGAGGATCCAGCTTCCAGTTGCCTCAGGGTCCGAGACCATGCCCTCCCCCACTTTTTTAAGCTTCAGTTTTTTTTAGACACTTTGATATCCAGGAGTCAATTTTTTTCCCCGTACTGCAAACTTGAAGCATGGGGAACATTTTTTCATTCCTGCATGTGTCTCTTGCCCTATCTCAAAAGGGTTTGAGATGGGAAAAGAGGTATGTGTGCACTCATCTGGATGCGCCCATAGAGTGTAATAAAGACATATCTAGGCTATTATATTCTAAATAATGTCAAGGTAATTTATTATTAACGATACATTTATAATTTCTGATGGGTTTACAAGGAATTCTGCTGTATAATGTAAACATTATTTTTGTCAGATCAGATTATTAAAGGTGCTTAAGTGCCTAAAGAACTGGATGAACACCAACCAGGATTCAAAAATAACATCTAATTAAATCCCAATAAAAATCTCACCAGCTCACTAGCTGCATTTTAGGTGCCTAAATACATATAAAAATCTGGTCCTTCATCTCTGTTAAATTTATAGGGTGATCCATTATAGAATTCTACCATTCTATAATAAAAACGTTTCTCTGGTGTTAGCAAAAAAATATGTCAGAAAGCAAGAAATAGTAGAAATCTTGTGACAATTATGAGCCCAGAATTGTAGAACAAAGATATGTGAATAGTCCTCCTAAATAGGTATCCAAATTCTTAGCTGTTTATGCATACAGAACCCCAGCATCCATTTATTTGAGGGTTAGCTATCATTGTATCAATCTGTCCACGTAAAATTTGTTACTGTACACATATTTCCTCCTGGATAATATTTTCTGAACCATTTAACTTCTTTATCCATGTTAAGCTACAAAAAGAAAGAACACATCCGTACACATAATTCTCTAACAATACAAGGCAATCTTCTTTCAAAAAATACAGCCCCTAAGTATAGATCTAATTTAGGACTGTATGCATTAGACTGTTACAATACTTTTCTCTTAGGCCATGGATGCACAAATAATATTTAAAAAGTGAAAATTTTGCCCAGTAAAAATACCAGAGCTACAATGAACACATGCCTTGGTTCAGATTTACTTCTCTCTTAGTACAGTCCCTTTAAAGACAATAGAATGTGGGAAAAAATAAAAAGGAAAGGAAGTGAAGTGTATGGGCTTTTTGTTACTGTAGTAAGTGCAATATTTATTTTAATTTAGAATAGTCGTATCTTTATGGAATAATAACCTCCAAAACCTTAAATATAATTAGAATACTTTGTTATTTCTTAGCATTCTCCTAAGATTATTGATATGGAAAACAATTCCTCACAATTAAACAAAAAGGACGGATATTCAGTTGAAATGGTTTACACCACACATTAATAGAGCATGATGACTCCAATGTAATGTTTTCTCCAATATATTTTACAAAAATGAGTGTTTTTTATGATCACTGAATGTAGGAAGTCCAATCAATACTGGTACCCCATTGTACCATGTGCTCAGCCACTCTTCCACATAGAATACATAGTCTCAATAGACAAACTAGACAAAGAGAAAGAAATAGGAACCTTTTACTGATTATAACCTTTTGTTTGTTTGCAGATGGGGAACTGAGGTCCACCGATTAACTTACTTTCTCAAGGCAAATACGAATGTAATGCAAACCCAATATTTGAATACAGAACTTCTGCGCCATAGGCCAGTGCACTAAACAAAACTTCTTCATGCTCCCAGTATAGTTGCTGAATCCAGCTTGTGATGAAAATTGGGGGTTTTTTGCTTTTTTTTTTTTTTCCTTAAACATTAGAACAGCCTTTTCAAAATTATTTATATACGTGTATGGAGATGCTGTTATTTGGTGATTATCCATGCGGAAGCATAACCAAGAACATCTATGCCAAATTATTACTTACTTCTCATTTTTTATTATCCTGATTAAATCATTCCAGTTATCTATTAAAGGATCAAAATCAATATCATATGAATTACTTGACCAAGTCCTTCCCACCCC
>NW_017729025.1:107296172-107306999 GCF_001723915.1 Gavialis gangeticus | reverse complement strand
ACTTGACCAAGTCCTTCCCACCCCACCTCCCCCTCCACCCCCACCTCCGCCTCCACCTCCACCTCCACCCCCACCCCCACCAGAAAAAGCACACTGTTGATTTGCTGTTTCTTGATTTATAAAAAATTAATATCAGAATAGAAATGAGGCTACAAAAAGATTATTCAAGCTAAAGACATTGAGCACACATTTTTTGAAATGTCTAACATCAAAAACATTCTTTAGACTGTCATTCAGGGTCATAATGCGACCACTCATACCTTCCCAATTTTAATCTCGTTAGTTTTATGAGAGAAGCATGTTTAGCCTTAGTGGTATTTGAATGGTAAATCTCCACAGAACCCCTGGGTGTTTCTGGAGGTGGTGATGGCAACTCAATAGATGGCACTCTTCCACAGCAGTTTTAAACCAATGCTTATGATAGGAGGGATAGGCCATAAAACTTACTTCCTATGCATATCTGATCATATAACATCTCTTTTTCTAAGAGTTGGGGGCTTAACCTGGATATCCTGGGCAGATTCCAGTGTTGGTAATATTCTACCTACCCACCGCATTGCTCCTGCAGTTGGATGTAGCACTTTCATGAATTTCTAAGTAGTGTTTCTTTGCACTATTAAATAGTTACAGGTTTTTACTCCAGAGAAGGCTACAGTTGCAGTGGTGCATAAGGGTATACATGATTGTAGGTGGGACAGAAAACAATGGGTGCAGAACCAGGACTATAATTTGTAAAGGGTTGGGGATCTTTGAAGACAAAACATGCTTTTATACTGTAATTGTAAGACATTATTGTTTCTGGTGAGCTCAGAAGTATGACCAGATTTGTAAAGAGACCTCTACCGCTATGACTTTTTCAAGTTTACTTACTTGCAGTGCAGTAGGTTCCACTGGCTATGATAGAACCATGGATTAACAAAGGATTTAGGACAACCTGAGAATCTTTTTAACCTTCACTTGTTGGAAGAGTCTTACAAAGTCTTTCAAGAGATCAAAACAGGGAAAAACACTTAGAAATACACAGTATGAGCAAAAGCTGATGACCTCTAACAGAGAAAAGTCATACCTTACCACCTAGTTGTATGTCTTTGAGGATAAGGCTACCATAGGAGACAAAAGCTGGATACAGTGGACATTGCGTGCTTAGATTTCCAGAAAGGATTTGACAAAGGTCCAGCTCAGGGGTTACTCCATTTAGTGTAATGTTGCTCAAAAATATGTGGGTTAGCTCCTTGTTAGCAGTGTCACTCACTTCAAAGGAAGTAGAGATATGAAGGAGGAGTGAACTGGGTGACAGGGGCATCTTGGTATATTAACTGCTGTGGAATGTCACACATTAATGTTTCACATAGCAATACCAGATATATCTAACCCTGTCATCAGTGTTTACCATTAGAGTTGCTGAATTGTTTTTTGAAGCACTGATTGTCTATGAAAGATCAATCTTTTGAAATGGGAAGTCCTGTACACAATTTGAAGAAAATTTTTCTCTAGCTATTTTGGTATTTAAGCTGTTAACTTTGAGAGAATCAATAGACCATCATTTGAAAAATTTAGGAATAAATACAAGTTTTTTTCATTATTATTCTATTTTGCAATTACTAAATGAATATATTGGGCAAGATGCTTCATGGCACAGGTGCAGGTTTTGGATATATTAGCTCAATGTAAATTGTGATGAGCAACAGCAAAGACAAAACCTTATCTTGCATCAATGCCTCCGCCAAAGCCCAGTGAAGTCAGAGACATCTCCCATAGATTTCAGAGGGTTCTTAATATGAATGCTGCTTCAGAGCCACCAAATTACTTCTTGCTTAAAGTAAGAAAAAAACCCCAATAATGAGATCACCCCAATAATGAGATCACTTAGCTACCTCCCATATTTATACACTGAAGTTCCTGTCTCCATAATCATCCCCATTTCTTCCCCATTTTCCATCCTATGCTCTTCAGCATAAAGCCACAGAAGGTCAGAGGCCTAAAGATTGACTAAGTAAGGGGGAATAATTATCATTTCCTTTGACTGCTGCTCACAGATAACCTCAAATCAGACTTCCAGAAATAGGTAACACTGCACTCCTTGCAGCATATAGCATAAGAACATAAATGTTCAAGGTCACAGAGTTTTCTATTTATTTATAGATACACTAAAGGTTGATCTATTAAGAACTAGCATAAAACCACTAGAAGATGATTCTATCACTCTATATGATATAATCCACATGGCTTGAGTTACCTACCCACAAAATGTGTGTCAACTAATTTGACTAATGATCTTTCAAGTCATATGGCCAGTAATATTGAGATAAAGGCCCTATATTCAATTATTAGTACTCTGAGTCATCTATCCTTTTTAGCTTATTTCAGTTTTACTTCTTCCAGAAAGTTAGTGTATTATTGCACATTGAGATAAATTCTACCAAACCCATCTGTTCAGAATGTGCAAAACCAAATTCTAAACCAATGCACAGAACACACATTGTATAGATTATATCTTTTCCCCCAGAAGCATTTGCAACAATATTCTCTTCGATAAGGCAGTTTCTTCACATCACCACTTAATTTATTGCCTAACTACAGCCATTGCTTGAATATAATCAGTTGTGTGACTTAAAGGCTTCCCTGAGGGGCTATCCATAAGGGCTGACTTAAGCTGATGACAACAATTATTTAGAGCTGAAAGGCCCCTAAGAGCCTTGAAATCAATAGGGTTACTAGCTCACATCAGCCAAATGACACCAGTCACAGTTGATGCAAAGGTTTAAAAAAGCTCTGTGAGTATTCCAGATAAAATGTGCCTCTTCGCTCTCTCTTCCTTTTCAGTAGTGTGCATGGATATTTAGTTCTTTTCCACAGCCTTATATGGTTGCCTCTCAAAAACATTACATGCAGCATGACAAATCTGAAAACTTCTTTGGAATTCATATACTGACATTCTGAAATAGTTGAAGTCAGGCCTTCTTTTTTTCCCTCCTTCTCCCCCTCCCCCCCCTTTTTTTTAAACTCAAAGGAAACTCTAAGATTCATCACAAAGCATGAATCAGTTTCATAGTTTTGGCAGTTTGAATGTCTGAATGGGACAATTCAGTGCTTGATTTGCCTTCAGCCTATTTGAACAAATATTCTAACACGTTAAAAGTAAGCTTTAATAGATTCTGGGATCCTAATCACCACTTAGGACATTTTGTACTGAGGTAGACTCCTTCTAAGACATAATGGAATCGTAGGGATTGCAGTGAAGATGTATCCCTTGCCATTTATGATCCCAAGTCATATTAAAAAGTCAACAGGACTTATGCCTCCTAGTGCTTAAAACTGAATTCTCAAAGATATTTAAGTGCCTAACTCTCACTTACATGAAAATGCAAAACTTACTCAGTATATGAAGAAATAGTTGAACAATGCCATGAATGTTATGCATAGATATTTGATAGTGGAGGACTATTTAACCTTTATGACAAAAGAAAAATATGAAATACAGGTTCAAAGTTTAAGGTAGTGACAGAATAAAGAGAACACATTTAGGTGCTTGGAAAGCAAGTCTTTTTTATGAGACTGAGGTTCATACTAATTCCCAGATTTGGAGTCAGGAAAGATTTTTTTTAGATTAGATTACCTGGAATTTGGACATTTTTTCACTTTTCTTTGCAGCATGGGAGGTGGGTTATCTGCTAGAACATGGGTGGGCAATTATTTGGACTGGAGGGCCACTTAGAGAGTTGTAGTGAGCTGTTGTGGGCTGGGTCAGAACCCCTCTCTCCCCCATGCTCCCAGCCAACAACACTTAATCAAAACTCCCTAAGTGGCTCTGCCCCATGCTATCACCACCTTGGACCAAGACCAGAGCAGGCAGGGTAAGCTGGGCTGGACGGATAGGAGGTGAATGGGGAGGTGCAGGTGAGTGGGGAGTGGCATCAGGCAGCAGGAGAGGTGGGTAGTAGGGCTTTGTGAAGCTTTGAGTGCTGATTTGATTCAGACGAGATTTAGTCTGATTCAGTGGCCGAATCTCTAAATTTGAAATGAATCAGGAGACCAATTAATAGGTCTGAATCGATACAAAGCTCTCCGAATCAATTCAGAAAAGATTTGGAAAGCTTTGTTGATTTGGGCAGTCTCTGCTGACTGCCACAGTGAACTAGACTGACTCCATGCTGGTAAGAAGGGGGTAGGAGAGGGGGACTGGAGGAGGGGGGAGAGACCTATGGGAGGATCCCTGTCAGGCCCCACCCCGTGCCTGCTCCTCTACCCTCTCTCCCAGCCACCCACCCCATGGCTGTCCTACCCGTCCCAGCTCCCGGCTCTTTCAGAAAAAGCCCCAACTAACTGGCTGCTGCCAAGTGGGTGGGGTAATCCCTGCTGCCCTCCACCGCCCCACACTGCATGGAGGGCTATCATGAGCTCCCTGCCCCTCACCTGCTCTTCCAGCCCCCCTATGACTGCCCTGCCTGCCCTAGCTCTTGGCCCTTTAAAAAAAAAAAGCCCCAACTCACTGGATGCTGGAGTGGCCTTGGGGCTTCTGGGGGCTCATGACAGAGCCCCAAGCAGCATGGGCCAGTGGGAGGCAGCGGGAATCACCCCCCTGCCCAGCAGCAGCTGGTAAGTGAGAGGTTTTTTTTAAAAAGCTGGGAGAGCAGGTGGGGCAGCTATTGAGAGCTGGCATGGGATTGGGCCAGTTCAGAGATTCAGCCAATTCAGCTGCAACCAAATCTGCAAATCAGATTAGGCTGAATTGATTCAGGACAGTGATTCAAATCGCCAAATCAAATCGCTGTCCCCTGAATCAGCTGAATCTGAACCCAAAGCAAATACTAACTACTTCACACAGGCCTAGTGGGCAGGGCTGGAGACAAATCTCAGGGTGGTGACTGCATGAGGCCAGGGTCGGGGGCAGAGCCACTATCTGCCACTATCTGCTCCAGGCCTGTGGAACCAGCCTAAAGCTCTTACGAAAAAGTAAGTTTTGGTAACTTCTGAAAATGTTATAAGTCTCTCAAGCTTCATTGACAAGCAATAATATATAGGTTCCCAAATCTTAGGAGCAGAGTTAGAAATATGTTGAATTTCCTTCACAGTCAACTTGTGAAATTTATAAAAATACCTAAGTTAAGCAGTTTCCTCCCATTAAAATCATTAGCACATGTGTACTCAATCTATTTAGACACTTCAGTAAGTGGAGGATTCCATTCATATCTGTTCATACATTTTATACTAGATCGATCAAAATTTTGAAAATGTCATCCTTTGGCTTTTAAAATTTTATTTATAAATTGGGGAAAAAAATTCTAGTCAGGTGCTTTTAAACATGTCACCCTTTGACGAGAGATATGAGAAAATTCTTGAAGATAAAAAACCTCCAAAACACCTTGCCATTTTTGGAGAATTTTTTTTTTAAACAAAACTACATTCAAATTACACAACACTGTTTTTTGGGTTTTTAAAAACTAATTACTATAGAGCAATTTCATTAGAGCTAATATTACAATATGATCAGAACTCACTAGAATGAGGATTTTTTATTTAGTGTTTGAGTTGGCGAAATAGATGCCATTGTTTAATAGGTAGGTACTGTTGTTTAATGGTCTGTTGTTGGGTTTATACTTTTTTCGTGTGCATTCATATACACATACACATACATGTATGTGTGTGTGTGTATTCCTTTCCCAGTGTAAGTCTGATAGATCTATCAGATCTAGGCTAAATATAGAAGTTAAGCTATGACTGTACGCTGTTTTGCAAAAATCTGCATACTAAGGTGATTAACCTCCTCCTGATAAACAAAATGATTTTTTTTCTTAATGAATATGCATATGCTATTACTGAGCCTCTTTCAAAAGACTCACTTAGCAGTATGGATCCAGCATGCCTCTTTCAGTTCCCAAATGATACCTACTTTGGAAAGGGATGACAGTATTTTTCTAGAATACTAGAGTTACAGAATAATGGAAGGAAAATATATTTATGGAAGTTTCTTCAAACTCAAATACAAATATTATGTCATATTCTGACACCCTTACAAATATTGATTAGTCCCTTTTCAATAAGTCTTCATATTTGTTTATATATATAAAATGATTTCAGAATAAGGTGTTATTCAGCAGGAGTAGGAATGCCATAATCTAGCACTTTGATTCAACATATTTATGATGCTTATAAGTTTACTTTCCACAAACAAACACAAAAGTTCCATGAACTTTTCAAGTCCTCACACTTTACTAGTGCAAGTACTCTCCGAAGCAAGTTCAAGTACAAATCAGTTTTTGAATATTATATTTAGATTTAAACATGCTGTTTAGTTACATAACTTATGGGGTTCTGAATTGTGATCCATTCTTCCAGGGCTCCTGTTTATGCATTTTATATCGCATATTCACTCATTATAAAGCAGAAATAACCCTTGCATCAGGAGTGGGAACCTAAGACTTCTGTCTTTCTGGGAAAGGAGTGATTTTCTAGCAGGGTTACAAATCTATCTTCCTGATGCTTCTTCCTCTAACCCCATGAAACTTGCAATCTTGGCTGCCAGGTGGGCCAAGGTTGAAAGCAGACATATGGGACCCTACCCAATCGAACCCATACATTGGTAGTTTAGGGAACTCTCTTAGGAGGTTGCAGAGGCAGATTTTAATCCCCATTAGGGTGAAAAGGGTCTAGAACTCTTCCTTCGTAAATGTTTTAACTATTAGGCTCTATGGCAAAAGGTGACTATCAGTCACCGTGACACCAGTCCACAACGAACCAGGGAGTACATGATTCATGCTGAAGTCAATGCTACTGTCATTTAGGCATGCTGGTTCAGGATTTAAATGATTTGGATCCCAACATGATGAGGTACCTCCCTGGTACCCCTGAGTTAGATGCCTAAGTTCCAAGATAGGAGAGAAATTAGACAACCCTTGTCTAATCTTCTTGACTCCCAGATGAGAGCTTAGGTGGTCTGCATTGTTTTTGGAAGGCACCTATGTCTCTACATTCACTTGATAGGAAGCCTTGGCGCCTAGCCCTAACATTGTTAGTTTTGCTCTTGGGATAAGATGTCTAAATTGTAGGTTTTGCAACACCTAAATGAAAGTACTTACAATTTTGATTTGGATTTGGCCCCAACCCTTAATGTCCTTTTAAAGATTTAGTCTAACAATTTGATAAAATAGTGTAATACAATAAAAATAAAAAATTAAGAATAACTAAAAATAATAAAACAAACAGAACATAATGTCAATTCTTTTTTAGGTCCTGGTAGATGTAACAATTAAGACATGATTAACTTGTTAATCATGCCATAAATAGTAACCTTGCTACTAATTCAAAGAATGAATGACATGACGGAAGAGGAAACCAGCTACAATAGTATTCCACAGGAGATATGTAACACCTTTAGGGCTAGTTTCCATTATACTTTATTTGAACACATGTCAAGGCAACTAGAGCTGGCTCAAGACTGGTGCAGTCCTGGGGCTGGGACCAACAATCAGCTGCTTGTCAGTCCCAGATGAAGAACCTGTCAGGCCACGGCCTCAAACCTGATGCCTCAGCCTATCCACTCACTGGATAATCAGTAAGGCTAAGCAAGTCAGCCAGACACTTTCATTTGCACCTAGCCATCTGCCTAGTCCCTGCCACCAGAGTGGCCCACCAGGGTCAACTGATCTTCCACACCTTCCCATATAAAGCCCTGACCCAGAAGAGGAAATGTCTTTGCACCACGGCTCAATCCTTATCCAGGCCGCCTTTCTGTTACTTACAGCTTACACCTCTACCTGCTGTCTGCTTTATCTCTCAGCTTCCTGACCTGTCTTACCATCTGACTCCATGCTCTGCCTGCCCCTTTGGTTTTCAGACTTGGCTTTTCCCAAGGCCCAGTGCTCTCCTTGATCTCCTGGCTACTTGACCTGGTTTGCTGTCAGATTCTGCACTCTGACCTTCTGGATTCCTCACATGGCTTCTTGAACTGATCTCCTGACTTCCTTACTCATGGATTCCACTTACTCCACCTAACACAGGTTGTCATCTTGTTCCCTGGGTGCTTAAATTACTTTTTATCAATTAGCCAGACTTAATTAATGCACGTACTAATAGAGTTACCTTAAGTTGCATTTATAGATACATATTATTTTGCATATTTATTTTGTATTTCATCAGAATTGGTAATAGAATTGGTAATAGTAAAATTCTTATTGGTCATAAACTTGGGTACATAATTTACTATCTTTTGAGCAGTTCAGCTTGTAGATTTAAACATAAGAAACACAGTTCATTTAATGTCAGCCTTCTGATATTGCATTGGCTTTAATTGAAATTACACAGAAATAAATTCAGTCTATTTTGTCTGAAGAAGCATTGGTAGAAAAGTACTGAGTGTCTTCTAGATTCTTCAGATATCCTGGACTAGATTCATCAGTTCACCCTGGCTGTTTGGCCTAGATGCAGCAATAACAAACTGGGGACAGTGAATCTGGTTTTGTACGCAGTGGGCACATCTGAATGTGGCACTGGCTGTGCAGTTGTTACTGCACAGTCATTTAGTACTTGCTAAAGCTTATCACTAAAGTGGCATAGCATTGGCGGCCACGAATATGACACCAACACTAATGAGCAGTAGCAATGAGCTACTGCACAATAGCTGGTTGCTACTGTACAGTAGGGTAGGAAATGACCTATGTGCTGACAGGACCACACAGTAACAGCAGTTACCACTCAGGCATTTAGTACTTGCTGCAGTACTTGCTAAAGCTCGTTGCTACTGCTCAGTAGCACCGGTGTCACAGTTTATGCCTGCTGACCCTACATCACCATAGCAATGAGCTATGTTGCCATAGCTCATCGCTACAGAGACTTAGTGTCTCGTGGAGATGCACCCAGGGACTTATAAATTAAGCGTATGTTCCCATTTGAGTTTTGTCCATAGCTGCCCAAACAGCAGTTAATCTAAAGTTGATCTTGCTTTAGATTCGCACCTAGGGGGCCATAAATTCCCCATGATTCCCTACTGCAGATCTACTTTGGGCATAATAATTTGTATCTTGTTAAATGTAATGATTATTTATAAAATAATTTAAAGGTCAAGGAATATGTAAATGTTATGTCAATGTCATGTCACCCATGTTAGACCCTCAAATGCAAACTTACTGAAAAGTAAAATAAAACACATAAGCCTTGACATTCTTTTAAAATATTCCTTTTTTTTAAATTACTTTATCTGGTACATACTTTGCTTCCCATACAGGTTACACAGAAAGAATAATAATGATAAAAGAAACTGAAGTAAATCAACAACTTAGCACTGAGCAGCTATGAAGAACTAGCCATCCCATACTATGATGCATTTTAGCCCTTTTCTTACTTGCCTCTACACTACTCTCTTTTCCTGGTTGACACTGGCTGCCTTACTCTTAGTAACTCTATCAGTAACTCTCACACCGCTGAGAACCTCATTTATTAGCATGCAGTGTTGTGTATGAAGTATATTGCACATTCTTAGGGCAGCAGAAAATGACCTCCCCAGCGAGATTTTTCTTCGACATTGGTTGTAATGACAACTCTATACTCATATGCCATTTAGTCCAAAGCATGCTTCACTGAAATGTTATAGGCTTAATTCAAAGATCACTGCTGCCAATAGCATTTTTTGCCCATTTATTGAAATAGATTTTGCAACAACCATGAAAGGTCTGGTATTGCTACTCTCTTTAGGGTTTCCTATTTAATGGATAATTATCTATAATGAAAACTTTGTAAAAATCCTTCAGCATTCAAAAGAAATGTCCCAAGTTCTGTGGTAACACTATTGTATATACTCTACTGGATTGTGTTTTATGAAGCATAAATCTGTCACTGTAAAGGGAGCAGCATCAAGGAGTGACAGATATACCAAGTAATCTAATTGCTTTTAAAAAAAGCAAGAGAAAACAGTGAATAGTATAAAGCATTTTTATGACAGGGAAAAGCTGTACGGCCAATCAGCCAGATTGTAAACTAATATATTGAATGGTACTGGGATTATTTTCTCATCTTCAATTCTTTTTTTTTTTTTTCTGAAAGAAAGCTGACTTGAAAATTAAAAAAAAATCTTTTTAAGCTACTGCTGGTTATTAAAGGACAAACAAGTAGAGTCAAAAACCTCAGTTTTGTTCCTATTTTTTATTGGTGTGTGTGTCTTTTGAGATGTTACTTAATTTCTCTTAATTTCATTTGTAGAAGTTGGAGATTGGGGAAAATGCCAAATGTAGAGCTGTATGTTGCTTATAAAAAAGGTCCAGACACATGTAGAAACAGGTTACTTCAATATGCAAATATAAAAAGTAATGAAGAGTAGGTATGAAAGCAAAGGGAAATTGTGATGTGTGCTGTAATGGTTAACCAGTAGTATCTCAATCACTGGGTGACTCTACAAGTGCAATCATGGTGCATGAATAAACTGCAGAGTTTATTGTTCCGGAGAGTATTGCTTCTGGGCATGCTGTTTGAACATGCACCCAGGAGCAATAAACTCAGGAGCAATAAGTTCCACAGTTTATTCATGCTCACCATGTTGAGCTGCGTCAGAGTAGCCTGAGCTGGCCAAGCGTCCAGGGTGCCTGGATTGCTTCCCCCAGCTCAACATGCTGAGGAAGGACTAAAATCAAGGGATGTAGTGGTCATGGGCGATTTTAATTACCCAGACATCTGCTGGGAGGAGCAGTCAGCCGGGACGGACCGCTCCAGGAGGTTTCTGGCTGAGATGCAGGACCTCCACTTGATTCAGGAGGTGCACAGTCCCACCAGAGGAGGTGCCCTGTTGGACCTGGTCCTGGCCGCAGGCGACGACCTGGTAAGGGGCCTCCAAGTTCTTGA
>NW_017729025.1:107294375-107295334 GCF_001723915.1 Gavialis gangeticus | reverse complement strand
AATGGGCACAAGTTGATGGAGAGGAGGTATAGATTGGACATCTGCAAGAACTACTTCACAGTTAGGGCGGCTAGGAGCTGGAACCAACTTCCAAGGGAAGTGGTGCTGGCCCCTACCCTGGGGGTCTTTAAGAAGAGGCTGGATGCCTACCTGGCTGGACTCATTTGAGTCCCGTTTCTTGTTTTTGGGGTTTTTGTTGTTCTCCTGCCCTGGCGGGGGGTCGGGCTAGAAGATCTACTATGTCCCTTCCAACCCTTAATCTATGAAACTATGAAACTATGACCAGGGCACAAGTGTGCTTCAGTGAAGGGGTCACTGGCAGGCAGGCCCCACACTGAAGCTCCCTCATGCCTCAGCCAGCCCCTCCAGCATCTACACATGTGCTGCTGTGGAGTTTTCTGCCTGCAGAATAATAGTACTTATTTTTACAAGTACTATTCTTCTACAGAGTAAATTAGTTTACAAAAGCCTAATAGGGGTACTGCAGAGTAGGGCTGTGTAAAGCTTTGGGCGCTGATTCGATTCAGAGGAGATTCATCTTGTTTTGGTGGACAAATCTACAAATCCAATCAAATCAGGGGACTAATTAAAAGGCCCAAATTGGTTCATAGGTTTCCGAACTGATTCGGAAAACATTTGGAGAGCTTCAGTGAGTCGGGCAGTCCCCACCAGTAATCAGGGAGCTGGTAAGTAGGGGGCTGGGGAGGGAAGGCTGGAGGACGGGAGAGGGGACCATAGGGGGACCCCTTCCAGGCCCCATCCCCTGGCCACTCCCCCAGTCTCCTCATGGCTGCCCCACCCACCCCATCTCCTGGTGCTTTAAAAAAGCCCCTACTCACCAGCTGCTACCCAGTGGGGAATGCGATCCCCATTGCCCCCCGCTGCCCCATGCTGCATGGAGGTCTCTGTTGTAAGCCCCACAACATCTCTTCCTGTCCCAGACCCCTCCCCCCGGCTTC
>NW_017729025.1:107261543-107289375 GCF_001723915.1 Gavialis gangeticus | reverse complement strand
TGTGTTAAGCCCCACAACATCTCTTCCTGTCCCAGACCCCTCCCCCCTGGCTTCCCTGCGTGTCCCAACTCTGGCCCTTTAAGACAAAAAAAACCCAACCCCCCCCGAACTCACCAGCTCCTGCAGCAGCCTCAGGGCTTTAGGAGGCTTGTGCAGAGCCCACCATGCAGCACAGGGCAATGAGGGGCAGCTGGGATTCCCCCCCACCCAGGCAGGAACTGGTGAGTGTGTGGGGGGGTTCATAAAGAGTCGGGTGCTGGAGTGGGTGTGGCAGCCATGAGGGGGCTGGGAAGCAGGGGGGCTGGGGGGAACATGGAAAAGCACCCCCATGCAGCATGGGGCAGTGGGAGCCAGCGGGGATTGCCCTCCCCCCAGCAGCCAGTGAGTCTGGGCTTTTTTTTTTCAAAGTGCAGGGAGCACTTTTTTCAAAGTTCCGGTGGGTGGGGCAGCCATTGCCAGGGCTGGGAGAGTGGATGTGGGATGGGGCCTGTGTGATTTGGAGATTTGGCTGATTCGGCAGCAGCCAAATCTCTGAATCAGATTTGGCCGAATCGATTCAGGACAGTGATTCAAATCATCGAATCGAATCAATGCCCCCCGAATTGGCCAAATCTGAATCTAACCATTTCTCACAGGTCTACAGTGCACAGCTAATTAGTTAACTGTGCAATAAACATGTTGTGTAGCTGTGCCCACTGATATGTATTTTTTTATTTATACCTTTAAACCACTGCAAATTGTGCAGATAGTGAAGGAGGCTACCTAGCCCTGTTTTCCTCCATTCTGCTCACAATTGTCCCTCCCCTGCCAGCTTATATTTTTTTATATTTGAGTCCTTTGTTAACCTTGTCTTTAAATTTCTTATTGTGCCTTTGTATAGTGCCTGGTAGACAAAAACCCTGATCTGCTTACAGTGTCTATGTATTATTACAATCCAAACACAGACTGAGTATTTAGTTGCCTAAAGATATAGATAGGCACTTAGAGTGAAATTTGCAAAGGAACTTTGGTGCCTAAAATGGAACTTAGGTTGAATTTATGCATCTAAGTCCAAAAGGATGATTCATAGAAGCTCCACCTAAGACCTTTTACATATTCAATGGAAAATCAACTTCCATTTACAGTTCAGCTGCTGAGCATGTCCCATCTTGGTTGAAGTCAAGAGTTTTGATGTCTTCTGTCCCAACTAAGGTCATTACTGTCAGACCCCAACTCCATGTTAGGCCCAATGACTAGGGAGATGATGATCCAATTGTTTGGAATCCAAATTTTCAGGAAGCAGACAGGGAGCAAACACCAGCACACATTGCTTGCATCATCTTTATTCAGAATGGAAACAGCTTCGGGAGAGCTCCCAAAAAAACAGCAAACTGGGGAGCAGCAGTGAACATTAGTTCTTTCCATAATTATACCTTGTTTCATACTCGTTAACATTTACTCCACCTTCATCTCTCCTTTGTTCCACCCATATTCTCTCCTATTTCAAGCTTCACCTCTTTTTATTGTTTGTTTCATTAGCATGGAATGACCTATGTATCACATGTCTTTTTGCTATGAGCACATGTCTAAAACTGTGAACCCACTTCTTTGGTCACTGGGTAGACTTTGACCAAAACATGGAAGCTTCTTCACCAATCACCATTCACTTCTTTGTATATGTTGATCTCAGATTCTTTTATCAGTTACATGTTGTCTTTCACATTCCAGTCTGTTTTTCAGTTCCATGTTGTACCATCTCCACATTCCTAAGACTTCATCTCATTCACAGCATGCAGACTTATGCAGGCTTACTTGAAAGTGGTTGACACAGTTAAGATGGTTACTTAGCATAAACAAATGTCTGGCTTAGCATAAGCATTCATAAGCAAAATCTGGTTTACCTCCTAACTACACATCATGAGCTATATATATATATATGTATATATATATATATATATATATATATATATACACACACACACACACATCTCTCTCTCTCTCTCTCTCTCTTAGAACACTACTATATTGTTAGAAAAATGTTTGCCTAAGCATTTTGCAACGTTACTTCTAATATATTATTCTGCCTTGTGGTCAGCAGCTTTGCTGAGACACAGAGTAAAATCCAGTGCTCCCCAAGATCCACATATTGTCACCCTAACAATTAGGGATTCACAAACTAGGCATCACTGCATCTAATTCCTCAGAGTGGTTCAGTGAAATAAGTATGCTCAAAGCAGGCAGTATAAATTGACAGCATTAAGTTCATTTTACATAGCCATTTTTATTAAAAAACAAACAAACCATGGAGCTTAAGGTACTCACCCTTGATATAATAGCTAATGGTTTGAACAATTGCCTAGGAAGCTGCAGACTTGGGTTTGAGGCCAGGTCAGTGTTAATAAGGTCAGAAATACCTCTCTCACCTCCCCCAAGATACATACTAAGTTGGGACAGAGGACACTCTGTAAGGGTGGATCCAGAGTTTGGTAAAGAGGAATGTGGGGAATGCTGCAGAGGAGGTTGCCCCCTGCTTTCAGCTTCCTCCCTCACCCACCAGTGTGGGCAGACTGCATTGCTGGAGCCTCTGGGGCCTTTTTCTGAAATCTCTAAAGCAAATAAAAGTCCTCACCTCCCAGCCCTCCTCCACTGCCCCTTCCCCTCCATACAACCTATCAGGAGCAGGCAGGAATGGCTTTGAAACTTCCCCAATCAATGGGACAGAAGGGTTGCAGTGGAGGAGGGGAAGAGATGGGACATGACTTTGAGCACAAAGGGGAAGGGTTCCTTATGTACTTTGAGGACTTAAAAAAAGCTCCCACAGCATACTCCAGTTCAAAGGTGGGGAAGGGGGTTGCAGCCATACTACTGCACTTCCTCTGGATCCACACCTGGCACTCTCCACCCTTGTTTTTGAAGCTAGGCCACTATGGACAAAGGAATACAAGATTCATTGGGCTAAAACAAGGCCAAGGAAGAAGAAACATTATGCAGTAACTCAATAAGGTGCTCATTTCTTCTGGAGCGATAAGTCTTGCATTCTAGTCCCTGTTTCCAGTGTTATTCAATGATTTTAGTAAGTAAAATCCTTAGCAGATTTGGGCCCTAAACCACATTGTGTTTTAGAAATGTTGCAACTGAATAAAATAGAGAGCATGATAAATGATACAGAAATCATCCTGAATCATTTCTGACGAGTCAAAAACTCAGAAAAATGCAAACTTATTTCTCACAATATTTCAGTTTTGAAATACCAAAACATGATGTCTTCAAAATGGAATATTCTTTCATGGTTTCATTCCTGCTATCTGCTAGCAGTGCACCAGATAAGCGAGCAGGAGGATGTGGATCCTTCCATGAGTTTTCTCAGAAATTCATCAAAACCATGTTTTTGAGGAACATTCTGATTTCAATGAATCTGCATATTCTGACTAAAAGACATCCTTTGGAAAATTCTCAACAAGATCAATGTAGAAGGAATTTTGAAAATCCCATTAAACGTGTATAAGTACCAAAGTACCTGTGAAAATCTAACTCACAGTGTATATGGCCCATGGTTTCATTCCTTGCTCTGCTACTAATTCCCAAGTTGTGCAAGACAGGAAATTTTAACTTCTCTGTTTTTAAGGTACCCATCAGCAAAATGAACAGAATAATAGAAATGTTTTTAAATCACTTAGGAATGAAAAGCAGGTTTATAAATGTAAAATATAATTGTTGATGAACCTCTCCTGTTTCTTCAAGAGGCACAATTACTTTAACAGGCTTTCTCTAATTGACTTTCCTCAAATCCTAGAGTAGGTACTCAAAAATCAGGATTTAATTTTTTTAAAAGACATTTGAATTACAAATAGTGTTCAGACATCTTTTTAATGCCTTTGTTCACTATGCACATTTGTTTGCCAATCACATAGAATTTTGTCTGTGGCCTGTTGCACACCAGTGGTATATGACTCAGCTGCAGTGTGAGATCTGCCATCCTGCTCAGCTCTCTTCTTCTCAGCACCTGTCCTGGGCTTTTAATCAGATCAGAGGGAACTAAACATAATGAAAGCAGCTTGACCAAGGACACCCTCATATCTTGTTGACTTTCCTTTATGTGCAAAAAGAAGCTGAGGAAAGGAACAGAGGCAAAATAGGAAGTAGTGCAGAAATTGGAGGCAGGATAGTCATCTGATAATTTTTGGGGAGGGAGGGTCCCACAGATATCTAGAAAATTATTCATATGCTATGTAATTATTGAGGGAAAATTCTACTTTGATATCACTGTGTTTAGGTTAACCCAGAATATCTAAGTCATTTAGATTTGGACCACATAGAGCAGTTTCATGACAATAGCATGATTTATTTCATCTTAAAATATTCTGAAAATGTAAACAAGTTTTTTTTAAACCAAATTATTTTGTATTTGAAATCAAAGCAAGCATTTCCCCTTTAAAGAAGGATAACTCCATTGCACAGTGAGTTTGCTTGCATTAAGGTTCATGTGGACCCATTTCTGTCTCTTCCATTTCATTGCACCAGTTCAGTGCTGCAATACTTCATATCTAGATCAACTTGCCCTCCATCGCACCAACATCATTTTAACTGGATGTCAGGACTCTGTTTAAATTCTGGTGGAGAGCCAGGAATGTCCTTTCCTGAAGTTCTGATTTGCAAAACACAATGCAGTGTGAGGGGAAAAAATCCAACAAAAAACACCACAGAGCGGAGTCGTACAAATTTGCCTTGTGGAATCTCTGTCTACAATCCTTAAAGGCTAATCCAAATAAACTCAAAAGCTGTATGGAGGCAATGATTAACTATGAGAACATTATAAGATAATGTAAGAAAGTGGTTTAGATGCATTTGATTTTGATATAATCACTACACTTCAAATGAACAAATAAAACTGATGTAACTTTTCTATGTACCATGGCCTCCAGACTCCTTCCCCATTTGTAATTTGTTGTCACTACAGATTATTTAAAGGCTTCAGTAAAAGTTATCAGAATTTGGGGTTTGTACTATGAAGATGAAATTTTGTCCATGCCATGTTTGTTGGGTGTTTCTTTTGATAGGGATTCAACACAGGTTTCTAATTACACCAAAAGTAGCAAAAGTCAAGACGTACTAAAAATCCAGTAAAATCCAAAACATGCTATGTGTGAATTCTGAATGCTTCTTTTATCCCCTCATCCCAATTCTATCACCAGGGATCCTGGTGTTCTCTGATAAAAAAAAAATCCCCAATTTTCGGATCCACATTTTTTCATAATTAAAATGAAACACCACTAATGTGTGTGTGTGTGTGTGTGTGTGTGTGTGTGTGTGTGTAATGTCTTTATATATATACATGTCTAATATATTTTATATATATATATATTAGTAGTGTTTCATTTTAATCATGGAATAATGTGGATTTTGGGTTACATTTTTAAATCCAAAACTTGGTGATTTTTTTTTAATCAGAGAAAATCAGGATTCCTAGTTATCACCTATCACCTGAACTTCTCCATTTTACTTCCTTTTGCTACCCCTGGCTATTTTGAAGTTAACATATTTATAAAATCTTAAAGAGGAGGGAGGAAAGAAGATAGCATTAACTTGTCTCACAGAAATCATAATAAAAAGAGGTATTGCTCCATGTATCCAACCTATCTGTCATCAAAGATCACAAGTAATTTGTTCTACAATAAAACTGGAAAAGTACAATCAAAGGTAAATAACACTTGAAGAAATTAAGATGACACTGCTTTTTGTGGAAAAGGCCTTTTTACTGTCAGCACATTTCAGATGATGGGACATAATTGGGAATAGAAGTATTACCAGCTCCTAAATCAATCAAGAGTTTTTTATTTATATCATAAATGGAAAAAGCAAGGCTTGAACAGTTTGTAATAGCATCAGAACCTCATCATAAGGCATAATGAACAATCAGCAGTAAATCTTTCATGTGGTTCAACATGCTGTGCTGTATATATACACCACCTGGTACAGGAGAACAGCAAAGGAATACCTATTGAAGAGCCAGAATTAAAAAAGAAATTTAGGCCCTATTAAAAGCAATCAGACTGCACATATTAAAATAAAATTGTTGGCCAACAGTTCAAAGAAAAAGTAATATAACTGTTAGATTCACCTTACAGTCCATGAGATAAGATGGATGAATTAGATAGGTTTACACAAACATGATATATACAGCTCACTGATTAAATTATTTTATAAATACTGGGTCTGATTCCTGTGTCATTTATATAAGAATTATGTTAGTGTAACTTCAAAAGATGAGGGGAAAAAAACACCTGCCTAATTAATCCTAAATTTCTAGAATTAGGATAATAGCTTTATGTTGCTCAGCTGTTTCTTGTAAAAAAAACTAACCCCAAGCTGATGGCTTAACTTTAACCTAACCTTTTACAATCTGTGTTGACACTTCTTCTTCAACAGGATGGGGGTTTATTTGTTAAAAAAACCAAAGCAAAAACACAAAAAATAAAGCATAATAAAAATGAAGAAGTGAAAAAGAACAACAATCAAATGTCAGATCTTTTGATCCTTGGAGCATGTGCTCAGTGCACTTTTTAGATAAACCATAATGACTTCGACATATCAGATCCTTGCGGTCAATCTACAGAATATCAAAATAACACTTTCTGTGTCTGCATGCATCTAAGCATTTGAGTGTTTCTTCTTCTATCTGCATAAAAACCTGAAGGCTATTTTTAAGACTTTAAGCATTTTGAAGCATAATGAAAGGAAAACAACAAAAGTAACAGCTTTTATCTATAGGGATTCTGGCTGTAAAGTTACATTGAGTTTTGAAAGTCAAGGTTACAGACAGTTCAGTTAACATTAGAAAATTCAGCTTTTATTAAGACTTGCTTGTTCATGTTATAACATTTTACAGGGTGGATAGAGAGCTCTATGCATATTAGGTTGGGGAAATGCATGCTTTTATGGGTGAATTAGTTATCAAAAAATACTAAACATGTGTTTTATGAGGTAAACATTGCTAACTATGACCATTTAAAGGAATGGACTTAAAAAACATTTTAAAAAATGAGGTAAACAAAGCCTAATTCCTTCACACCCAAGGGTCTGATTTAAGACAGGAAAAAAAATCATTAGTTCTATGCAGAATTTATGCAGAAAAAAATCTTAAAATGCACTTGGAAACCATTAATGAAATAATAACACAAAAGCTCATTACTGAGCCAACAGTAGTTTATTGTAGTTTAAGAAGGAATATTATGTTGATTCCATTGCAGGTCTTGGTGAACATGCAGTGGTACACCAATGTCTTTTAAAGTGTGTACAGAATTTACACTTTTTGTATGATGAGGCTGCCAAAAGTGCTCTGTAGCCATAACATAACAAGCGTTTAAGACTGCAAAACACTTAAAAAATGGCAGATCCCATGAAAAGTTAACTCTCATCTGATACAGTATCAGATGAAACATGAGGCTGGTCTAGGGCAGAGTACCTTAGCGAACCTGTGTACAGATTCACATTGAGGGTTAATTTCGAGCAATTCCGCCCACATCCCAGGGGCCTTTGTGGGGCTGGACTGATGCTCACAGGCAGGCACCAACCTAGCTTTGCCTCTGGGCTGTCACAGAGAGAAGATAGAAAAAGCTCTGTCTCCTCTCTGCACAGCTGGGCAGGGGGTGGGGAAAAAAGGAAGCATCCCTGCTGTGCAGCTGCCCCCCCACCCCCACAGCACACCGCGTGCTGGGGTACTGGGGGAGCTGGGATGAGCTCACACTATGTGGGACTCCATTTCCCCAACCCACCCCAGCTCCAAGCTGTAGTCTCATTGAAGACCAATAAAATGCCCATCTCTTTTAGACTCCCTGATTTTAAAATTCATAGAATGAAGGGTGGGGGAAAGATCTGGCTTAGTTTCTGGATACTGCATCTCTTAGCTCTTTAATGGCTCTTATTCCAGTCAGGCAGCCACTTTGTGTTCAGTGCAAATCATATCAAAGGAAACAAACACATATGAGATATTTTCCTTTAGTTGTATCCTATTGTTTCACTCAAATAACAGTAATTTTCACTGAAAATACCCCTTTTGTGATTTATACATTGCAACATGACATATTCAGCAGACTTTCTAATGTATTTTACAGGTACATGAATCTTGGATAGTTCAGGCAAGGCTTGGATCAGTGTTCAAACTTTTGGCTAATTATTCAAAGGTGTCTGACTTGTATAACGTTGACCCCTCACTTTTTAGTTTAAAATTTCTTAGCATTTGGAGGTACAGTATCTTTCAAGACCCACATTGAACCCTGGTATCTGTTGGACATCAGCTTCCAGTTCCCCTGTGCCTTCAGTCCCTTCCTTTTCAAGTGTGTTTTTTCATCATCTGCACCCTATCTCATCCCTTGAGGTTGAACATCAAACATTATTTGGTGGAACATGTCTCAAAGTCCATCATTTCTCTCCCTGCTTTATTTTCTGAATACCTGCTCTTTAGCCTCTGCTTTAAATTGATTTCTACAGGCTTCTCTGATCCATGAACCATACCAAATTCTTTTGAGACTTGAAAGTTGGATTTAAGGACATAGAATTAAACTGAAGTGCCAGCTGAGAAAAACGAATAAATAAAATTAAAAAATTAAACTACTGATGAACCAGTGTCAAACTATTTTGCCTTTTCATGCGTTATGCTAAACATACAGTTCTTGCCCCAGCCCCGCATCTTTTTGTGTCACTGTCTGTTTGAAAGAAAACAACTGACAAACAGAAAAAAAGATCCAAGTATTTGCTTTCCCATGGTCAATCTCAGTCTCTACAACTCTCAGACACAGCTGGGAAATTACTTCCTTGCTTCAATTTTTCTGTGTAATATCTGTCTTTAAAAGAATAACCTTTTTTTTTTTTTTTTTTTTTTTTTTTTTTTTTTTTTTTTTTTTTTTTTTTTTTTTTTTTTTTTTTTAACTTAGAGGCTTGGGGGCTGAAGAAGGAACGGACTAATGAAAACATACAGACAAACAAAAAAAATCTATCTGGAATAAAAGATTGTGAAGTGCAACAAAAACTATTTAAGGCTGAAGAGAATTCCACTCTTGTGCTTCCTGACAAATTTAATTTTTGATGAGCCTGTAAATATGTAGAAAAACTATTTGCATATTTAAGTGACTTTTAACAGATGCAGAATGGCATTTTCATCAAAAGAACTTCATGGGGATTGTCAATACATATAATGAACTTGCAAGTGAAATAACGCAAAACATTTTTATATAGAAAAGTATTTTAGGCTAACTTCAGATAAAGAAGATGAAACTACATGAGACAATTTGCAGTTCAAAATTAAAGATGGCTGGAAATAATCATTGTTTCTACCAGTATCAGCTATGTACAGGGTTGTGTAGGGATATCATTCAAATTAATAGAATCCTTCAAAGTGAAGGAACTTTTTTGTATAGAAAGTTATTGTGTACAAGATGCCATATTTTTGTCCTATTTTCAATAGTACAAGTTCAAATTAACTTTATTAGACAGGAACCTGGTGCCCTTTGACATTTAACACCTCTTTGCACGAGCAGATACTGATCTAGTTTCAACATAGAATTTGCAACATATTCAAAGTTATATTATAATGGATGGATCTACACATGCTATGAATGTGCTGAAAGGTTACTGCACAATAAAATACTGTAAAAGCACAAAATATGTTAAAAAACTAATCTAGTGTGCAGTAAGGTGGCCCTCTCTACACATGCATGGCAATTACTGTGCAGTAGATAAGTCTAATGTAGTATTTTCTAGTACCTGTAAATACAGGTACTAGAAATCAGCACATTAAACGAATGCACCATAGCTCACATGTAGATGCTGACTGGGAGCAAATTGCTCCTAGTCAGTCTAGGCAGCAGGGGACCTCAGGGGGTGGGGAGAGCTGTGCCAGCTCAGCAGGACTGTCTGCCGGCCACATGGAGATTGGGACCCATCCCAATCTCTATGGGGCAGGAAAAGCTGTCCCAGCTGTTGGGCAGCTGCCTGCCAGCCACATGGAGATCAGGATGGGTCTCATGGGGCAGGGAGCCAGCTGCTCAAAATCTGGAAGAGCTCTCCCTGCCCTATGGAGATCAGGATGGGCCCCAATTTCAATGTGACTGGGAGGCAGCTGCCCAGAAGCTGGGACGGCTTTCCCCCTGCCCCATGGAGATTGGGACCAGCCCCCATGCCCCCTGATAGCCTGGAGCTCCCCCTGGATGCTGCAGGAGGGCACAGCATGAAGAAATGCAGTTTAATGTGTCTGGTTTTTTTGCGCAGAAAATTCAGCTGCATTAGTTAAACATGTAGCCATGCCCACTATCTCCTAGGTACAGAGCTGCCTGGATAGAGTGCAATTTATTGTGCCTGCTGAGGAGCTTATGTGTCCACACTTCACAAAGAGTAGGATCTCACACCATGTTAGTGCTAAAAATGACAATTGCATGGCTGTAAAACTTTCATTTGAGCATGTAAAGTGAACCAGGATTCTGTTCATTGGATCCTCTTGGGTTGTGTTATGCCAAGTAGATGTCTTATGCTTAGAAAAGAGTCCACAGGTGCCACAAAAAGAAACCAATAAACAAGAAAGAGCTATATTCCACTCTAAGAAACTAGACAGAACCAGGACTGAAACATGCCCTGATCTATTTAAGAAATTCATCCCAGTTGATTGATTGCTGATGAGATCCTACAGGTTAAATAAGTGCAACACTGTTGCTTAAATCCTCAAGGGAGAGGGATAAAGGCCACAGTGACACTCATTGTAAGAGTTTTTGACCTCAGAAAGATTTAGGAGTTATCCCACTAGATTTACATGAAGGCCTATATATCAAATCATAAAACCCAATGGTGATTAGAAAGACTGAACCATCTAACATCCAATATTTAAGGTACCTCTGGACATTCAGGTAAAGGTAAGATAAGACCTGATGCATGAGCTACACAATCATGCTTCCTGCCATGCCACACGTGCATGGCAGTAGGTGTGATTATGGGATCTAGCATCCAATCCAATCATACTTTATTGCCAGGTGCAGGGGGAGCCTGGTACAGGGATATCCTGGGATTGCAACGTTCAAAATCTAAACTTTATTATTGAGCCCATATATAAGTTCCAGTTTCTTTCCTGGAAAATTCTGGTCTCAGAATCAGATTTCCAGAGTTTCCACTCATTATTACATATCCAAAATTTTCTTAATTAGTTTTCAATTGTAGGTTCTGTTTCAGCAAATGTTCCATTAAATAAGCTTGTTTACTATTACTTGGATAGAGAAAAGGCATACTGTGGACAATGTCAAAATAAATTCATTTTAGAAATGAATAATGGACAGGTGGGCCATTTTTCAGATTGTTTGGTAGTATACTGATAAGCACCAGTATAAAACTTTAAAAGAGACAGATAATCTTGACAAACTCTAGTATTCATGCATACATCTACATAAGAAAGATTGGAAAGTAATTTTAGAAAACATGTTGGGTTGGGGATTTATCAAGAGACTTGTGGTGAAATAAAAGTCCTTAAGATTACTGGCTAGACCAGTGTTATAGTGGTCATAAGTAGTTCTTTGTTTCTTTTTACTCGCATCCTTTGCTACTGGTATTTCTGCTTTTGTTAGTCTAAATGATTAGACTTTTGCAAAGTACTTAACATGGTCTTAATATCTTAAAATAATTTGATGATAGAAAGTGATATGGCACGCAGAAGTGTGCTTTTTGAACAGGGTATATCAGTGAGAAGACATGCCACCAACAGCTCAACATCTACACTACTGCTCTCTGAACAGACCAAAAGGTATTGCTTCTGAACTAGAGGCCTGTGGATTGGGACAGGTCTTCTTGCAGGATAGGTTCTCTCCTTGTGCCATATTATCTTACTATGGTCAGCTGGTATACTGGATCTGGGCATTAAAAAGAGAGGGGTTCTATGGCAGAGGGCGGTTTCTTGAGAACTCTATGATTACCTTAATCTGGTGACATCCTTAACCTGGTGCAAGATTTATTTGATAGGGTTTTAGACAGGGCTGGAGGTCTACCTGCCACAAAGGAAAGAGAATGAATTTGTATACTTGACATTCGCATTTTAGAATGATTTCACCAGTGCTGCTGGGGTTTCACCATATTGTATATATAATGAGAGCATTAGGTTGGGTTGGGGAGTCATCAAGAGACTTGTGAGGGGATAAAGCTTAACATTGCTGGCTCTGAGAGCTGAGGTTGTAGCAGTCATAAATAGTTCTGTTCATCCATGTTATACTGGCATCACAGTATGAGGAAATTTTACATTGCTGCTGCCCATCCTACAGATATCCTCTGGATAGGATGAGGACTTTAGTCTCCAGGATTTTCAATCTAGCAGTGTTGAAAAGCACAGATTTTTTTTATAAAGGAGATACTGTATATCCCAGTTGATTTATGGCTTTACAAACCCTCATGCACCCTGCATGCTTTATTCATGAGCTGTGGATTCAAGTCACAGGCAAAGTCACTCTCTGCTAAGCTAGGAGAACACCAAGGCAGCATTTAAATGGTGATTTAACCGCTAGCTCTTCCAAAATCCATCATTATAAATGAACAAAGTTACAGAAGGCTTCTTCATGCATTCAGTACAGCTGGTGAAAAATGTTTCTTTAAAGTTTAACTCCCAACATATTTAATTCAATGAAGAATCCATTTTAAAAATATATAAAATAATCACAGCTTTTGTGCAAAGGTTTAATCATTCCTTCAAGCAGTCTCTGTCTCATATACTCCCACATTCAGATTTGTTTTTGAACATTCATTTCAGAAGCTATGCATTCCCAGTTGTCAGGCAGCCTATTTTGCACAGCTGCTGCATAGTATTTTTTAGTTTATAGTGACCGGTAATCAGAATGATAGAAGATGCAGCAGTTTCAATGTACAAGTTGTCATAACCTCTTTTTCCTCACCACCATCACCACCTTTCTTTTGTATGGCTACATGTGGTTTGTTTTGAGACTTGTATTCAGATAAACTAAAGCATTCAAAGCAAAACTTAGAATAAAAATCTGAAGTAGTTATATGAAATACTTGTATTGACATTCAGGCCCAGTTCCAATTAGGCTTGAATTTGAGAATTGATGCTTTTGCAAACACAAGATAAAATCTGTTCGCACAACAATCACAACTTCCCTAGAGTTTGTTTTCACAGGTTTCTTATCAATAGCTACACCCATCACTCCACACCAATAATAAATCCTATCACCTGGCATCAGGAGTTTAGCTATCCTCAGAATAAGAGATATCTAAAAGCCCGCTTGGTGAGGGTTTGCTAGTTAGACACAGAAACCCAAGGATTTTTCAACTGATGAATCTATACTAGATGGTAATTTTTTTCTTGAACCTCTATCTCTTCTGAATGACAGTGTTGAGTATATGTAATTGTATAGGGTTTGTAGTGTTTTATTCATGGAAAATATCACAGGCACAAACCCCAGTATCTGGGGAAGCAGACAAGGTTTAGGAAATGATAAAGGCCTGTTTGTCTTTGTCTGAGATTCTTACATTAGTTTGAAAGATGCTAGGAGAGCTTTGGCCATTTGCAAGTTGGATCGATGGCTCTCAAAGTTCATAAAATCTAATATGACAATATGCATTGTTAATTAGACAGATTTTTTAGATCTCCTCTGTGGGAGAGCAAGGTACTACTTTTGCTTTGAGAAAATACATTACATTTTGATATAGATCTGAATTGTACCGGGCTACCTCACCTCTGTTTCTAATAAATGACAGATTCCTAAGCCACCTTGTCTCCTTTTACCCCAGCTTCTTTCACCTTCTTACCTTTGCTAATAATTAATACTATTACAGCACATTTCCACCACCTTCTACATTATTTTTTCCATGTCAGCAACTAACCTTACACTGTGCTGCTGCTTATAGATTAATTTACTAAACCGTCTGGCTGTTTTCTCTAATCTAAGTATTTCTGCATTGTGTGATACTGAGATAAACTGAAGCCTTTCAATCTGAAACTTGAGTTTAAACAGTGAAAGATGGAACAAATTGTCTGCAAATTCAAGCTGGCTTAATGCAAACATCAATGGTACCATGCCAATGATCTCCTGATCCACAGAAAAGAGGCTAATCTCATTTTTATTATCCTTATTTATGTTTTTTATTCTCTATTTTTATCACTTTATAGCCCATTTTGCATTTGTTCTCTCTCTCATTCTATGGCATCTTTAGAAAAACGACGTGCACTAAACCAAATAGTCAAGTGGTCTTTTTGAATTTGTTATGGTTTATTTTAATTATGTGTTGCTAGAAAAATGAAAAGCACATGTGTCTGTATGACATCACTTGTTTCTATAGATGACGGACACATGGAAAATTTTATGCATTTTAGGTGACAGCCCCCTTCCTGAGAGGAGCCAGAGCTCTCAGGCCTCCACGTACTTGGCACCTCTGTTGCATAGCACTTTGCTGTGGTCTCATACTGGTATAAATCAGGAAGAATTTCACTGAAATAAACTTAATTTATGTAATTGCATAGACATGGTATAAGTGATAGGAATATTTGGTGTACTGATTCCATATTAGATGAGTAATCAAATATGAGTGCATGTGTTGAATAAAGAAGCAAGCCTTGGCAACCGACATGGAAACTTGTGATAGTCAGCTGTAGAAGTTGTCATAATTCTGGCCCAGGTTCAAATAGGAATAAAGGGGATACATGTGATAAACCTTAAATTAACTCATCAAAGTCACCTGAGTTACCCTGGTGCCGAACTATTGTAAATGAGGGGGGAATCAGACCATATATATTTAATTATACTGCAGTAGTTAATGGAGATCTTTCACATAAAGAGCTGCATATTTTGTAATCAGCTCTTCATGACCTGACACTCTGAAGTGACACCTCAGTTGCATGGCTGAACTGCTGCAATTGATCTGATTTTTTACCTATCATCTGAGTAGTTAAATTCAAGAATATGGCCTTCAATGGAGGAGTTTTTGGGTTCTTTTTTTCCCCCTTGAGTTCCCATTCCAAGCACATAGAGCTGCAAATTCTTAGTTAAACTAAATGAAAGGTAAGATTGACTTATTTGAAGCTGATCCACTCCCTTGCATCAAACCCAGGTTGAAATGCCCTCTAAGTAATTTCTAACCATATTCACCAAACCTCCTTTTATAGGACCTAATCACACATTCAGCTGAATCTACTTTAGAAGTTTCAATGACTCTTTCTTTTGGGGGATTTCTAATGCAGTCTTGATATTGTGAGTTGTACATGTGTGTTCTTTCAAATTAGTTTCATTGAGTTAAATTCTGTCCCTCTTTTTTTCCTTCTCGCAGGTGTTTTTCCTTTCTATCTTCTTTGTTGCAAATTTAATGGATGCAAACGAAATTCAGCACTTCAGAAAAAAATATCTTTGCCTGCAAGCCCTTTGAAATATACAGTACCTCAAGGCTTTCCTCTCTTTGTTCATTTCTAGGTGAATTTGTATTTGCCTTTTGTTAACATTTGAAAAAGCTGGCCTCACTTTCCTCCAAATGGGTAGAAATATCTTCACTAGTAAAGAACCTCAATGACATAATACCTCAGATAAAATGGCATGACCCTCACATAAATACATTTCCTCTTGAAAATGTAATTACGGAACCTTAATGAGAATAAAGCTCAAATTAATTGCTTTTCTGTTACTCATAGTGCCCTTGAGGGGTCTTAGCTTGGTATTAATGAAATACAGTAGGGGATTCATTACTGTATTCTTTTGCTGCTCATTTTTTTTTCTTTTCAGTTATGTTCTTTAGAACTCATCTTCTTTAGCGCATACTTTTTATTGCAGATCCCTTGTCCCATTAAAACTGCAGTCATTGCCTAATTTTTCTTTTTGGTGATGCTTTTCATTTTCCTCATTTCATATTTTCTTAGCTCCTTATCCCAGTTAGTGTACTTCTGCAGGTGGCTAACTAGATAGTGCACAAAAAGAGATGAAGCTCACATTCTGTACCCTGTGGTAAAGCACAAAACTTAAAATGTGTTGCCCAAAGCTAGACCCAGTCCTTCAACCTCACCAGTAGCAAATACCAGAACCATTGGGATACTCCTATTAATATATATATATTATATGTGTGTGTGTGGATATATATATATATCCTATGATATCAGACTCGCCTGTCTTTTAACAACATCACAGCACTGGCTTATACAGTAAAATCTGTATGCCAGTCCAAAGGGACTGGTGACGATAAGTAATTATCTGAGGGTGACTAATTATCAGTTGTTATCTATTTTCAACTTTCATGAGATTTATTTTGCATTCTATATTGAGATACAGTAAAATGAGTTTTGACATTTAAAATTAAGAGAAAAATATGTTATGGAAATTTTGAGTGCAAATTTCATGCATTTGGGCTCAATATGTAAGCATTGTATAAATGTTTTATGTGCAGTTTTTCATTATAAAAATTCAGAATGCTCACTACATAATAATTACATGATTATAACGGATTAAAATAGTCAAAAGTTTTTTCTTTGTTCTCTTCACCAAATAGAAAATAATTCTGAAAAATGAAATAGTTGATTGTCTATATCTTACTGAACCAAGAAATGCAGAAGCATATGTAGTGCCTTGTGAGCATCAACTAGCTATGAAGGGCATAGGTTTTCAAACCTCCCCTTTTAAACATACTTTTTTAGCTGACTGATTATCAGAAGCAATTCTTTTGGAATCTAGTATGCATGTACATTTCAAAATGACTAATCACACTTTAATTGATGACAATTTAGCCAAAGTATTTTGCATATAAATTAATAGGAGTCTGACCAGGATTAAGTTCACTGAGTGATGAGTTATCACAGTGACTAATTAATCAGATTTAACTGTACTTAATGTGTGACCATTGAAACAGGGCTGCACAACTTCAAAGTAGCCAGGGTCTACATCCAGCCCAGCATGTGGCTCCAACACTATATATCAAGTGGGTCACATGGCTGCAGTGCTGGCAGCACATTGCCTGTCAGGCCTCCACCCCACCAAGCAGCAGTGGGAAGGGTGGGTATATGGGTATATGGGACAGATGTTAAAAGTTTCCTGTCTGCATATGGTCTATCAGCTACATCCTTGCTCCTTGCAGACTTCATGTGGTTCATGAGCCTTCACTTGGACAGCTCTGTGTTATAATATTCAGATCCTCTTTTGTTATTTTTCTGCTTATCCATTTATTTCCAATTTTGTATTTGATTTCACCTACTGAAATGGTGTACTTTGCACTTGACTTTATTGAATTTCATTTTGCTAATTTTGGACCATCACTCTAGGTTTTCAAGATCATTTTGAATGCTGATGCTGTCCTGTCAAGTGCTTTCATCATCTTCAAATTTTCTGTGTGTATTCTGTCTTTCATAACCTAGTTTATTAATCAAAAAATTGGAGGACAGTGTCTGTGAGGGTTTGACTGGGATCTGCAGGACCAGGATGTCAGCTAGGTTAGTGTACAGGTTACTAGTGTGTCAGGTCAAGGATCTGGATCACTGGATTGGGGAATGCAGGACCAGATTCCAGGAGAGGCAAGAGGAAGATCCAAGAGATGTAGTCCAGGTGCAAGCTGAGGTCAGAAGCCAAAAGAATTGTAGACCTGGTATCAAGTTCCAGGAAAGATCCAAGATCAGGGTCAGGAAAAGCCAAATATGAATTAGGAGCCAAGAGAGGGACAGCAGTGAATGCAAGGATTGCTGGAGAAGATTGAGGCTGTTGTCAAGGTGTGCCTGCAGCCTAACACTGCAGATGTGTTTAAAAGGGCTGAACAGCACACTCAGCAGCCTATCCAGTTCCAGAACACTGGAGCAGTAGTATTAGCTGAGGATCAAGGTCAGGTATGGAAGCTCAAGAGAATCCTTGGATAAAATGTCTGTAAAAATGTTCAAAGCTCAGGAACTTTTGAACCCTCTTTACATCCTTTGGAGTGGTCCATTCAGTGATTCAGGGGTATAGGTTGTAGCTGTGTTGGTCTAAGGACATAGGCAGTCATGGTTCTTCAGGTAAATCTAATATTTTTTATTAGACCAACTAAAATAGTTGGAAAAATTCCTCTTTGCAAGCTTTCGGGTACAAAAACCCTTCATCAGGCTGAGGATGCAAAGAAGAATTTTTCCATCTATTTTAGTTGGTCTAATAAAAGATTTCAAATTTACCCAAAAAACCTTGCCATTCAGTGATGGCATTTACCTTACATGGGTCCATGGTCAGGCCTTCAAGGAAAATTATGCAACCTAAAAATTCAATCACCATTTTATCAATTTACATTTTCCTAATTTAACATATAAATGGCTCTCCCAGAGCCTTAGCAGGACCTGGTATACATGTTCTGAGGGCTGGGTTCGATCATTGGAAAATATCAAGATGTCACTGAGGGGCTTTATAACAAATTGGTCCAGCTTGTCTCTAACACCATCATTCACAAGGTGTTGGAAGCTAGAAGCATTGCAGAGCCCAAAGGGCATGACGAAGTAGTCAAAGTGTCCATAGTGGGACTGAAGTTGTAGCCTCCTCATAAATCTAATTTTGAGATGATCTTGCCTTGATGAAATATTTTAAATAATTCATTCATTAGGATCAGCAGGTAATGATCATGAACAGTTACCCTGTTTAAAGCCCTATAGTCAATACAGGAGTGGAGGGTAGTTTTTTTAGGCACAAAGAATATCGGGGCCCCAGCTGCAGATGTGGAAGGTCTGAAGATGTACTCTTTGAGAGCCCTGAGCTCTGGTTCAGAAAGAGAAAAAAAATGTGCCCAGAGGGAATCTATGCCCCTGGCACAAGATTAATGGCACAATCATAAGGGCAATGCAGGGGATGCTGATCCTGGAGGGTCCTGGTCTTATTGGATTTGCTTCTGGCCTAGGTCTCAATTTGAGGAGCTTTCACTAGACAAGAGATCAAGCAATAGGGAAAGCTAAAGTGGAACTTACTTAGGCCCCATATGATGTTTGGATTATGGAGGGATGATAAAGGAATTCCTAGGATAATTGAAAAACAAGGGGAATAGATAAAGTCAAAACAAAGACAGCCCCAGTGGTTCTCCAGTGGACCCCTAATAGAGCCATCTAGCTGGTAACGGGACCTGAGGAGATAGGGGATCCACCCATGGTACCCACTAATTCAGAGTTCTTTTTTGGCCTGACCAGTATCTGATGTGACTCTACAAAGGTTAGGTCCATGAAGTTACTGGAGGCCCTGGTATCTAAGAGGGTTGGGACAAAAATGTCCACTCCAGAGTGATGCTGTAGACTAAGGGTGACTAGCAAGGCTTAGTCTTGAGACTTGCTGGCCCTTGAGAGCCGAATCAAGGTTGCAGAGGCTGCCTGTGCAATTATCAGCAGGCTGAGGCTATGCCCCTACAATGAGGCCATGGAGTCCTCCTGAGGAGAAAACAGGTATCTGCTTCCTTGGCCAGGTCTGGACAAAATGCCCAGACTCCCCACAATACAGGCAGATGATTATTCAGGAGAGGATCTGCTGATTCTAGCAATGGGGAGGCCCAGGCCAGGGCATCATCAATCAAGAGGCTGAGGATCAGTTCCAGCTTGGCTGTACCAGAAAAGTAAGTTTCAGGGCAGAGGCAAAACAAGAAGTGACACTACTTAATAAACCTCTGGAAGCTTGTAACCCTTGTAAAACAGCCAGCAATTGAATGCAGACCTGAACACCTCTTAAAGGAGAAATGAATGCCATTTCTGGTCCAGCATAGCTCTTAGGCATATGTAAAGTTCAGGATGTGGTTAAGCACTTTGTTGAATGGGTCTATATTACAAAACATTCTTTTTGCTTTTTTTGCATTATGTCTCTATTATTTGCTTGGATCAAAGATTTGAAAGAGAGATCTTTTTTATTTCTTTCATGTATGCAGGAAATAGTGTGATAAAGATCCAAATAGATCTTATTTTCAAGATATAAATCATATTATATTCTAGAGCAAGGAACTAATTAATTCATATTAATTAAAACGTATTTTGCTTTAAATAAAGGTTTACCCCATCAAGTTTGACCACTATGTTTAGCAAATCACAGAGCTCACAGATATAATATTCATGAAAGAGATAATTCAAAGAATAACAAAATAGAGGTCTTCAGCAGCAGAAAGAATGTCTATAGTTGAGAGCTGATCTGAGTCAGGAACTCACAAAAATCAAACTTCAGTAAGTGCCAGGTGAAGACCTCTGCCTTTTCTTTCTAACTAGGAAATAAGCTGTCTTAATTAGTAGTACTAAAATATAGTGATATGGGGACCCAGCTTTCAAGCTTTTATTCAGTATTGGGTAAGTGCCTCATTAGTGCAGAGGTGGGTAATATAGCTCAGCATGTGTTCAGCTATAATTGAAAGTTGATTGATTGCATTTTATTAAGAATACCAAGCAAGTAAAATATACTGTGACTAATTGGTATAGAATATTCCCATTTTATGATTAAAGGGATTTTGTTTTTTGTTCTTTTTCCCTTTTGCATGCTTGATCTTTGGTCCTATGATAGAGACTTCTGAATTTTGATTTTATTTCTTTTGTTAACAAACCCACTAAGTGACATTTTCAGGGTCATCAGTATACAGACACATGCTGTGGGAAAAAAGGAAAAAATAAAGCATAAACATAGCAGCTCTTTCTACTTATTTAAAAATGACAAATTTTTATATGGTTTAATACAAAAATGAAATGTTCCTAAGGAATTACTACAATAATTATTTTCAGAGGCAAGGACTATTATCTAGCATTTGGTACAAGGGACTAATATGAGATTTTAAGTTTTGTGGTTATTTAAGAACTTTGTCTGTGCATACTACAATTTAAACCTCTAAGGATCCTGTCAACCTGAAACTCAGCCATTTTGTGTTCACTATACTGCAGAACATCACAAAAGAAACATGGTGTGCTCCCTAACAGAGGCATGACTTCTGCCGAGTTGTGTTATCCTTATTTTAAACAGACATTCCAGTTTGGCTGTTTGTTCTTCAGCATGGGGATGAGGATGGATAAAAACAAAATCATAGCAGCTTCCATTCTTCACTGTGCCGCCACTTTACTTGGTTTATCTCAGTTTAGCCATGTGTAAAAGAATGACAATAAACATCCCAACTGGATGTTTGGAGGTCTAATTAATTACAATTTGTAAAACATTCTGAGATCCGCAGACGAAAGCAGTTACTATATGCACATGCAAAATATTACTATACTAATTAATCCATTATTGAAAAATTGCATGATTATCTGATCTTTTTCAAATATAATTAGACACACCACCATGTTAAGGTTTTGTTTTAGTTTTTTTTATTTGTATGGAGGAGCATCAAATCACTCATCTGAGAAAGAAAAAAAAATCCCATCATTGAGTCATTACATAGAAGGAATTAGAATAAATGGTAATATATATATTCTCTTTGATTAAAATAATTCTACTACCTTATACGTAATGACTCAGTAAGATTTTTTTTTCTTTTTATTTATATGGATTTCATTTGTTCCTGTACTGCTTTCCTCCACTAAGAAATTAGTTCAAGAAATACGGTTAATAATATTATTATTTTTTAAACTAAGCCTATGATATATATATATATATATATCTTTTTTTTTAAACTGAATTCCAGGATTTATTTTTTAAAAACCCCTGCATGAACTTAAACCCATATATCTATAGATATCATGCAGGGGTTTTTAAAAAAATAAATCCTGGAATTCGGTTTAAAAAAAAACCAATGAAAAAGGTTAATGTGGAGCGTTAAGACTGATAACCCCAAACCTCAACCCTCTGCCATATTTCATCTCTCATATCAGCCTTTTTTATAATCTTCAAATTCTCATTCTACTTATTAAGTTCTGGGACCTCCTGCCCTCATGTTTCAAATGTGCTCAGGTGGCTCTAAGAGGGTTTTTTTTTTCTGATTCTCCTATTTTCCATTTGGACCTCTGTGGCATGACATCGGATCTTGGTCCAAGTGCCCTCTTCTCCCTTAAGGGACTTTGAGAAGCTGCTGCATGACTTTAATCATAATGGCCCTCTTAGCTAAAGAGTGCTTGTCCTCCAATGGCTCAACTGGTGATGTATGTGCTTTCTCCAGTGTTGTAATCCAACAATAGAAGAGCTATTAGATCAAAAGCTTCTTGGAACAAGGATTATGGTTAAGTCTAACACATAGCTAGCACTCTAGATCCTGATTAGGAATGGGATCAGGGCAGTACAATATTATCAACATAATTTTATTGAGAATACCAGGGATAATCTGATATTATATGTAACCTGAATGTCCCCAAAGTGAGTTTCCCCCCTCACCAATGAAAGGGGAAAGCCATCAGGGCACACGTGCTGGGGGTGGAAACTGCAGTCTACTTGCAGTTCCCTCCCACCTATCATGTCTCAATAGAGGAGGAATAGAAAGGGATGTCTTAACCAGGTACAAATTTAATATATGTATATACAAAGGTAGTGAACTAAAGTGAGTATTTACAGGTTACACATACATATAACTACACACATCTAAATGCAAACAGGTAAGCATAATGGTTCCAAATGGGATGAACAGGTAAGTTCAACAATAAATGACACTCTAAAATACAAGGTGTACAGTTAACAGTTATAAACAGTCCAAAAATGTACAGTGGATATCAAACAATCAATAAACATTCCAAAATATGAGGTGCAAGAGTTCTCTAGTGGTTCCCCTCCTCTAGTGGGGATCTCTTCCTCCTGCCTCTTTATTGAGGCTACCTTTCCCCGAATGTTACTCCCCAGTAGAAGACCAGTTCCACACTGACTCGTGTCCTAAGGAGCTGGGTGGGGCAGTGTTCATAAGCTCCCAGTGACTCAATCCTTCTCAAGGGCTCAATACTTCTCATGGGGAGTTGTGGGCCTGGGCCGCCTCATGCACGCCCAGGGCCGTGTCACTCTGAATGTTTCTCCCTGCACTCTGGAACCTCTCTGTTCCCAGGGCCCTTGTGGACCCACTGCAGGGAATGAGTCCCAGACCACCCAGCCCCACCTTCTCCAGGGCCTTACGCCCTGCAGTGACTCACCCCGGGCACAGGAGTGCTGGTTCCCATGCCCAGCCTTGAGGCCGGGGTTGGAGACCCGAGCCACCTTACTGTGGCTCCCAGGATCCCAGTCCCTCATGGACCTTCTGTGCAGTGATGCCTGCACTGCAGTCCGGCCTCGTGCCAGGGTTGGAGACCAGTGCTGCCTCGTTATGGCTCCCAGGGTCCCGGTGCCTTGTGGACCCTCCATTCAGTGATGCCTGCACTGCCTACTGCTTCCGCCCAGTGGTGGAATCTTTTGGGCTCTTCTGGGCAGCCAGATATGCCCACTGGGTAGCTCTCTCAGATCTTCTTTGTCCCGGGACCTCTTCCTTCTTCTTTGTCCTTTGCTGACTACACCGTGTGCTCAGCATACAGCTGCTTATATCCCTTTCTGGGGCTCTGCCCCCAGATTGAAAATGAACGAATTAGGGGGGGCTGCAACTGCAGTTCCCAGTTAAGTCCACTCCTGCTCCCCCCACTTTGGAGTAGAGGGGGAGTGGACTCTCCACCAGTCTTTATTACATCGGTGACTCATGCCTGTCTCTGATTGGTGGATTTTGCCCCACTAATTCCATTCATGGTCTCCTAAGCCCAGAGAACCAGGTGAAGTCCAGCAAGCCTGCCACATATAGTTTCAGAGCCCTTATAAAAGACCACAGTAAAGTTTTTGCGGGTTTCTCAGCCTTTGGTCATGGTAACCAAGCCTTAATTTATAGGTAACAGGAGAAATATAGGGTATGTTGAGATCTGTACAAATCATCATTGTGTAGCAATATCCCCAGCTGGCCTTTTAGGTGAGAACTCTGAAACTGGAAACAATATAGATTTTTTATGCAACAGAGCAGCAAGCCTTGTAAACACCTTACCATAATTCACTACAAAACTCCTTACATTCCCACTGAATTAATTGAAGGGAATGAAATATCTTTCTTATGTAAACTTTTTGGAACAAGAAAAGGCAGAAGTACATAGATTTCATAGATTTTAGGGTCAGAAGAGACTTATTAGATCATTGAGTCTGACCCCCTGCCCTGGGCAGGAAAGAGTCCTGGGGTCAGATGATCCCAGCCAGGTGTTTGTCTAATCTCCTCTTAAATACCTCCAAGGAAGGGGACAGCACCACCTCCCTTGGAAGTGTGTTCCATACTTTGGCAACCCTCACTATAAAGAATTTTTTTCCTGTTGTCCAATCTAAGTTTGCTCTCCTTCAGTTTGTGGCCATTGTTTCTAGTTTTCCCAATGGGCACCCTGGTAAACGTCACATCCTCTATTCCTGCAGTCCCCCCCAGTGAGATTGTAGACAGCCACAAGATCACCTCTCATCCTTCTCTTGTGGATGCTGAAGAGATTCAGGTCCCTCAATTGGTCCTCATAGGGTTTATCCTGTAGGTCTTTAACCAGATAGGCGGCCCTCCTCTGAACCCTTTCCAGATTATCCACATCTCTCCTGAAGTGCAGCATTCAAAACTGGATGCAGTGCTCCAGCTGCGACTTGACCAATGCTGCATACAGGGGAATCATCACCTCCCTAGACTTGTTTGTGATGCACCTACTTATGCAAGAAAGAGTGTAGTTAGCTTTACTTATTACTTCATTACATCAGTGACTCATGTTCATTTTAGAGTCGACCATGACTCCGAGATCCCTTTCTGCAGTTGTGTTACTTAAAATGGGACCTCCCAGGCTATAGGAGTGTTGATGATTCTTCCTCCCTAGGTGCAACATATGACACTTATCTTTGTTAAATTTCATCCTATTCTGTTCTGCCCACTTCCCCAGCCTGTCCGAATCCATCTGGATTCACTCCCTACCCTCTAGTTTGTTTACCTCCCTCCATAGTTTGGTGTTGTCTGAAAACTTCTACAGAGTGCTTTCTACTCCTTCATCCAAGTCACTAATGAAGATACGGAACAGTACTGGTCCCAGGACAGACCCTTGGGGGACTCCACTGCCCACATTTCTCCAGGTAGAAACCTATCCATCCACCACCACTCTTTGGGTGCATCCCATAAGCCAATTTTCCACCCACCGGACTGTGTAATAATCTACATTGCAACTCTTTAGTTTATTTATTAGAATTGGGTGCAACACTGTGTCAAAGGCCTTTTTAAAATCTAAGTAAATAACATCTACCTCTGTTCCTTCATCCAAACTTTTTTGACCTGCTCGTGAGGTTAGTCAGGCAGGATCTGCCTGCTATGAACCCATGCTGATTACCCCTTAGCATTATTTTACCTGCTGGTCCCCCACAAATGTAATCCTTAACAGTTTTCTCAAAGGTCTTGCCAAGGATAGAGGTGAGGATAACCAGCCTATAGTTCCTAGTTCCTCTTTCCTCTCCTTCTTGAAAACAGGAACCACATTGGCCCTTTTCCAGTCCTCCAGAACCTGTCCTGAGCACAACGAGTGCTCTAACAGTTGTGCCAGTAATTCCGCTATCACTTCAGCTAATTCCCTAAGTACCCTAGGATGAAGATCATCAGGGCCTATTAACTTAAATACATCCAACCCCTCCAGGTGCCCCTTTGCTAGGTCAGCACTAACAGTTGGTGGGTTGGTATGTATCTCATGCTTGCCTAAAGTCCTATTGGGATAAAAGCTCAAGCCAAGCAGGTATACACCCCCTCGGTGGCTTCCCCCTGCTTCCGCAGCCTGTAGGCCTCCGTTTTCCCCTCCAGGCTCTCCTGGATTTCCCTGCTTAACCAAGAGAGTTTCTTTGCTCTTCCCCCTGCCCCTTTAATGTGTACTGGGATGGTCCCTTTCTGTACCTGCAGGATCAGTCCCTTGAGAAATGCCCACCCTTCCTGGACTCCCATCTCTCCAATGATTTTGCCCGCTAGTCCCTCCCTAACTAATCTCCTGAGCTTGTTGAAGTTGGCCTTCCTGCAGTCTATCACTTCATCCCTACTAGTTATCTTCCCCACCTTTCGCTGGATAGTGAACTCTATCAATAGGTGGTCACTGTCCCCTAGGTTACCTCGTACCTGCAGATCCCCCATCAAGTCATCCCCTGTGGTCAGCACCAAGTCTAGTAAGTCATTTCTCCTAGTGGGAGCATTTATCTCATGTGATAAATGAAGGCCCTGTAAGCAGGTTAGAAACTTATGTGAACAGGCAGACCTGACTTCCTGTTCCTCCCAGCAGATGTCTGGGAATTTTAGGTCCCCCATTACAACCAGGTCCTTTGAGCGCACTGCCTCTGAGAGCTGTTTTGAGAATTTTAAGTTTAAGTTGTCCCCCTGGTGTGGGGGTCTGTAATAGAACCCCACTACTAAGTCCCTTTCTCCCCAACTCCCCTGTAATATGACCCATAGTACCTAAATTTCCCCTTCTTCTAGGCCCAACTCAGCTACAGAAGATGTATATTGCTCCTTAACAGAGAGAGCAATGTCCCCCTGCCTTTCTCCCCACTCCATCCTGTCTGTACAGACTGTAGGCCTCAATGGTCACTGCCAAGTTGTGAATAGGGTCCCACTGGGTTTCTGTTAGCCCAACTAGGTCTTTATTTGTAAGCAGGAGTGCAAGTTCCTCCTCCCCCATGCTCCTAGCATTAGTGCAGAGACATTTAAACCGCCCCCCCAATAGGTTCCCTCACTATTTCCTCATTCTGATGTTTAGCAGGGCCCTTGGTACTTACCTGGACTGTTCCAGCACCTGGCTTATGCTTCGTCATTTCTGGTCTCACCTGGTCATCAACATCCCTGTCCCCCGATGAACCTAGTTTAAAGCCCTGCATAGGAGATCAGCTAACCTGTAAGAGAACAGGCTGTTACCTCTTGAAGAAAGATGTAGCCCATCTCATCCAAACAAAGCCTTATTCTGAAAGTACAGGTTGTGGTCAAGGAATCCAAACCCTGCACAATGGCACCATCTCTAAAGCTGCAAGTTGACCTCTAACACAGTTGCTGTGGTGCTGTCCACAACTGCTGACCAGGAGGATGGATGAGAAGCCCACCTGTGTCCCCATATATCTGAGCCTGGCTCCCAGCACTGTATAGTCACTCATGAAAATTAATGCCCAACATGGGGCTCAAACCCATTACCCTGAGATTAAGAGTCTTATATTCTACAAACCAAGCTAGCCATGCTAGACACTGAAGTATATGCTGGTGATCAGGAGGATAAATAGCCATAAGAGTCCTCCTAAAGATGAGAAGATGGCTAGACCCATGCCATGTGTGCCCTGGGTGGCATAGGGAAGGCTGGGGCCAGTGACTGTGCTGGCCCCAGAAGCCTTACATGGAGTCTTGGGGGCTTCCTGGGGCTGCAGCCATGCCAGGAAGCATGACTTGCGGATGAAGCATGGCTCTGATTGGGCAGGCTCTAGTTGTGGGTGGCACACACTCCTGCTATATGTACCACCCTGTTTTTTGACATGGGTTTTTTGACCCTGGGATCTCCTGCTGCAAGGTAGCAGCACAGGGGACACCTATATGAGCAGTGTGCAGCATCACAGACAGGACTGAGATAAAACGCACCACTCCAAAGGGCAGATGTATGTTCTGTTTGCTACCAATCTAAAATAGTTTCATAGTTTCATAGTTTCTAGGGTCGGAAGGGACCTGAGCAGATCATCTAGTCCGACCCCCTGCCATGGCAGGAAGAGGACTGGGGTCAAATGACCTCAGTAAGGTGGTCATCCAACCTCCTCTTAAAACCCCCCAGGGTGGGAGCCTGCACCACCTCACATGGAAGCTGGTTCCAGACTCTAGCCGCCCTGACCGTGAAGTAGCGCCTCCTGATGTCCAACTTAAACCTTCCCTCCGCCAGCTTGTGACCATTGTTCCTGGTCACTCCTTGTGACGCTCGGGGGAACAGGGACTCCCCCAGCGCCTGCTGATCCCC
>NW_017729025.1:107254206-107256543 GCF_001723915.1 Gavialis gangeticus | reverse complement strand
CCACTACCACCCTCTGGGTGCAACTCTCTAACCAGTTGGCAACCCATTGGACTGTATGGGTGTCTACGCCACAGTCCCCCAGCTTCCTAATGAGAATGGGGTGAGAGACAGTATCAAAAGCCTTCCTGAAGTCTAGGAAAACTATATCCACTGCCACCCCTGCATCCAATGATTTAGTGACCTGGTCGTAAAAGGCCACCAGGTCACTAAATATGCCACTTACAGACAACGGCGTAACTTAGATTGATACCACCTTGGGATTTTTGAATGTCTGTATCTAGCCTATGTGGTTTCACTTGAAACATTGCTACACAATAAAGTGCCCTCTCATTAAAAAAAAAAAATCTATTACTGATGCCAAACTCTTATCTCAGAATCTCAATAAAGATGCAAAATGTAACCTCCATCCTGTAACTCATGATTCCACTTATTAGATTTTATAGAATGCATGAACAATTATCTAAGCATTAAGAAGTAAAAGACAAATGGAATTAAGGGGAACAGATGGAGCAACTGACTTCAGATATGCTGACAGTTAAAGCTTTTTCAGAAACATTAGCAATGCTGCATTTTCTTTTATAAATGTCACCTGGGGGAATAGCAAGATGGCAGAACGATCAGCAAAAGAGATGGGAGCTAATGTATTCTCTTCCATTCTACTATCTAATTCCATTGCTAACCAAATATGATAGTATATCAAGCTGCTAGCAATTTATATCTGATCAGAATAGCTATAGCCCAGCCTCAAATAAAGAATGCATATTCATAAATATCATAGCAGTAAATGCCACAGAGAAGTCATTGGGCAAACAAAACATGATAGGTGAGATTTTCCAGAAGGGTAAGCCTTAGCTTCTTGTGATATTTTCTGCTGCTTTGGAAAACCATAATATTAACAACCATATTCTGTATATCTGTTTTCCCTGAGGAACACCACTTTGATTTGATTTAATTTAATTTTGCTGACATTTTCCTCATCAAATTATAATAAAAAATAAATGTATTCATGTGTAAGTTTTGTAATATTTAACATGAGATAACGAAGCTAGATAGAGTCGTCATATGGGAAAACAAGACTATGTAGTAAACCATATAGAATGTTTGCAATGAAATGTCAAGTCTTAAAAAGTTTTCAGTGCATCAAACTAATTTAAGATTTAGGCTGAAATCCAAACCATGGTCCCTGATTGAAACCAGAAACTGGGCTACCCTTAGGGGAAAGAACTATTTCTTAATTCTGTGTTTGTAAAGCATTGAGGTCCTAGACCGTGATTTGGATCCCTAGAGCTTGTCTACAGGTAGTGAGTTCCAGTTAAGACATTCCCAAAAATGCTCTGCCAACTTGCTCCCAGTTACACATAGCAAATGTAGGTAAGTGCCAATAAAAATGTTTTGAGATGTCTCTCTACAGCTACTCTCAAAACTGTAGTCTTCTGTGTATTTGAGAGCAGCTGCTGGGGAAGTGACCAGAATGGCTTCGCCTCTATATTTCCAGGCTTGAAGTTTGCAAGTGGGATAGGTGGGAAGGGCGTGTTTGGCAATATCCCACTTGGGACTCATGTCTACCAAGGTGTACACAAGTAATTATTTGATGCCACAATACAAATAACAAATAATAATATTAGCTGAGTTGCCTTTATTGTAGTGGGTTTGCTCAGTCTGAAAACTCAATACAAAATTTGGAAAAGCATGTACAATCTATAGGAAATGTTTTTGTGAAAAATGTGACTCTCAGATTCTACTCAAGTGTTCACATATTTCTAAGTCATACATTTCTAAGCTGGCTGTTCTGGGTGTGCTGCCTTTGATTACCCCCAGGAGTTTCTTGCTCCTCCTTACTATCAGGGGTTGGCTTTGTGTCAGGCTGTTCCCCTGTTAAATCCTCTATTTCAGTGCTGTCAAACTACAGTGTAGCTTGGGGCTGCACCTAATGCTGGCATGCGGCCCTCAGGCCACGTACTGTACAGGTCATATCTGGCTGGGTAGCCCCTATTGGTGGTTCATGACCTCCCTCCATGCTCTTCCCTTGCTTCACAGCAGTGGAGGAGTGATTGCAGGGTCCCATGGGCTGCACATCAACTGCTTACAGACTGCCAGTTAAACAGTCCTGCTCTACCTTTAAGGAGTACTCTGGCTCTTGCATTGTTTGGCCTTCCAAAGTTTTCCATCTATAAAATATACTATTGCTATGATGTAATGGCCCCTTCCCCATTAATAGAAGGTGTGGGTGTCTGCGGAAGCCCTTTGATCTCCCCAGAGCCTAAGGTGCTTTCTCCTCCTGCCCTTCTCTCCCTCTTTCCTTCATTTGTGGTTTTGCTAGCCCACTTTCCCTCCAGC
>NW_017729025.1:107248137-107249206 GCF_001723915.1 Gavialis gangeticus | reverse complement strand
AAGGACTACAATGGTGGCAAACTGGGGTATTAAACCCAGGACTGGAACTAATCCTGCTCTCTTAGCTACTGAAGCTTCCTCTCTTTTTTTTTCCCCCTAGCTGTCTCCCTCTCTCTGCACAAGTGCACCCATTCTTCACTCACTGCAGCACACCAGTGAGTGGGGAGGCCAGGAAACAGAAGAACACCAGGTGTGGGCCCAGATGGTCCTGGAGGGCCCAAGGCAGAAGAAGCAGAGTCAGGTGACCTGCATTCACTATATGTGAGCCCAGCCCCAAGTTAGGAGCTGGGAGTAGAAGACACCAGAATCCTGCAGGCAGGCAGGCTCCTGGAAGAGGGAGAGAGAAAAAGGAACAGACACAGAATTGAAGCAGGCAGTCTTGGATGGTGACCAGATGAGGAAGACTGGTAAAGGCACTGCAGTGAGACAGATAAGTGTTAAGTCTTATTTGATATTTGGTGCTTTTGTTTGGACTAGAGGAAGAATGGCTTGAGATGAGGCTGACCTGCAGTAAGGAAATTTTGTGTTAGTAATCTTGTTGACACCTGGATGGGGGTCCTTAACCCAGTGGACTGGATGGTGGCTGAAGAAGCAGAAGAGGCCACAAAAAGCGAGGCAAGGGCAGCACCCCAAAACCCCAGTGCCTGCAAGGAGTAATGAATAGAGATGGAAGGACACATCCAGTGTAGTGGACAAGAAGCTGGTGTTGACTGATGGAAGTGAGGATGGTGAGAGATTGACTGTAGGCTGGACCCAGAAGTGCTGGCAGAGACATTAAGGGGTGACCTAACTCTGGGTTGCCTATTCTGAGCCAAAAGCATGTCCCACTGCTATGGAAGTTTGTGGTCCTGAACAGTGGGCTAACCAGGGCAGGTAGTGCAAACTTGGGCAAAGGTTAGGTAAACCTGGCCAGACACAGACCCAGTATTCAGCATTCCCAGTGCCCTATGAGGCTGAGGTCATGTCAGTTTATCCATCAAGGTGTGATAGTAAGTCACTGACAGGCAGATCAGAAAAGAAAGGTAAGAACTCTGGGGAATAAGTACACCTGACCCTCTCCTGGGGAGGT
>NW_017729025.1:107236239-107243137 GCF_001723915.1 Gavialis gangeticus | reverse complement strand
TTCAGCATTCCCAGTGCCCTATGAGGCTGAGGTCATGTCAGTTTATCCATCAAGGTGTGATAGTAAGTCACTGACAGGCAGATCAGAAAAGAAAGGTAAGAACTCTGGGGAATAAGTACACCTGACCCTCTTCTGGGGAGGTGCACATATGGAAGGGACAATGACCTGGAAGTTTCCCACTTTGTTTTCTCCTAGGGCAGTTCCCAAGATTTTCCTACATACTAAAGATCTCCGAGTACAATAATGCAGCTTCTGCATGAGACATTACTGGCAGTTCCCCTACTTACATTTTATTTCCATCCTGCATATCACACTTAGTTGAAGATGCAGTTCAACAATAACTCTACTTTTAACTTATAGGGACTTGAGTTGGCTTAGTGAGGATATACAAAAAGAAGGTATATCTGCTTGAGATGTATTACTACATAAACATACCTTAATAAAAATATTTTAATATATAAAGTAGTTTACCTTTAGCAATGCACAAATGCTTCATATCTTTTCAGCTCTTATTATGAAAGGACACATTGATCCATTACCTGTGATACCACTGCAGATTTTACAACTTCCCTGCATTAAGAACACAGCATTATTTCAAATTACTTCCCAAGCTACATTTGGTATCTCATAAATTCCAAAGACAGGTAAGATAGAAAATTTTTATAAAGCATAAACTCAACTGTCATTGATAATGAAATTATTTCCTTCTAAGTTCTTGCATATAATGCTATCTTTAAAAAGGAAATCAAACAGAAGTACAAAAACTAACCAGTCAAACAACAGCACAATATTAAAAGCCCACATAATTGGGTTTTTACTGTTTAGAAAATATTATTTTTCTAACTTATAAAAAATATTTGGGGTCATGATTTTCATTCGCTAGCTAATTCAAGAATAATGGTATTCTTGAAATACTATAAACAGACAAAAGGACAGCTTCTAAATATTTTATTAGGTTCATTTTCTCCATTTAAGCCCTGAAATGCAATTCAAAAGGGCTATACATTAGCATCCATAAACTCATTATGTATCTAAACATAGTATGCCTCTCTATTTTGGAATTCAGAGTCCCTAAATCCTGTCCACTCGAGTTCAGATGCAGCCACTTGCATGAAACATTCTGCCTAATCTTCTTCACAAATTCTAGTACTTCATTTAAAGTGAACAGCATTCACAGCAGTGAATTCAGTTCAAAACAGGCGTTACCTGCCTTTTCCCCCAATACTGTAGTGTTCCCAGTATTTGCCCAAAAAAATGGGGTGTAGGATCACCTCACCCTGCAGGCTTTAGACCCCAATTCTCTAGCTCCCAAGAAAGCAACCTTAGTAACAAAAAATAAAGTGGAATAAGGTCAGCTTTCTTATTGAAGGTAGTTTACTGGACAGCCAAAAATGCAACAATTGTAGCACTAGAAACGGTAATACAAGAGGGAGCCTGCTTCCCTGCTGTGGGGAACAGAAGGTGCCACCTGTCATCCAGACACCTTTGCTTGAGAGGTCTGTTCCAGGAGCCCGGATTCCAAAGCTAGTGTGCCCTATGAACCGCTACCCGATGCACCAACAACCCAGAGAGAAACAATCCCAGGAGAATCATGAGCAACTACAAGACTATGGGGGCGAAGCTCAAGGAACTAGGAGCACAAGTGGTTTTCTCTTCAGTCCTTCCAATTAGAGGCCTTGGTCGTCAGAGGGAACATTTTCTGCAAAATTTAACAAAAACAAAAAAAGATTTTCACAGTTTTACCTGTTGAAATAGTCAATAGAAAAAGTTTGATTCCTGAGAGAGAAGATATATCATAAACTTGTTTTGAAAAGTCAAATTTTGCACTTCAGACTTTGAATTTGGAAACTTCAATCAGAATGGAATTGTTTTAATTTTAAAGTTGTTTGGTTCATGTAGAAGAAACAAACAAAAAAATGACATTGTAAGCAAAATGGACTTATCTCCAAATTGGTAAAATGTGTGCATGACTTAGATTATTAGGTGTTTCAACTTGTATTAGGTATGTTTTACACTCCTTTTGTCAAAACCATTATTTTCATTCAGAGGCTAGGTTCAATTAATAATAACTGAAATGAAAACTGTATTCTACTAACTCCAGTACTGATTGAACTGTGACAACATTAAAATAATTGCATCTAAAATCGCTAAACTAACTTATTATTATTATTATTATTATCGTTGTCATTTTTATTATTCAGCAGTGTCCTCAAACTTTACTTAGGATCCAAGGATCAATATTTCATTGTTTTAAAAGTAAGAGCCAATAGGTGCCCTGAGGAATGTATAATATTAAAAAACAGGAAAAAAATAAAAACAACCAAAAATCATAATTATGTAATTGCAGAAGTAAATAAATCTTGCATATTTAGCAATAACATATACTTGACCATGTTCAGCCTTACTGTATATCCAAGTTGCCGATGAGCTAAAGGGAATACTCTAGGGATAAAATTGGACCCATGAACCAGGAAGTGCATATTTTACTAAAGTTTTGCAGAATAAAACTGTGTTTTTTCTCTAAAACCTTCTCAGATGAAGAGAGACTGACAGTATTTGCAGAACTATAATTCTAACTTATGTGAGATAAAAACAGAGCTATTAACAATACACTGAAAAGATGGAAAGCAACTCTGTAATGGAAAAGATGTAAATTGAATCTACAATAACAGTTAATTAAATCTTTAACCATACAAGGTGATAATACAGGACAGTAAAGATAGAAAGTAGAAAAATAGTAACCAAAGATTAATTGGTGTGAAATTTAGGTAAATGTGCTAGCGCTGAAAATGGAAATGGAACAATATAAAATTAACCCTAAAAATGTAACTGAACCAAAATGCATTTAAGCTGATTTGATAATAATGGTAATTAAATCTACAGCAATGGGAACTGATCTACAAGAAAGGGATTTAGATTGTAACTATTATGAAATAATTCTATAAAATGAGGAGATTTAACCTCAGTGATGTAGGCTAAATCTAAACAATGATAAGTTGAATCTCAAATGACACAAACCTGAAAGGTACTTGCATTAAGACTGAATAATTTGAAGTCAATGATCAAGTCTGAAAATTGAGCGTAGAAAGAAGGGAGCATTTACCCCTATTCTAAAACATTCTTAGATTGATCTGTAGGCACTGACTCAAAAACAAGATAGATGAATGGAAAAAGAAAAGGATTAAAAAAAGATGATAAGTTATACAAGGAGGCAAACTGAAATGATTATGGCAGCAAAAAGTGAAGATTATAGAATTGAACTCATTATGATTAATTTGGAGTCAAAGACACTATAAAACAATGTTGTAGTGTCACAAGTGAATCAAAGTTGATGTGCATTGAGCTCATAAGGACAAGTATGGAGTGAAATGTGTAATGAACCAGTAATACAGAGAGTTGTCCCTGAAATTATTTAACTGATCCCATATTGATGTAACCAAGCATCACACATAGATAAGGAATAATGTTATAGCCCTGAGAATTAAATCTCAGATAATAGACTTAAATAGAAGACAGAAAAGATTATTCTAAAACAATAACCGCTGTCTCAAATTATACTAAAACTACAACAAAAGGAAATTAATGTCAACTCTAATTTCATGGCTGTAATCCAAACCAGTAGTTTTCTTTCTGAATGCAAATTATAGTGAAGTCAGCTTCTAACAGTGAAGGAAATCCACATAAATTGACAGAATTTGACTATACATTTTGACTATAGGGATTCCTTGAAAGAGGAACTACCAATCCTTGTATTAATTTCTCTATGCGCAGAACACTCAATTCGCTTGCACTATTTCTAATTTAGTCAAGAAACCTGTCAGCATTACAGTTTGGATCAACATCTCAATTTTTTTTTTGGTCCAGGCATAGTTTAGATTTGGAACTTCAGTTTGGGCCTCCTTCTAATATAATTGAGTGCTGATAGACATGGGGGAAAAATGCACTTTACCAGAAAAAGCAGGGCATTAGTTTGACCTGGCTCTGCGGTGTCTGTATATATCAGGTGCTTCAGCAGGCTTTTTGGTGATTTTATTTAAAGCTGATTCAATCAGCTATCAGATCAAAATGGCAAAGAAGTGCCACTAAAGTGCATAATCTATATAGATGTTGGATGATCTAGGTCCAACTAACACGATTCCTCTTCTGAGCATGTGCCGGACTCAGGGCAGGAGCACAACCAGCTGAAACTAAAGCGCCATTTTGTATTTTTTTTCACATTTGCATTTACCTTTTGTGTGTGGCACAATGTGGTTTTAAATATATTTCATATTACAGAAGATATGCTTTGAATTGAAAGTGTATTTTTTATAGTACTGTGTTAGATAATTATATATATATATGGAACTAGAGAATACTTCATGTACATCTATGTTAGGGACAAGCAAATGATAAACTGATGAATTATGATCAATTAATTACTGCCTACATGTAAACAGAATGTGAACAAAAAATTGAAATATTTTGATATTTGAATATAAACCCCTGCCCCCATTAAAGTGAATAGTAAAATGCCCATTGACTTCATCATTCATTCATGCAATTTATATGCTGTCCTTCCCATCAAAGGCTCAAGTGGCTTAGAGCAAGAGAAACAGTACTTAAAGAGGCACCTAGGATAAACAAAGCAAAATAACAAAACAAAATAAAATATAGCAGAAATCCACTAAACAATAATGTGGCCTAGTTATGTTTGCTAAATGCCTGTTCAAATAGAAAAGTATTGTAGCATTTCTGAAAGATGTCCAGGTTCAGGCTTTAGTTGGCCTCAGGAAAGAAAGAGTTCCAGAGCAGAACAAGCTCTCACACATTTTTGTCATGTCAACTTGATGTTCCAATAGTACTTGCAGGAAGTTGCTCTCAGCTGACCTTAGGGATTTCAATGGGGCAAAATCCCATACATATGTAGGGCTTAGGGCATTTGGGACCTTACCACCTTGAATTGTGCTCAGAAAGCTACTGGGAGCTAGTGCAGATACTGGATGACTGGAGTTGTGTGCTTTTGGTGTCGGACCCCTTTCAGAAGGCAGGCCACCACTTTGTGGACCAGCTGCAGGCTCTGGACAGTTTTCAAGGACAGGTCCATGTAGAACACAAGACAGTAGTCTAGGTTTGAAGGTACCGAAACACAGAGGATGGTAGCCAGATCAGAGTCTGAGTGGGTCACAACCTTCTCACCAGAAAGAGTTGGTGAAAAGTGCTCCAAGCCATGGCTACCACCTGACTATTTATGTGCAGCAGAAGATCCTGCAGCACCCCAATGCTGAGAACCTTGAGTGAGCAGGGGAGAATGAACCCCATCAGCAACTGGCATCCCAATGCCCCCTCCTCAAATCAAGTGTTCTGTCCATCATTATCACCTGTCTGGTCAGTTTCAATTGCTTCACCTATATCCAGTCCCCAGCTGCAGCCAGGCACTGGGAATGGGCTGAGACTGTGATAGCAGGGTCAGAAGAAAAAGAAGGGTAGAGGTAGGGTCATCAGCATACTGATTGCACCTCTCTCCAAATCTCTATATAGCCTCACGTACAGTCTTCAAATACACATTGAACTGGAGGAGGGGGAGACAAGATGGAGTCCTGAGGAACCTCACAGGAAAGGTGCTGAAGGAATGATGAGCACCACCCTCTGCAACCTACTCTCTGGGAAAGAGTGGAACCAATTTAGAGTTGACATGCAAATACTTAACAGGTCATGTAGACACTTTATCAGTACCACATGGTCAACTGTCTCAGAGGCTGCAGAAAGATTAATTGAGAGATTGAGTAAAGAATTTTCATCCTTTCTTTAAATATGTTTCGTTATTTCCTGATAGGTGCATCTACGCAAGATGCTTTACTGCTCAGTAGACTAGTCAAAACACTAGGCTGCTACTGCACTGTAAAATAGGCTAATGTGCAGTAAATCTACTACCTGTATTTTCAGGTAATTGATTTACTGAGCATTTGTTAATGCACAGTAGCACATGTATAGACACTATCCAGGAGCAAATATACTCCCGGTCAGGCAGACCAGCAGGAGGCCAGCCTCTTGCCAGGGGCATAGCAATGTGGCTGGGAGTCCCTCCAGCCACAGGACAGGGACAGCTCTTTAGCAGTCTCTGGCTGGGTGTTAGATCCCTGACTTGACCCCTGGGTTCTAGGCCAGTTATTGCCTGCCCCTGGCTACTGTGTGCTGGTGTGATAGGCATGTACTGGCTACAGAAGCATTGCAGAGTCCCAGCCTGACCCCAGGCCTCTGCCAGAATTTCCTGGGCCCCTGGGCACTGTGCCCCTATGCTGTAGGCATGGGCCAGCTGTAACACTCCCACAGGTCATTGGCGTGACCCTCAGGACCTGTGCCTGTAGCTGCCTGACCTCTAGGCACTGTGCCCCTCTGCTGTGGGTATATGTCCAGACCTGACAGCATGCAGAGTCCCTAACAGAGATAGCACTGGTGATGGTAGGCTCCCTGAACCCAGAGAGAGAAGCCTGGGGCCCAAACTTGGTGGCAGAGGAGACTGCCAACCTCATTTCAGTCTGGGGCGAGGTCAAGATCCAGAGACAGTTTGACCAGGGCCCAGCCCCATGAAGGAGGAGGAGCAAGCTGGACAGTGCTCACCCTCAGCCCTAGCTGAGTCCCTGGGCTGCTCATCTCACTGTGGTATCTCCATCCACAGTGGTGCTGCTAGAGTCTGGGGTGCTCGGTGCTACTCCACAAACTCCATGCCATAGGTGCCTTCAGCCCACCGTTCCCCACTGACACTGAAGCAACCATGCTCTTGTAAACAGCTGTGTGGGGAAGAGGGTGTTTTACTGTCAGAAGGCATTGGGCTTTTGTGGGGGGGGACCTGGTAGCAGCTTACTGCTGCACTAGGTGAGTACATCAAGGGCTTGGTGAGCAACTGTTCACCAGGGCATCC
>NW_017729025.1:107227073-107231239 GCF_001723915.1 Gavialis gangeticus | reverse complement strand
CCTGCTGGTGGGATTTTTAAAAGGGGGGTGTTGGGGAGGGTGGGCAGGAGGGAATGTGTTGCTGGGGAGGAAAATAAAGATAGTTGACTGGAAACTGTCCAGAGTTTGTATGGTCTTGGTGGTGCACTGTGGGTCTAGGGTTTGCAGGCAGCAGTCCATGCACTCAACTGTAGTGGGCAGGGGAGGAGGTGGTCCGCAAGTGCCTTGTAGACATGGTATCCTGTCCACCACTGCTTGGGAGCAGGGCAGGGAGCATCCATAGTGCGCTTACTACAGGCTCTTGGGACAGCATACCGGCCAGGCTGAGCCTGCCCCCCCCGGAGACCCCTGCCAGCCAGGCAGCTACAGCCAGAGCCTGAAGCTCCCCCTGGCTACTGTAGGAGGTTAGAGCAGAGCAGGAGCAGGCCTGGATTTGCTTAATCCTATAAGGAGAAAATCTGTTTCCAACAGGGTGCACCTTCCCAGGGCTGGCCTACTAAGCAGCAAATTACTGTGCAGCAGGTCTAAACAGCATTAATTGCACTTGTAGACACACCCAATGATGACTAAAAAGCAGCATAAATACCCAACAGTTTGAGGGAAATATGTGCTTTTGACTTTGTCAAATCAAAGCAAAGTTGGAAAACTCTCAAAACTAGTTTTTCATTATTTTAGATTGGTTTATATAATAAAAATATGGATGAGCAAGAACAATATTCTGAATCAATCATTTTTTGTTAATCTATCACTAGTTACCTGCATAATGTGTGTGAGAACAGAACATCTTTTTTGACATATAGGAGAACAATCCATATATGGGTATTTATATCTGAGGAACTTTGCCAGTTACTGGTAGACTATCAGATCTAGTCCAGCAATCACAGATATGTGCCTGTAAGTCTGAATTATATAGATTATCTGTTTTGGTTTTATCAAGAGTAATTTAGATGAAGTATTGATTCCTACCATACAGAATGATATGGGGCAAAATCATCAGCAAGACTGATGTCTAGGTCCTCAGATCTTCCTGGGTAATATGAATCATAAAAATGCCTGCTGTCATTGTAAGACAAATGTTCTGCTCTATATCAGAATGTAAGATCTGATTCTCATTCCTTTCTCTGATATTTTAAAGTAATAAAAAATACTTTAGTGGAACAAATTCTTTCTACTACAATATCAGCAGATTTCGTATTCTCACTATGAGAGAGGCTTTTCTGTTGTAATGTAAAAGATGCTTTATGGTAAAAGCTACAGAAACAAATTCCGATTTGCTTTACGGAAATTTCACACACACACACGCAGACATGTGTGTGTGTGTGTGTGTGTGTGTGTGTGTGTGTACATATATACACACCCACCAGATTCAGAGACAAAATCACAGGGAAAAACATGAATTGGGCGGGGAGGGGGAGTTGGGTAGGGGGAAGTGAGTATAGTTAAGTTAGACACATGGCCAATCATAGTCTTGTCAAAGCTGTTGCAAAATTTTTGTTTCCTGCATATGTTCATAGCTGCACTCTTCCATCCTATCCAAAAGATGGCAGCCCCCATTTTCAAAAGTGGGCTTTAATTTTGGATGCTCAGTTTCAGGGACTGGGCAGCAGTAAAACTACACACATGCATGAGTGTCTGGAAGTTTGAGGCTTTAGTCTCCTATCTAGATCCACATTCATGCATCAGAAAATCAGATTTTGACAGATATTAAGCACCTGCAGCTTCCGTAGACATCAGGTTCTTTAGAAACCTTGAAAATTAGACTCCTTTTTCTTGCATCAACATGCCTAACTTTGCTGAAAATGTAGGCCCAAGTCATTTGTTCAGGGCCACAGAGGAAACCTGTACTAGATATTAACTGAGAAACCAGGTTTCCTGTGTCTCAAGCATGTTCTTCTTCTTCTAGTCCTTTGGGAATTTTAAGGAGTTAAATGAGCACCCTGGTTCATGAATAGTTATTTCTTGCCTATTTCTTTGAGATTCACAATTTAGGCTTTTTGCATAAATGCAGTACAGCTTTTTTCCATCTATTAAGCAAGTTTGTCATTCATCTTACCCACTTTTTCCCCTTTACATGTTTTAAATCTTTCATATTTGTGCTATTGAGCCATACATATGCACTTGAATAAGTTACAAAAGTAGAATCTATCAACTTGACTTGTAAGTCATTTGTTATTTTAATAACTGAATATTCTGCTTTCTACATACTGTTGAGCCATCATTTATCACTCTTTATTTTAGGCATCCATGCTAGAATTTTGTTTTACATATTTTTTTTTAGTGTTTATCAGTAGGGTAAAACATACCCTGTTTGGATGTGTTCTAACCTGGTATACTAAAAATCAAGTCATAAATATATACTTGTTCTCATCTGGTCAAACGTTTTCCACTGGAGTAGTTTCCCACTAGGTAATGTTGATTACACAGGTTGAAAATGTTTCCTTTCAATGTTATTGCTTTGACTATTTTGTGTTATAAAATAATAAAATTCAAACATTTAAACCTTACTAAAATAAAATGAATATGTAAAACAAAATATTTCAAGATTTTGACCTTTTTCCTGATTTGTGATAAAAAACACAATTTTGTCATTTCCCTTAGGATGAACTGTCCATTTTTCAAATGACTGTATGTGTAGCTTAATAAATGCAAGGATTTACTATGTAAGTAGTAGGGGAGGAGAAGAGTGTTCATCTCACTGGTAGACGTCAGAGAACAATCTTTTATTCCCCTCTTCAACTCATTTTCATCCCTGTTATAATTATTTAGTGAAATATGTATTAAAGAAAAGAGCTACGCCAAAGATAAATTTAGCCCTTAAGTTTTGACTGTTTGTCATAAGATTAAATTTACTTTTTGTATATGTTTTATGCATTACTTTTGTCTAATTTACAACCTGAGGACTTGACCTCTGGCTATATTGCATGAGTTTACATCAGTGCAAGTCTATTGACTACGCTTGGAACTGTGGGTAACATTTTGGGCCTTCTGAATGTTCTTAATGTGTAAATTGCAGAGTGAATCTGGAGTGAGACTCCCATGGAGTATTCCTCTTGCATAGGGAGAATCTCCCATTACAGTAAAGCTTAAAGAGGTAATCTTACTCTATATTATGCCTGTCGCTGCCACTTGCTTTTGCTGTCTTTTCTGCCAGGGGAAGGTTGCCCCACAAAATGATCTGGGGGATATTAGATAGGAAAGAAGTGGAAGAGGCATCTCTGAGAAGGAGAGAAACATTAGGGAAGTGGGACAAAGATACTAGAAAGGAATGCATTTCCTTTCCATGCAAATCAGACTAGTAATTTAATTTAAGTTAGTTATTTATGATTATGGGGCAGGTAGGAAAAGAGGGGCAGTTGATATTTTTTACCTGCCAAATATTGCACATGTGTGAAGCTCTGGGAAAGGAAGCAGAAGGAGCAAGCTTGTTCTGAATCAGACACCCAAGGATACTGGCTTTCCTTTGAGTTTCAATTGCAGACCAAGCAGAGAAAGGAAAACAAACCTTAATAAAGTCACAGAAATTCTTCTCCTCTCTCCACCCCCAAATATTATACCCTCTGGAGGTAGATTTTTTGTTTAAATGACCTCACCAGCTCTTCATTAGAACTACCAGCAAATTGATAACAGGTCCAGGAGGGATAACTCTTTCCCCAGTGTCTAAATGAATGAAACCAAGAGGCAGAATTTAGATTAAAATGGCTTTTGTTAGTGCCCCCTGACTTCCGGCATTTTGGCATTCCTCACAGACATGGAGCACTGTACAACATTGGTTTCCTTAAATAACAAAACACGGTGATCTTTATTTACTCTTTCTTGAGCCCTGTTGGTTGAAAGAAGCTATGGAGAGCTGTGACTAGAAAGTTGCCTTTGGGATGTGTCAAGTATTACTCTTTAATCAACTGTACAAGTCACGGTCATTCAAATACCTTATTTTACTTATATGTTCCTCCTCCATCCAAACCTTGCACAGCATCTTCATACTACCATTAGTTATATTAGCTACATTTCCCATTTTCATCCCTAGGCAATTGCCCTAAACAGATTTAGCAAAAAGATCAGAGGGCCCTTCTCCTCTGTTTTGTTGTTTCACCATACTAACATTTTGAGTGTGGGGGGGGTGGGGGTGCACGTCCTTCGCTGTACCCACCTCCTCCCACGTCGGAACGGGCTTTCTGTTGCTTAGAGTC
>NW_017729025.1:107223839-107226890 GCF_001723915.1 Gavialis gangeticus | reverse complement strand
GTCCAAAAGTGAGACTCCTGGACTCTCAGGGTCCCGCATCGATGAGGGCTCTGCCACCCCTACACCCTCACCCGTACCACCGGTTAGGTTGCTGATCAGGGTAAGTTCCCCGTCCGTATGTTGTTCAATGTCCACAAAAAAATGTCCGGTCAACACAAACGTCACAGCCAGGGATTCTCTAGAGCAAGGGGCTGCTTTGCCCCTTTTGGCCCCCTTATTATTACCCTAACTGCTGTGTGCACCAGCACTCTTCTCTACAGCCCTCTCTCTGGGCTCTTCAGCCCTCTCCAGGGCTTCCAAAAGCCTCTTAGTCCTCCAAAGTACCGGCCAGCCTCTTCATCTCCATAAAGTGCCCCTATACTACAGTATATACGGCTCCCGGCTCCTGCCGGGTCCAGCCGTGCCCGGCAGCATTCAACAGTCTGGGGCTTTGCTGGAGCCCGTCGACCCAGCTCCCCAGCCCTGTTGGGGCTTTCCCTTACCCCACCAGGTTCGGCAGCATCTCCGGGCAGTACCCCTCTGCCTGTAGGTGCTTCCTTGGTTCTCGGCTGCCTCCCAGCTCACTTCCGGTTCCGCCTTCCTCCCTCCTGGCGTCGGCGTCTCACTTATGTTGGCCCCCGCCATCCGGGCCATGCCTCCTTCCTCGCACCTGCAAAAGGTGAGTTGTTGCCCCGCGTTCCGGGCTTGAGTGAGGGAGCTTAGCACGATTGCGCCGGGGCGGGAAGCCTCAGAGCCCGCGCACCTCTTCACTCCCTCACATTGAGATTTTCCTGATTTTGCATACCTGGGCAATTTTATTTCCCTGCACAGTTGCTCAGCAAGAATGCTCAGCATGCTCAATAGGTGGATGTAGGCAATGCTTAACTGCAAACTGTGCACAAATGTAAAAATGTTGAAGTTATGTGGCTATATATGCAACATGTAGGCATATAGAGTGAAATTAGCTCATAATTTCCAGATCTAGTTTGGTCTTAACCATAAGCTAGGTGTCTAGCTACTTAGCCCTGTCAAAACTGAAGCATTTTATGCAGGTTCAAAGGTGCAGCTCCAGGCAACAAATATCTGTTGATTTAGGCAATAGCTACATAGGATTTTTTCAAGTTTGTAAGGCTGGACTTAATCACTTCTTTCTGAATCCATTTTAAGTGCTTAAGCCTTTCATCAGATCTGGCCCTTTCTATACTTCAGATCTTCAACTATATAGTGGGGTCAAAAACTCTTGCTTTCTACGCTACATATTGCTTTCCACAACTGGGAAAATCTATAAGAAAGTGCCTTAGAGAAAGAATAACTATAATATTGTATGCAGTATTCTATATGAGGTAGTATGTGCTGCGGCTAGAAGCAATAGTTTGCATTAGAAAATACCAGATCCTCTTCGAATTAAAGATTGTTAAGACAGAATGTGATGGTACATTCCAAAAGTATTGGAAAGTAAATGGGCCACAGGGACTATTTCATTACTGGGTTTATGCAAGCAGTGTTGAATTCTTAAAGAACTTTGATTATTAAACAGCTGAAATCTCTTCCACTGTGTACAGATTTAACTAAACACACTACATATGTTCAACATTAATTGCCACTAAATACAAGTAGAAAAATCCTTGCATGTAAATAATCCTCAGTTTGTCACTGATGCTGACAGAAGCCAGGAGACTCACTGGTATCTGTAAGTACTGTAAAAATTAAATGAACAGAAATTAGCCACATAGTGAGAAAAAATGGGAAATGAGACAGTGTTACGCTGTAGCCTACTAAAATGGTATTCTCTTGGATGGGAGGAGAAGTCCCAGAGCTGTAGGTACATTTTATCCAATGACTATTTCTTGCAAAATATATCCTCACTGGGCTACAAAGTCATGAGCATATTGGATGCTTGACTAGAAAGAAAATATCATGCATACATATGTTGCTTCTGACCTCTGATTCTTGCATTTCTTTCTACACAGAGGAACAGCTTTAACAGAAGCTGGATAGAAGATACCAGACAAGCTGTGCCTGCCTCATGTGATTTGGTACTACTTACTAGACACCAGGGTTGATGTTCATTAAAAATGTTATCAAGCACAATTATTTTGCCTGGACAGCTGTGTAAAAATTCAAAACTCTTCACCATGTAGTACGTTTGATCTATCAGAACTTGTGCTCAGCCTGGGACTAATTTAGGGACTCTCTCTACACAGTGTTGTTCTGAGATGCATGGAGTTGGGTGTGTTCCCAGCAGCCTCCTGGCCAATGTCATTCTTGATATTCAGGCTGTTTGGGTCAGGGTGTGCTTGGAGGCAGTTGCCTGCAGCCAGGCTCCTGGAGCATGGGTGTACTGCAGAAAGAATGTCTCAAATTTGTGTTTAGTGGCTGAAGTTCAGATAGATTTATTGTCTTTTAGGACAGGATGCTAGTAAGTCAACCCAGCTCAGCAAAACTGCCAGGATAATGCTAAGTGTTGCATTTCCTGCACTGATACCCTTAAGTCGGTAAAAAGAGCTAGTCTTGTAACCCCTGTATTTTACAGCCCAAATGCCCCACCCTCTGCCAAGTCTTATCTCTCTCTTTGTTAAATTACCCCTTTATATAGTTCCTTGTCAAGTCCACACACCTGTAGCTCATTTCTTGCTAATTTCAGCTCCCTCAGGTCAAGCTCAATCCCTGCTGACTTTGGGTATCTCCAGCATTTTGGCTCACTGAGTCTTTTATCAGGTCATCCAGCAGTCAGTGAAGCCTGCTACTCCCAAGGTCCTTTGCAGTTCTTTAGCTTAATTATAGCTTAGCATAACTATTAGGGTTGCAAAACAGGGCATATTCAATTTGGATCCAGATTCAGCCTGAATCAGGGACAGTGATTCGATTAGTTGATTTGATCACTGTCCCGATTCGGTTCAGCCAAATCCAAATCTGAAGATTCAATGCTGATTTGGAGAATCAGTGATTCAGTCATAGACATAGCTTTAAATGTTTTTTCTACATGCCTTGAGGTACCAGGCATGGCTTGTGAACGCTGTGATGGTGGGGTGGATAGAGTGTCCCACGGGAATGCGGGGGGGGGGGGGGGAA
>NW_017729025.1:107215622-107223721 GCF_001723915.1 Gavialis gangeticus | reverse complement strand
GCGGGGGGGGGGGGGGGTGAAAGGGTGCCCCAGGGGAATGGGGGGGGGGGGGGGCGTAATGCTCAGCGGCAGACCTGGTCCAATGCCAAGCATGTGGGAGACCCTCCCATGCACCCTCAGTTCAGTGATTGGCCATGGGGGGACACTGGGTGCTCCCCCAGATCCAGGAGAAACCAGTCATCGATCCAAGGGACAGGGGTGGGGTCCCCTGCATACTCCGTGGCAGACCCAGAAGTGGACTGGAAGTAGGGACCTGCACTCCCATGGCACTCTCCATCTATCCCAGCATCACAGCATTCACGAGCCACCTGGTACCCTGAGGTATGTAGAAAAAACAAGTCCAAATCATCGAATCTCTCCGAATTGATACGGAGGGTTCTGATTTGATTCAGAGTGATTAAAGTGTCTCCTGATTCGATTCAGATTTGGAAATCTAGCTGCCTAATCGGGCCGAATCCATCAGATTGAATCAGCAACTGAAGCTTCACACAGCCCGAATAACTATGGCCTAGCATGACCATAACTCCTACACTTAGCCTTGATTTTAACTGGGTACACATGTAGGCTCTGATTCAAGAAAACATTAATGCCTTCTCTACAGGCCACCTGTATTTGGTAAAGTGCCTAAACAGATGCTTAACTCTCTGTAGGTCTTCAAATGCCAACAGCTTCTAAAAAAGCACATGCTTAAGTTCTGTCTAGAATTAGGATCACAACCGAATTGTGGCCTTAATTTGCCTTTTTTTCTCCTTATATTCCTCAGCTAAAGTTCTACTGAGCTGATCCTATGACCTGTGGGTTTATGTACACCATAACTGTATGTGGCCTTATCAAAAATGCTTTTGTCATGGCTTCTTGTATACACAGTAAATGTAAGTATATTGAAATCAAGCTGATTGTCTTTGACCCATACAGAGGATTAAAAATCCATATTGATTTTTTTAGGAAAAATTAAATATCTTATTTAGACATACAGTGTTTTTTGGAGGAAAAAAAATAAGTTATTTGTGCAGCTAGGAGTTAAAAAAAATAAATTAGCAGCATAGCCTAAATGGATTTACTTGTGGTTATGCTGATCCCATCATGCTGTTGTATAATAGCTGAATATCACAACAATGGAGAGAGAAAGGGTGGTGGAAAAAGGACATCAAGCTGTGAAACTCTGGTGTTAAACTGGGATCCAGTCAATTTCACCTCTCGGCTACGGTATAATGAATACAGTTTGCTAGGAATTTTCTGACAATGCAGGTTTAAACTATTATTTTTTACTATGTCCAAAATAAAATCCTTTTTTTGAAAATGCAGAGCTTTAATGACCTTTAATTAAATGAAGGAAAGGTTCCATCAGAAACCTGTTATTGTGCCTCACTAGGATAGCAAGCCTGTCTGCAAAAATGTTCTTCCCTCTCTTTGTCAGGTGGATCCCATGGATGAGCAGCATGGGGTCTTAGTCAGAGGGCCAGATGAGTCTCAGTAATCCTTCCATGGCATCTTGAATCTAGGCTCCAGGCAAGCGGCAGATCTCCTGAGACAACAAGTTAGGCTTGCAAATTGATGCCTCCATTGCCCCACAGAAGGGAGTCTTCAACCATCACCATACCTCACTTTCTCTCGGTGGCAGGAGTCTCAATCCTCCCAACCTTAGGGTCACCTGGCCTGGCCTCTTCCACCAACAGAATGTGCTGCTGCTCCTCCTCCTCCTCTTGCTAGGGCTCCAGATTTGTTCTCCAGGCAAAGCAATGCAGGTAGAGATAAAGACTTCTGCTTGCTGACAGAGGTCATAAGCTTCCTGCTTCTACCTTCCTGGGAGTCCATGTCCTCTATTCTCTAATTCTGCCTCTGGCAGCCCTTCCTCTGTAGTCCTAGAGATTCTCCACCAGCACTGAATCAATGAAATCCTCATGGCAGAGGATGTATTAGAGCAGGGGCAGGCAATTATTTTGGGCAGAGGGCTGCTTACTGAGTTTCGGCAAGTTATCGAGGGCCGCATGAGAGGTAGTCCAGGCAAATTAATATTAATTTTCTACATTTTTTAGGGGCCCCACAGGCTGGATAGAATGGCCTGGTGGGCCGCATCCGGCCCCCAGGCCACATTTTGCCCACCCCTGCATTAGAGCTTCACCACCAGAAGGCACCAGTCATATTACAGGCACTCCCCCACCTGGCTATCACTGGAAAAAACCTGCAAGCAGCAGTTTCCCACAGTACCAAACCAGGAAGCCTTGACAATGAGCAGTCCTGCCCGGACAGACATTTCACAGGTTTAAGCTGAGGTAGAGCTGGCAGCAGCAGTGCCTTTGGCATCATGCTATCCATTTCTCTGGGCCACTGAAACATGTGATGCATGGGAGCTTTTAATTAGTGCAACTCACTGATTAAAGGCACTGGGAGTTGTGTTGGAAGCACATGTAAAAATGCCCTATATAAAACTTGGTGATAAAAACCATAGGATCTTTAGGGTGAATTTTCAACGAAAGCCAATGTTTATTGTAATGGACAACAGGAAATAAACACACAGTGCTTCTTTTTTCTACGACACTCTCATATCTTAATTGTATCACCTAAACATTTGTGTATGGGTTTTTCCACACAAACTATACATATTTGGGAAGGAGCCCAGTTTAATGTTTCAACCAAAGAGCAAACCCTCAAGCAATGCATCTTCAGTCAGTATTTATGTAACTTTAAAAGTACTATTTCAGAATCAACAGCACCATATCTGATATCATTTAGGTGTGCCATGGAGGCATACCATTATATTTTCATTTCTTGTCCTTGCTTAGCTTGTGAGACCAGAGAAGAGTGTAGCAAATGGTGACTGTGGATGATAACTATATAGATACTTAGTTGTGGAATATGTCTCTTGGCAGTACTCAGAGTATAACAGTTTTATAATCCATCATATTTGCTGAGGAATTACACTTTAAATAAGTCATGCCTTCTGACTGTAAGCAGGGAGTTTTAGCAAGGGAGAGACCATAGGGGTGTTAAGTATCTAACTAGCGATGGATGAGTGCTAAAGCAATCATATAGTGCCTTGCATGGTTTGAGTTGTCTGTGCATTTTATCTACAATGAATACTTTGAAGAGAGCATTAAAAACATCACAGCTGCTCTGCTGAGAAGCTTTGGAAGAGAACAATCTTTATTTGCTCATTCAAGATCTAAAAATATTACTTAGAGAAAACTCCTTTGCTGGTGAGGCTTCCACTGACACTGCTTATAGATGTCAGAGGTTAAAACTAGATGAACAAAAGTATAAATAGCCAGAGCTTGCTTAAGGCAGGCTATTCAAGTGAAAATAGAACCAAAGGCTCTAAAAGATGGAAGAGACAAACTAGGTTATGCAGTCCTTTCCCTTGCCAAACACAGATTGTCCTCTACTACATACCTGTGCTGGATACCTTTAAAGTACACCAAAGAATGCCATTTTTACCACTTTCCTATGAAATTTATTCTGATGGATTTTACAGTCAAATTAAATTCCCCCTTTCTAAATTTTATTCTATTTCATTATATCATATTAAGAACTTCCTCTCCCTAATTGGAGCCTTTTCAGATGTTTCTACAGTGATCACATCCACATCTTTTGCTAGACAAGCTATACATCTTTAACTTGTTTTAATCTTGCTTCATAAGCCAGTCCTTACTCTTACCCGGACATCCCTTTGGCTTGTCTTTATACTTCTGAACCAAATCACTACTGCTTTGGCTTCCATGGAAACACAACAGAATTAATTTGGTCCAGTCTTCCTGATGGGTTTTCACTGAAAAGGAATAAAAAGGATTATTACCTTCCTATCACATGAGATAAGCTGATTTTAGATGTAGCCCAAGATTTTATTGAGAGCTTTTGCTTCCATAGTTCATTCCAAACTCCTGTCCAAATTGTTATCATTCCTGCTCCTCAGATTTATCTCCATCTATATATATTTTTTGAATAAAAGCTGAACTCTATAGTCCACAACATTTTTCTTTTGACTCTTATCTTTTCAAAATAGGATACCTTGTCATAAAATAGCTGATTTTACCCAGAAAATGGGAAGGGCAGCTAAAAAGGACTAATGTCAAGGCATTTAAGAGAGATGCTGTTTCACTACATTTCCTGGCAGCTTTAATTAGCAGGTCCCTATCAGAAGATAAAGCTGTTTTCCACAGAAGAACACTCGTGGAAGGGACATTGACACCTGGTGTTGGCTTCTTCCCTGGCTGCTGCTTCTCTCATGCATAAGAGAAACAAAAATTGAGTGAACATGGCTATAAATCAAAACCCAGGGATTTCAACCATTGGATGGGGTCCACCGGTCAAGAGTAGCCTGTTCGCTGAAGTGTCTGACTATTCATTGGACAATTTGAAAAAAAAACCCACCTTGCTTCAATAGGAAAAGAGTGAACCTGGGTCTACCATTTTCCCTGTTTCCTTCAGATGATGTGTATAGAAGAAGAGTACTTGTGTTCGTATTTGTGCTTAAAGGGATGTTGAAGAATATTCTTATAACCATAAGAATACAAAAAAGGTCTCAGTCTGTGAAAATTGCAAAATATTTTAGAAACCATATTTATTTCTTAAATTAGATGCATTAAAATATGCAGATCAAGGGGGTCTGGGTGGTGGGATCTGCCCCTGGTAATCTCTGTCTCCACCTCTGAGCTTTGGATCTCTCCCTATTACTCTCCTGCCACACCTTTGATGGTACTTTAAGGGGAAAAATAAGGAGTTTGAAGGCTGTCCACATTCAAGGGTCTTGATGGTTTGGCATACTTGTCCAACGAATGTCTCTGTTCACCTTGAGTCCTATAGGCTATCCATGGCCTCTGACCTTCCCTCTAGTCATGCATATTCCTCACAGGTATCCACAATTGAACACTTCAGTGGGTCTTCAACTCCAGTCTCTTTCTCCTCCCCCTGTCAAGCATATCATTTTCTAATCTGCCTCTGACCCACTTGATACTGTGGGCCCTTGCCCTTTATCACACTCCTCCAGTTCCCAGATCTCACTCCTTTGGGCCATGGGCCCTGAATCTGATTCTCACCTCTCCCGGGACATAGTTGTGAACCTCATGGGCTTCAGGCCCCAGTTCTTGCCCCTCTAGGGCAATGCTGGGCTCTCTGGCCCCTGTCTCTGCCCCTATAGGACTCTAGGCCCTCTAGCCCAGTCAGTAACTTGAGTGGGATGCCTGGCAGGGCTTAAGTCAGTCACATGCCCCTTGGGCAATAATGGGACCTTCAAATCTCCCCTTTTGAGTCCCAACCTAGTCCACCAGTGCAAGTCATAACAGAAAAGTTGAGCCCCCTGACTATGACCAAAACCAGCCCTCCTGCCTGCATAAGAAAGTCTACCTCACAGGTGACTCACCGTTCTTTATTAGTAACCCACCTGGTATAAAGTCTCCAGCAGTCTTATAGCCTTGATGTAGCACAGGACAAATTTCATGGCAGCATAATAGTTAGGATTTCTCAGGCAATCTCTCAATCACAGCCATCACAGAGGATCGCTTTCTCTGGCCACCTGCAGAGACAGACTGTATCCTAGGCTCAAGACCTGGTCTTATACAAGGCCTAGATCCCACCCCTCCAGGTCTTGTGATCTCCCAGTCACCACAAGTGCCTTTCTTTAGGCTAACTAGTTGGACTTCAGAGCTGCTTCCAACTGCAGGTGATAGGAGTTAAATGCCCTGCTACTTCTGTGATGCAGCTAGCCTTGCAGTAGATGGGCTGCTGTCCTCACCCTTCTTTGCCCTATCAGACTATGGCAGTGCTATGATCTCAGAAATAAACACCTCTCCAGCCTACCATATCCAGGCATTCTGTCCTTCTACTCCTTAGTGAGCTGCCTGGTCCACCTGAACTCTTCCCCACTGCTAACTCCTTCTCTATAATAACAGGGAGTCCCTGGTTTCCTGTTACAGTAGGTATGAGTATAAAAGGGAATTAGCTCCTTTTTACTGGATCTGGAAAAATCTGTTTCTTTAGGGTTTATTGAAATCATTAGTATTCTGTTGTAACCCCGGCTGCACCCCAGTAAGTGCCTCCCTCCCCTTCAGTTGGAGGGGATGGGTGGCCAGGCAGAGCAGGCTGTGAGGAGAGGTCTGCTGTGTGGGCCAGCCCCCTGCCCCACAATCCTCTACAGAGTCAGGCCAGGACAGCTTCACTATTTACAGGTTTATTAGTACACAGGTAACAATATTTACAGATTTATAAGAGAGTGTTGGTAAATATATACAATATCCACATCACCCAAATAACGTTATGCTCTATAATCAAAGGGCCAAGGGACCACTACCTCAAAAGGTCATCGATCTCCACACAGGTAAGCAGTTGTCTGCAACAGGTAAGTACAACAAAGGCAGATAAACAGGCATCAAGTTCAGGCAAGAACAGCAAGTAAATACAGGTAAACCTCAGATAGATTATATAACCCAGGTCACATTAAAGGATAATAATATATAAATAACTATTTACAAAATGTGAGGCGCGAGTCCTCCCTCCTTCCAGGTACAGAGACCACTGGGCATTCCCCTAGGGTGCCAAACCCTGGCACTGCTCCTAGGGGAGTAAGGAAACCCATCCCCTGGGTACTCATAGAACTGGGGAGCAGGCTGGGAGGGGCTCCTGGAGCTGTGGCTGCCTTGTTGGGGAAACTCAGGGCCCTGCCTTTTGTCCTCTGTTGGGGTTTGGGCCACCTCGTGTGGATCCCAAAACCCAGGCCTCACCTTCTGCCCTCTGTTGCGGTTTGGGCTGCCTCATGTGGGTTCTGAAACCGAGGCCCTGCTGGACCTCTACCATACCACACTGGTGCCTCCTGGGTGCCTCGCTTTATGCCAGGTCAGGGTTACAAACCCAAGTGGCCTGGCGCTGCTCCCAGGGTATGGCCATGCACTGCTGCATGCACTGAGTCCTTGGATGAACACCAAGGGTAGCAGACCCAAGCTGCCACATATGGCTCCCAGGGTCTGGTGGCCCCATGCACCACTATGTGCACCAAGTGTCCAGAGACCCAAGCTGCCTCCTGCAGCTCCCAGGGTCTGTGCCATACACTGTGCTGTGCACCAGCTGGGGCTGTAGCTGAAACCACTCACTGCTCTGGTCCTGCCAAGGGAATCTTCCAGGGCTCTTCTGGGCTACAGCTTCTACCCACTGGGCAGTTCTCCCCAGCTCTTCTTAGCCTTCAGCAGTTCCTTTGTCCCTCAACGCATATGCTATGTGCTGGGCATGCAGCTCCTTTTATTTACTCTAGAGGCTCCACCTCCAAAGGCTTGCCAGACCTGCAGAACACAGGCTTCAATCAAGTCTAGGAGGCTCTTTGCCCTCTCGCTCCTGGGCAGGGCTGACCTTGCCCAGCCCTTACCTGATTGGTAGATGGGCTCCACCAACTGCAATATAGATTTTCCAAGCCTGTTCGAGCCAGCTTGAATTGGTATTGTCTATATCAACAACACTTACTTTGGTAAGTCTTGAGACTCCAAAACAGCTATAGGAGATTAGATGGATTCTATATATAGTCCCCAATATTGCAAAGAAAAACCATAGCACCACAGTGAACAGAAAAAATATTTTTAATTGAAACTATTGAACTTAGGCCTCTGGTCCTCTGCACCTCAAACTAAGCATAGCATAGCATAGCCTAACATCACCTCAGATTGTCCCTGAATTCTCATTTGGGTCAAGTATATCCAGAAGAGACTACAGATTGTACTATACAGTCTTCTTCCTAGATTCACCAAAAATAATCTGCTATAATGTAACCATCTTTAATACTGATTGGCGGGAGGGCACAGGAAGCACATAGGAAGCAGAAAGGATATAGCTGAAAAGTAAAATGTGCAGAACTAGCTTAACACATGATTCTATATACCTGTCTGGGGTAGTTTAGGAACAGTATACCCTACAGTTGTACAGGAGGGTTGGACTAGGTGACCTCTGAGGTCCCTTCCAACTTTATGATTCTATGATTAGGAAAAATATCTTTAAAACCCAGAAACTGTACCAATTATAACAGGAAATTACCATGGAGTGTAAGTATGCTGTCCCATGATGTCCTATTCAGAATCATTTTACAGGCCATAAGTATACTACAAGTAGTAAAATCTGAAATTTTT
>NW_017729025.1:107170547-107210622 GCF_001723915.1 Gavialis gangeticus | reverse complement strand
AATGGTGCAGAAAGTTCAGGAGTTAAATAGATTGTTGGAAAACCAAGAAACAGGCAACCCAATTATTTGCTCATCCAGCTCAAAAAAGAAAGCTGAAGAAAAACATAAACTGAGATGTGTGACTGGGAATCTTGGCACCCTGTAGGTAAAGGAATTCTGAATGGGGAGAATATTACCAGGGATTAAAAAAGATGTTGGAGGCTGGTGGAAACTGGTATCTAAATTTATATCACAGATAACAGTTGATGCAGAAGAGGCTGAAGTATTCCATGCCTTTTTCACCTCGGTCTTCACGGGCAAGGTCAGCTCTCAGACTATTGCACCTGGCATCAGAGTTTGGGGAGGAGGTGAGTAGCCAACAGGGTTGAAAGAACAGGTTAGGGATTATTTTAAAAAGCTGGGCATATGCAAGTCCATGGGGCTGGACAGGATGCACCCAGGGGTGCTGTGGGAGTTGGCTGATGTAATTGCAGAGGTGCTGGTGATCATCTTTGAAAACTCAGGAGGGAAAGTCAGATTAAATGAATATGCCTTCCTAATTAGTTACAAAAAACCCCACGTGATTATTTTATGCTGTTGATTAACTTTGCCCTAGTGTATTTAAAAGTCCAGAAATGGCAAGCAATATGCTAGATACTGAAAGGAGATTTTACTGAAAGATTTTCACAAATAATTGATTGAATTTCACTCCACCTTCCTTCTAACTGACTTTGTCATACCCTGAGGCCATCCACTGAGGCATCAGCAGAAAAGATGAGAAGCTGCCTATAATCTGAGTTAGTGAAAACCACAAGCATTTGGAAACAGTCAACTTTAAATCTGTCAAAGCCCTCTAGCAGTGAGGAACCCATCCTACAGATAGGAATTTAATATTTAAGAATCAATTCGGCCATTTTTCTAAAAGGCTTTTCTTTCTGGGTCCCAGGAGTTACATACACATAGGCTGCCAGAGCTTCAAATGAAGTGTTTATAGACATTGAAATGGGACAGAGATGGATCTGATTTACAGCACTTGTGACTGAAGTGCCCCCAGAGTTTTCTCAAATAGGCGATAAAATAGCTCTCCTCATTATAATCTACTGTAAAATGTATTTTCATGGATGGCATTTCCCAGACAACAAAGGTGGCTTGTCCTTGCAGAGACTGAGCTTTGTTATTAGCTAAGGTTTTAATAAATTGAAAGCATGCTCAGGGCTTGCTTGCTTTCTTTCTTTTAATCTATGATATTTCCAAGATGCCTGTTATCTGGGTGTGTAAGTATAGGTCTAGATTGCAGTAAGAAATTTCTCTTGCTCGATGCAGAGGAACTGCTGGCTGTTCAGCTATGAGAAGCATCCAGTTTTAAATACATATTTAGTACCTCTCTCCCAGCTCAAAATCTAACTCTAAAATTATAATGTTAGAATATGTGGGCCCCCAAATCCAGTATTTCCACATGAAACAGACTTTTAACAAGGATACATTTCAAGTGTTTAACCCAGTTTGTTCCACTTAAATTCTCAGTCTGGTGAGGAGATAAATGGGGAAAGTCCACTATTAAGATAGTGAACCTTTAAACTCGATGCTGCTAGTTCAAATCTACAGGCAGAAAGTCAAGGTCATCCTAAGGACATTTGGCATCTTATATGAAAAATATCCAATTCTCTTATTTCATTATGTATTTGTCAGATACCCCTTTTTTTTGCAAATCTACCATTATAGCTGATGTTAATGAATGCTCTGTTAGAAGTCACTAGGGATACACAGGACTAAATAGGAACAAAATCTAAATTGCTCTTTCATTACTAAATGTGTCCCATTAGAGCAGGGTGAATGTGAACATGGGCCAGCAGAAGAAATTCTCTTCAGTTATAACTCTTCTTTTACTATAGCAATTTGCTCTCTAGAGATGTCAATGCAGTAACTTTCACAAGCATTATAAGAAAGATGGTCCAGTGGCTAGGGCACTTGCCTAGTGCTCAAGAGACCTGACCTCAATTCCTTTTTCTATCATTGATTTCCAGTGTGACCCTGGACACCTAGTTTCTTTGTGCTTTAGTTTATTAGTTGTAAATGGGGTTAATAGCGCTTCCTTTTCTCTCAGAAGTGTTGTCAGATGCTCAAATACAGCAATAATTGGGCCATATGAGTACCTGTGCTAGATTGATTGTATTAACTCTTTTTTTCTTTATTAAAACAAAGGTAGCAGTTCAAGTTTAAGCCCTGATGGCTCTGTTCTTTTCTTGATTAGAAATTCATATTTCCCATCAATGTTATTTCTAGGATAAAAGAGGCTAATGTTCTGCCCCATCTTTTTGCCAAAAAAAAATTGGATGTAAAGTTCATTGACCTCAACAGTGACTTGCTAAATACATGAATAAAACAGCATGTTCTTTAGACTCTGAATTTTAATGGATGAATCCAATCATTTCCCTAATATCTGTGCACAATCTATAATAATAATAGGCTTATCCTGTCTGTCCAGAGCACTCTGGTTGCCTTGGCAGCCAATCACAGTGCTTTCTGAAACAACAAATCAGAGTGCTCCAGACAGACAGAATAAGTATGTTATTATTGTAGATCCTGAGGCACTTCAAAAAGATATGCAGGCAACTCAGAGGTAGAATGAAGCACCGGGGCCCCCCACCATGGAGTGGGCAGGCTCTGTGAAAGAAAAACAAAAACAAACAAAGGGGGCCAAATCCTTTTTTCCCCCAGAACCTGCTCACCTCTCCCAAAGCAGGTGGGTGCTGCCCAGGGGGTGCTGGTGCTGTGGATGGAAGCACTAGGGTCCCTCATAGTTCAGGGGCTGCATGAGCTGCTGGCAGATCACTTTCCTGCAGGAGATGCAGAAAGGCTCCAAGAGAGAAAAAAATGATCCGGCCCCTTGCCACTTTTTTTTTTTCCTTCAGCCGAGCCTGCCCACAGAAGCTGCTGCCAGGTCATGCAGCCCCTTAGCTGGGGGAGGCGGGTGGGCGGTACTTTCCTCCACAGCACCAGGGCCCCTAAGGGCCACCCAGATGGGGTGCTCGGTGTTTCAGTGCAGCCCCAGCTTTCAGGTAGCACCTGCCGGATCCAATGGTGCGTGGGGCGCTGGAAGCCTGCAAGTGCTGGGGGAAGCTTGGGTTTAGTGTGCTTCTAGTGCCCCACTCACTGTCCCTGCCACCTTCCTGCCACCTGGGACTGCCTGGGAATGGGCTGGCTGGATTGGGAAGGGAAGGTAGCAGGAGGGTCTGAATCTGAAGTTCCCTGGATCTGACCCCCCTGGGGGAGGAGAGTCTGCCCTCCCTGGAGGAAGTGGAGGGGGGGGCACGGCTAGGTGTGCTGGTAGGCAGAGAAGGTAGTGGGCATGGTGAATGGGGCACTGGAAGCCTGCCACGCCTGAACTTCCCTGAGCATGCCTGAGCTTCCAGCACCCCATGCATCATCCCTGCTGCCTTCTCTGGATAGGGCCTTTGTACAAGTATTCAGTCAAAGGATAACTAAAATTCCTGTATTTAAAGAAATACTTTTTCAGTAAAAATTTAATCGCAAATGTTTTGTGGGTTTCAACTAGTAAAGAAATAAAGGTTGAATCTTTGGGCTTGTTTCAATACATTCTGATGCTGAGGGCCTTTTAAACCCAACCATTTTAAAATGTATTAGAATATCACTTTTTTCTTGGCCAAAATTATTTGAAAATTTTAGGATGTTTATTTATAAAATAACAATAAAACCATGATTGTTCCTTCTCGCTCTCTTTTGCTGGTACCATGAAAAATGCAGTCTGAAGTAATGATTATATTAAGGAAGATTATAAATAGCCATTTATGTAAAAAATTGATCATGAATAAAATTATAGTTTTTAATACGTAGTGTTTCAGTGTGAAAATGTATCTAAGCATTCAGAATTAGGCATCCTTCCTCCAGTGTCCAGTATATTTGACTTCCTTCCTGTATGTGGGACACAGCAAGCTGAAATTCTTTCCTCCAACTTAGAGCCTTTGAGAATGCTTCATAGACCTTACATTGCCCTATTACAACTTGGGGTTTTCTTTTGGGGCTTTTTTATTTTCTGGGGTTTCATTTAAAAATTGATGAATATCCGTGTCTGTGTAGATGCATCAACATTATCATTATCATCTTTAATTATTATATAATTGTAGATGAAGAGGAAATGTTACAGCTGGTAAAATACAAAGCAAAAAACCATAGCATCACATGAAGTCCTGTGCCTGAAGATTTTACTCTGAAAAGATATTAGTACACTAGGCACTGTGCACGTCCCCTATTTCAAATCCCATGTTTCTCTTTCAAATATTTTCAATGGCTTCTACTCTTCTCCATTTAGTTAAAGTTTTGAATCACTTTCAACAAACTACATAGCTTGAACTCCACTTGAACATTGACCTTCATTTCTTCTTCATGCTTCTTTATCATTCATATTATTTAAGTGTCTAGAAATCCTGGTTAGGTACGATGACCCCACTGAACTAGCTGCTTTATAAAAACAAAGTCACTGCTTCCCCAGAAAGCTTACAATAGAAATATGAGACAACCAAAAACAGAGAGGAGGGATGCAAATAAATAATAGGACATCATTGGTCAGTCTCATAGGCAATGATCACGGTATGTGAATGGCTCATTACTATCAGTTTTGCTAAGATTCAGGGTAAAAGAGAGTTTTAAGGAGGACTTGAAGAAAGATTTTGAGATAGTTTTACAGGAACTCTTCCTAAACATGAAGGGAACACTGATGGAAGCACTAATATCCTTGTCTGAAAACTTAAACAGAAAGAAATTTTTACTGCCTGATCAAAGTCATCAAATTGATCGTGAGTGAGACATAGTGTGATGGGGATAGGCCGTGGAAAGCCTTGAAAGTGAAAACAAGGAGATTACCAGCATACTTGATCCATTAGAGAAAGGGGAACAGGTGGAGGGATGCAAAGAAATGAATATGGTCAAAGCAGTGGACTCAGACAGCTGGTGTTGACAACATATGATCTTCCAGCAGCTTTGGGGATCTCAGCGCAATCCCACCACATCTGCAGAGGATGGGCCTCCTGGGTCCTATTGCCTGCCAGATTAATTTTTGTTCTCACTGCTGCATCAGAGGAAGCATCTCCGGAGTCCTAGCATCTGTCTTTTTCTATCTTTTACCTTCTCAGCACCTGCTGATTGCTGGGGGTGCAGGGAGGCAGACCTCAGCAGAGAATGGGTTGCATGCAGCAGCCTGCAGTGGAAAAAGGTTGCCAACCCCTGGGCTAGGAAAGTGTAATAAGGGCAAAGCTGTACCCAATCAGAAAATAAGGGCAATTCCTTCTGTGAGGCTGCAGGGCAACAGGTACCATCTGTTTGGGTCAGTGCCCTGGCCCCCACCTGGGGTAATCAGGTTAGCCAATCCCCTGAGACCACAGGCAAAAGGCCTGACCACTTCCAGCCATGAAGCAGGTGTGCCATGGCAGTAGAGGTTATGCAGAACTGCTTGTTTTGTGTGCTCCCCTGCTTTAAGACTCTCTAATGCATGAAGCAAAGGTGTCTGCTCTCTGATTAGGCTGATGAGAGAGCCTTAATGCAGGGAGAGCCTATGCATGTGGGACAGCTCTTCCTAGGCTGGTTGTTCCACAGGCACACAGGACATTTTCATCTGGAAGCAGCAGAACCTAGATAAGAAGCACTGAGGTAAAATGTGGAGGTGTATTAAGTTTAGTTAAGGGGTGGAGTGAATAGAAATAAAGTGATCAGTCAGACTATTCTGGTCTGAAATCCTGACTTATTAAACACATACGCAATGCCAATATTTAAGCAAGGCATTACATGTAACACTGACATTGTGGGCAAGCTCTAGCAGTCAACTAAGATATTCTTATAGAAGCCTTACAATGGATACAGTAATTTCATCTGGCTAGGCATCCATCGCTCCTTCGGGGTTCAAGTAGGTGACGTTTCTTCTTTTCCTATGTGTTGCTTCCCTCCTGCCCAAGTCTTTTTCCTTAGGTTTTTATATACTCTTTTTCTTTTTTTATAGTTCTCTCTTGTTTTTTCTATATGTCATAAATATCCACCAATCATCTTTCATAGTAGTCTTTCCCGTTAGTCTTAGACTGCCATGTGTATATATCCTGCTGTCTTGAAATGGTACCACAGCCTCTTGTAGCTTTTTCGCTGACATGAGTTACACAGAGGTCACTCTGAAGTGACTCATTTGCTCTTCTTTTGGAGTTGTTTAGTTAGTTTTGTCAAGACAAAGTGGTGTTACTCATGCAAAGCATTTTGCTAAAGTGTCTTTCAGACTTACAGTGACAGCACCAACAGTGGTCCCCAGTCAGGGGTGCCATCACGTGCAAATAATTGGAGGTGGGATGTCTTGACCCTGGAAAGGCTGAGAAGCACTGGTTTAAAGTCTTGGTACAGCCTGCAGTAGTCTATCAGGGCAAAGATCTAGGTACTTGTTCCTAACTCTCATGTGCTTCCTCCCTCCAATTACTGGATCTCTGGTTTTGACTCTTGGCACATTCTGACTCCCCAGGAAACTGGACTTTGGGTTTTGTCTGTGTGTCAGGTGACTGCCCCAGACTGGCCACCTCCTAGTTGCTAGCAGAATCATTCTGAATAGACATGAAGGGGGGGGGGGGAGTACATTTGCCAAAGCCAGAATGAGGGAAATTGTAATAATAGAGATAAGAACCTGGATGAGAAAGATAACTGAGTTACAGAAAGAATGGTCAAAATAGATTTCATTTCTTCTCTCCTCATATTCTTCATAGTATCCATCCAATCATTCAATTATTATTTGGCAAGTTCCTTTCCTTTCCTGTTGTACATTGTCCAATGTTCAAATTGTCATCCACTATCTTCATATCTTAATAATAAGTTTAAAAAGAACTGAAGGCAAGCCAAGTGAGAAAAAGCAGGCACTATTACATGAACATTCCTGTATGGTTTTTACTTAAACAGTCCTAATTTCATGCCTGTCCTATCAATTTTAGTGCCATTCTCTTCTAACACTTTTTTCTTCTTAAAACCAAATTTAATTTACAATAATAGCAATAATCAGGCATATCATAAACGTAGGGCAGAGCCATAGCCAGGCATTTTGATAGTCAGTGCCGGTCATGTGCATGGCACCTCACCCCACCAGACACACACGTTATTCTGTAACTAGCCATATAATGGCCATATAATATGGTGATTGGCACTGGATGATAAGCAATTCCTATAGTATGAAGCCTTGGTGATTGATGGTTAAGTCAAGTTAACTGAAACCTTAATACTGAATTAACCTACATAAATTATTCAAAATCTGTATTTATCAACCTATATTTTTATGATAGACAAAAACAAAAACATACAAACAAGCATACCCCTCTCTTATTCTCCACATCCCATCACAGTCTGCATTGACAGTGTGGTATTCTGTGGCATTCACAATACATCACTGATGTAAATCTCTACGCTCTTCTCTCTTCATTACATTATTGAAAGTTTCAGAAAAAAATATTACTACTATTATTTACATCCCTTTAAGTTAGGAAATATTAAGTAGCGAATCATGTCTGCAAAAACTGGTTTTACTCCAAAATAGAAAATATTAAGCTTTTGATCTCAGCCAAGTTCCTAGCAGACATTGGTAGCTGACATAATCAAATGGCACTCGTAACGGGTGACTGCTTTTATTCCTAGAGTATTCCTTCTACAGTGAATTAAAGAACACAGGTAGGGTGGAGCATTGTAGGGAATCTTTTGATAATCTTTTCTTTACTGGTGGTGGGTTCAGGAGTTACTCTGGGGCCAACAAGCTTAGAAGAGCCTTCTGCATTCAATACCCAGTGCTAGCTCACTCTACAAATGAAAACATAAGCTTCTGTAGAGTCCATCACCAAACTCTGTCTCCAAATCATTTTCTTTGACATGAGCTCCAGATGGAGCAAAAGGACCCTTTTTGCTTCTGCTGCTCAGAGCAACTAATTCTTAGGATTTGAGGCTCTCAGAAGTTGAATCCTGGATGAGCTTTCGCTCACGTCAGCTTTCACCTAGCCATGCCTTGAACAAAGAAATCTCCAGTGCTAAAGCTAAAAGCTCACTAGCTAAAAGCTGTAGAGTTATGGACTCTAAACAGCTATAGAGAGTTATAGAGATCTTGACAACTGATAACTGCAATAAACTTAGATCTTTGTGGCTTTAGCCTAGATGGAGATCTATAACACATAGTTGCTGCTTTATTATGTACAAACATAAGTTCTGAACCTGCCTTAGTAGGTTTTTATTAATTACCTAGTTCACTGGAGGTGAGTATTACATACAGGACACAGTTAAGTAAATGCTTAGGATCTAGTGTTTGGGGAAAAGAAGTCTTCACTTATTACCTTCAGGAGTTTATTTAATGTATACTGCTCTACACATCCATTTTCATAGTTCAGGTAGCTGTACTATGCTGATTACCTAGAACAGGACCAACTGGCTACATATTTGGCTCAAGTAAACCACATTCCATTCCAGAAACCTATTTTGTTTCAATATTGAACTGGGGAATTACCAAGCAAACTGGGATAGATAATGTGTCAGTAGCAAATATGCTCATACAACTTCTGCTTGCCTATTACCTGTGCTGGTATCTGAGTAACGGGAGTAAACTGAAAGGATAGTGTGTGTTATAGATGTACTTATTTATTTTCTGGTTGTCACAGAGCACAATACAGCAGCTTACTGTGCACATATGACCCAGCCTTAGATCTGTACAATATTCTTGTATTATATCCAGGGAATGCAGTAAAGGAGACTGGGGAAATATATTTGGGTTTCTATTTTGAATATTGTATTAAAATTCTTTTGTTACTGACCTACAACCATCCACAAAATGGAAGACCAAAGATAGCATATAGTTTACATGAGGCAAGGAAAGAAACAGCTGTGTTCCTGCCTGAATGTTGGGTTGTTGGTTTGGGGTTTTTTTCTTGAGCTCTATTACATGACATTCTACTATATCCTAAGTTACACTAACAATAAAAATCATAATTCCCAAACAGAAAGGGAAGAAATAGCAATCTATATGGTTTAGACTAAAACTTAGGCTGATATATATTGGTGTAGTCCTACTGGAAAGAACAGATATAATTTAACAGATATAATTTAAAATCACCTGAGGGTCTGGCCTTTTGTTTTATTTTCTTGGAGTTGTTTCTGGAGACATAGTTAATAAACAGATGTGCTGAGGTTTATCACTGAATTTATCATCTCTGTATCTATCTGTCTCCAGATGGGATAGCATCATTTGCACTACAGCTAAGAACTCACCATGGGGTTTCTGTTAAGGATAAACAATTTGATAAGAGAAGCAAACATTCATCCACACTAATACCAGACCAAACTTTTACCAGGATCAGAAATGTGTGGTCTATTTACAAAAAGCACAAATAGATACGTGCCTGATTCTTCACATCAGACACAGAACTAGCAGAAGAAAAGCTCTTTTGGAAGCACTTTGTTGAACAGAACCAGTAAATAGATGTCCCCAAAAGTTTGTTCCTATGATATTTTCACACTGATTTGTGGAGCCCTAAGTGTTTCTAAAGAGATTTACAAACATCCAACTGTTTGGGTGCTTAGGCAAATTAAAATCAACAAGACCAACACTTGTTTGAGCCCATCTTTCCATAACTTTCAGGATCATTCAGTTTAGAGTGTACAGTGTGCAACAGGAAAAAAAAAAAATTAACTTCGTGACCAAACCTACTCTTTTCTTTTTTTTTTTTGAAAATCACTTTAAAATGTTTTAAAAGAGCTCAGAAGCTAACAAAATGTTTAATGTGATCCAAACCATTTTTTGACAATTTGGTTTGCTGAAAAATATGAAATAAAATCTTCTTTAGTTTGAAGCAAACATCTTTTCCAGCACTTCTGACAAACTGAAAAAAGAGTAATGTTGATCCCTCTTAAAGCAGAAGTAAGGCTAGGTGACACTTTAAAGACTAACTGATTCAAAAAGGCTGAGCCTTCACAGACAACAACCTACTTTAGCAGATGCTAGGAATGGACGGATCTCTTGAGGGACAGCTTACTGTTGCTAATTTAAAATCTTCTTGGGTTTGGAAGGCCTCTGAGATTGAGCTGTTTTTCCTTTACTTAAGGTCTTATTTGAGAGCAATTGTGAGTTGCAACCCTTCCATTGGGTTTTATCAGAAAAGTACAAGCAATAGGTGAGACTCTTCTATAACGTCTTAGTACTCTTCTTGAGTTTATCCATGAGGGTTGCTGTAACAGTGCTGAGATATGATAGTGATGATAAGCCTTGTAGAAACACCTGAAAGTATTGTTATGAATATTGTTACGAGTGTTTCGGAACTTTGTACATTCCTATTGTATATGGAAGGTACAACAATTAAAAGAAGTTACATCATAATTAGGTACTTGTTAAACCACAGCACAGTCAAACAGTGGGCAATTCAGGGCTTCATCAAACAGTCCTTAAAAACAATAAGTATATCCTGATTCGCCTTCATTTTTAAAATGTTACATTTTCAAATGTTTATTTCTACAGGCGAGTATACCATTTGCTTGCAGAAGCAAGGCATCACAGTGAAATAAAATGCACATCAGTTTATTCTACAGGATAAATAAAATTGTTTAGTATTCATAGTGTTAATGCAAATTGCTCCATGAGTTCACATTTACATAGTTTTACCACAACACAGAAATGCCAGCATTTTTTCAGGTGTGGATGAGAACAACAATAAACCTGAATATTAGATATGTAGAGGCATTGGGAATGTCGAAAATAGATTTACTATAGCAAATGATGGCTATCAGCTGTTCACATGCCTTGTGGAGAGGATGTAATCTATGAAAAGAAGCTTATCTATATTACCTGATCTTCTGTAATGCTTGCTGGAAATGAAAGTATCTGCACCCTACCCCTATATCCCAGGGGTAGGGTACAGACTGTCAACTTCTTTACATCTGTAGATGTGGAATAAAATGTTTTCCAGATTAATGGATAAAACTTCAGGTTTTCCCAACAGTATACACAATTACTGTATATTTTAAAGACTTAAGTGTCATGTCAACACAATTGGTTTACATGCTTCCTTTATATCTGTTCATTAAGGAGAATAGAAGTCCTTGCTCATCTTTACTTGTAAATGTAAATGGAATCAAATGGGTATAAGTCATAAATATGTAACAGCCTCAGTATTTGAACCATGCACACTGTAAGCCTTGGAACTACATATTTTCAGATTTGCACTGTATTGGCTCTTGACGCTGGATTTATGACCCAGGTACCTTGTTTCAGGTGGACCCAAACCTGCAAGCTGACCACAACTTCTCCATTTGATGATAGGCTAATTTTATTGTGACACAATGATAACAGAAATGAATAATATAGGCAAGGAAAATAAAATACCCTCCTTCCCACCCCTGATTCTATATCTACCAGTCTAAGGGATGTCACAGAGGGAAAGTATGTCTAGCCAGTGTGCGAGCTTCACCCTATGGTTATTTCTTGAATGTCACATGTGAGCAGCCTGGAGGTTGACAGCCAAGGCCCCCCACCCAGTGAGGTGGGTGAGATGGATCAGTAGCATGCCCTCTGTCCATGGTAGTCTCGGGTTCCCCTCTCAGGGTCCCTTTGCTGCTCTGAAATTCCTCCTTTTGTATCCTATTCCTCCTCTGATTACTCTTCATTCCTGGGCATTGTTGACTGATTTCCCTGTGGTCATCATACTGTCCACATTCTGTCCTGTCAGCATATTCCTTTGTTTTCCAACCCATCACATGCACACATCTTAATTTGGTCATTTACGGGTGTCTTAATTTGGTCCATCCACCAAAACTGGACATTTAAGGGACTCTGCAGCTGATCACTGTGGCTTGGCTCCACCTTATTTCATGTTTTGGAACTGTATGGTACATGTCTTCAATTCCCCAGCCTGTGTGTCTTCTGTCTTTAGACACAGTGGGCCTTGAAGGAAACTTTGTCACAAACAAGCGTTTTGAAACCAATTAACCCTTGTCGTTGCCCTGGACCATTGTTCTAATGCAATATCTACTTTACCTGCAAGCCAATTCCCAAAAGCAAACTTCTAAATATCATTCTCTAGCCATCACTGACTACAGGATTCTCCCTTCTCCAAAGTTCTAGGATTTTTTTTCCCCATGAGTTTTTATTGCCAGTATGTCCCTTCCTACTGTTGGTTTGACTACTGTAATCCTCATTAATTACATGTTGACTTTAAGAAGACTACATGTGATTTGGAGCACAATAAAGGACGAAAGGAATCACAAATGCTTTCTTATAATAAAGAGGTATAAAGATGGGACACAAAGATACATTTTCTAATGAAAATATCTAATGAAAAAAAACTGAGTTTTTTCCCATCAACAATAGTTTAATCCCATATACCTCTGAAGACTTCTGCATGACTCCAGTGCCAGAGAGATCAAAGTCATGCTTAGAAAATCAGGCTTAGAAACTTCATATAGAAAATACTGATTCAGAGAAGACAAAATTGCAGCTAAGGTTCTAGCTCCATGGTGTACAAGCTCAATGGAAGGTGAAATCTGTGCCAGTTGAATGAAGTGACGAATTAAAAAAATGAAAGAAACAAAGTGTATGAGGTAATGATGAGGTAACTCTATAAAGATTGCCCAGTAAAGTGACGTGAACTTTTAAAAAAAAAATCAAACTGGAAAGAGGGTGAAATTGCTTAAAGATGGAGGTGACATGATAATGTTGCCCTGTGGGGTCAGGCCAACTCTCAGGATCTCAGAATTGCACTGTTAGATGGGAGGGTGTGACACAATTGCATGTATACAAACACACAAATCAATTAGGTGCATACACACACACACACACGTGCGCGCGTGCGCGCGCACACACACACACACACACACACTACTAATTCAGGCATGTACACATCCAAAATTACCAGCCTAGGCACATGCATACCTATCACCAATTCCAGCACATACACATTCTAATGATAATGACATGAAATCATACACAATACACATATACATATACACATATACATGTTTTAAACACTGATTCAGGTGACTGTGTGTGTGTGTTGGTGCCTGTGGTACCTATGCTGGGGGTGCTCGGCAACTAAAGAGAAAGTGGCAGAGATCAGGGGAAAAGGCAGTGGGGATAAGGCAATAGCAAAGAAACAGGTGTTTGCAGGCAGAGAGGAGCTCAGGATGGCTGGAGTAACAGGAGCATAGGACAGGTGTTGGAGGTGGCGGTGAGCCACAAGCAGGAGAGGGAGAAATGAGACTTAGTGGAAGGGTTGGAGTCCAGGTAGGGAAGAGAAACAGAGTCCAAGTCCATGGTTGAAGAGAGGATGGGGGTGATAACTACTGATTCAGGCTGGGAGGGGGTCCTCAGTGGCCAGTTGGGGTCTTTCTCCAGCAGGTGTTGTCCTGAGGGATCACTGGCAGGGCCTATAGTTTGATAGGCAGCGTGATGTGGACCAGGTCTGGTCCAGGTGAAGATGGCATCCCAAAGAGTCAGTCTTCATTACCCCTTTTTATGGGGCAGACTACCTTTGATCTTCTATGGGGATGGCATGTCCAGGCAATGTCAGTCCTGTTCCAGAGGGTTCCAGATGTTCATACTGAGCATGAGCAGTCTTGGCACAATGGTGGGTTGCCTCATCTTTTGTTTCTTGAATGCTGAGGGTGGTTCCAAGGGCTGGGTCATTGGTCCAGGTATTGGTCTTGATGGTGGGGTGATTTAGTAGGGAGGTTTGCTATCATTGTGTTTCACTCATCCATTCACTCTTTTGTTTTAGGCATTCAAGGAAAGCTAAGTTACATGGGAGAGGTTACAGACTTAAATGTGAGTCATAATTGCAACATACTTACACAACTGGGCATGGGGACAAGATGGGAACAAGATGGGAACCTGACACACAACATGGATACTCAACATCACTCATGCCAACCCACATTGCAGGCCTAAATCATACAATATTAACATAGAGACACTTAACACACAATAACAATACGGTGTAATACATTAAAAGCAAGGGCAACATTGGACCCCTGCTAAACCAGATGGGGCAACTGATGCCCAGGAAAAAGAGAACTTGCTAAATGAGTATTTTGTGTCAGTTTTTCACCAGTTCCATGGGACAGCCCTGCCCAGTATGGGTCAGGGAGGCCTGGGTGAGGGAGATTCCTTGCCCTCCGTTGAAGCTGACCTCATGAAGGAATACCTTGACAGGCTGGATACCTTCAAGTCAGCAGGCTCTGATGGGTTACACCCAAGGGTACTCAAGGAGCTGGTGAGCATCATAGCTCAGCCCCTGGCACAGATCTTTGAGAGCTCTTGGCACTCTGGTGAAGTGCCCGATGATTGGAAGGGGGCCAATGTCATGCCTATATTCAAGAAAGGGAGGAAAGTAGAACCGGCAAACTACAGGCCCATCAGCCTGATGTCTATCCTGGGGAATGTTTTGGAAAAGATTATCAAGGAGGCCATCCTTAACAGACTAGCTGAAGGCAGTATCCTGAGGGATACTCAGCATGGGCTTGTCACAGGTAGGTCTTGCTTGACCAATCTCATTTCCTTTTATGACCGGGTGACTTATCACCTGGACAAGGGGGAAGAGATCGATGTTGTATACCTCAACTTTAAAAAAGCCTTCGATCTGGAATCCCACAATCACCTCTTGGCTAAACTGGCTAACTGCGGCCTTGACGTCACCACAATCTGCTGGCTGGGGAACTGGCTCCGTGGTAGGACCCAGAGGGTGGTCGTTGATGGGAGCCAATCATCTTGGTACATTGTGACCAGTGGGGTCCCACAAAGCTTTGTCCTAGGGCCTATACTGTTTAACATCTTCATCAACAGTGTGGACATTGGTGTCAGAAGCGGAATGGCCAAGTTTGCTGATGAAACCAAACTCTGGGGTAAAGCATCCGCACCTGAGGATAGGAGGGTGATTCAGGTGGATCTGGACACACCTGTACCATGCTTGTAGGCTCAGCCATGCTACGCTGGTTAGCACTGCAAATGAAAGGGACTTGGGGGTCATGGTTGACCACAAGATGAACATGAGCCTTCAGTGTCATGCTGTGGCTAGTAAAGCAAGCAAAACGCTGGCTTGCATCCATAGATGCTTCTCAAGCAGATCCCGGGACGTCATTCTTCCGCTGTACTCGGCCTTGGTGAGGCCATGGCTGGAGTACTGCATCCAGTTTTGGGCACCACAATTCAAAAGGGATGTGGAGAAGCTTGAGAGGGTGCAGAGGAGAGCCATGCGCATGATCAGAGGTCAGGAAAACAGATCTTATGATGAGAGGCTGAAAGCAATGGGGCTATTCAGCCTGGAAAAGTGCAGGCTCAGGGGTGATCTGGTGGTCACCTATAAGTTTATCAGGGGTGCTCACCAGGATCTGGGGGAACGTCTGTTCACCAGAGCCCCCCAAGGGATGACAAGATCGAACGGTCACAAACTCGACTATGACCGATTCAGGCTGGACATAAGAAATAACTTCTTCACTGTCTGAGCCCCCAAGGTTTGGAATAGACTGCCACCGGAGGCAGTTCAAGCACCCACTTTGAATGCCTTCAAGACACATTTGGATGCTTATATTGCTGGGATCCTATGATCTCTTCTGAATTCCTGCCCCTGGGGCAGTGGGCTGGACTCGATGATCCTCCAGTGTCTCTTCCAGCCCAAATGTCTATGAAATCTATGAAATTACAGTAATCTAACACACACAGCAAAACACTATTACAATAGCTCATGGTTACTATAAAAGGGGACTTATGTACACAAGGTTTCAACTTAACTTATAACTACTTATATATATACCCATAGGGGATAGAGGAGGGGAGAGAAAAAGGTAGAAATGATGGGGAAAAGTGGATGTCATATTTCTAAGTAAAAAACAAACAGACAAAAAACCTGGGGGTTTTGCTACAACAACAACACAGAATGATTTTAATGATTCCTGAAATTTAATTTCTAAAGCCAGGTTTTGTAATTCTAACATGGTAGATACTTATATCATATCTAGGTAGCAGATATTTTCCATGGAGATATTAGGGGATTTCTCGTCTGTCCTGTTTCCACTATTTGTTATTTCAAGATAACATTCACAAACTGGTAGCAGTAGGTTGGAAGTTTCCTGGGTGACTCAATACTCCATCACCCATTTACAGTGCCCCTCTGCTGTCTTCATTGCACAGATGGGGCAATCCCATGAAGAATGAATGAACATTGATCTGATATCAGCTGCAGAAAGAAAAAGACCTGTGATAGAACACTAACCTCCAGGGACATTCTATCACTGACCTCAAGGTAGCTGTTCTTTAGGCAGCAAACCTTTAAAAATCATTTTGAAAGGAAAATTGCAGAGCAAGAAATCATCCTCAAACTGGATTGTGTTAAGTATGGACTATGCACTCTTATCCTGTTATCTGGATTAGCTTTTCTGACCCCTTTGTTCCTATGGATTCTCTACTTGTTTGCCTTTCCCAGGATTGTCCCCTGCTTCTCTCCTCCCTCTTCTCTTCTTTCCCCCTCTCTCCCTGCCTTATGTATTCAAATTCATTCTCTCTATGTCTTTCATATCATCCGAAGAAGTGAGCTCCAGCATATGAAAATTTATGATATTTATATCTCTGATTTAAGTAACCTATAAGGTGCAAATCCACCTGCCTTCTGCTTGACTTCAAACTAACACAGCTAACTACATCTCTCAAAAAGAAAGTAACATCTCTTTGTGTTGTCAAGGTAACCAAATCATGAAACTGTCATTGCTTTGTCAAAACCTTGCAAGTAGTTTAAGCCTTTTTGTGGGTACCTACTGACTCTAGTGAACCTTTCCTTCTGATTTTATGTTGATTTGCATTTCAGCAATAATTTCTCCAGTCAGAGCTCTTCCTGGCAGGACTGTAGTGACATTTCCACCATCAAAGTTTGATTTTCTGGCATAGCTGTAAAATTTTGTACTTCTTAAAAGGAAGATAAGGATTCAGTAACAGCCAGTCTCTTGTAATATCAGGCCATCAATGACCAACTAGATTACTGCTAATGGCATTTAAGAGTAAGAAAAACACCATAAATCAGGGAGTACAAAGTCCTTCAGCCAGGTTAAAAAACATTACTAGGCCCCAGTAGTTGTTTTGTTCAGTTCTCCTGAAAATAATATTGGGTGTCAGGATTATATACAGATGTAGAAAGTAGGGGATGAAGATATTGAGGGGTCAGGACTCTTGGGACCTTCCAAATAAGGGTAAGAAACCTAACCCCAAGAATATTTTTAAGGTGCCAAGTTGTCCTGTTTGCTTCTGCTTTCCATTTTTGTATGGTACATTTTCATCCTCAGGCAGTGGATACCTGTTAGAAAACTAATGAATTGCATCTCCCAATAAGGATCAGAATATAGAGCAGGAGTAACGGTGGGAAAGCATTTCTGAAGCATGAGGACAAAGTTCCTGGCCTTGTGGGGATCTCTGGTACTCAATCCAGCAACATGGGCTAGAAAACAAGATTTGGTCCCTGAGAATAAAGTCAGTAACATATTTGAAGTATCTGGGTACTTGTATGGTCTTCATTACCATAATATCTTAGTACACACTTTTCTTATGTCCTACAGTAAGTAATATACATTAACAATGCTCACTATACATTTTACAGTATAAATGCATTTTAAACTGTCTGATTCTTTTCATAAGTATTTATACATAGGTCAATTTTTGCTGCTCTGATTAGATTTACAATTCTAGTTAATGTAGACTTTTTCTTAATTTTAATAACACCTAATAAGTCTCTGTGAATGTAAACCACACATTTAATAGCCATATTGATTTCAAATGCACACCCTCTGAATCTGCATCATTGCATATGACAAGGAGTTTTTTTGATGTGTGGGGTAACAACATAATGGTGATTAGAATAACCAAGATGAGAGGTAGAGACAAGATACCATTGCCCATAATTTATAAAGAAGAATTGGATTGATTTTTAACATTCTTTGACAAGGGGGCAAGGTAGACTTCAAATAGTACTGTCTAGATAAATTTAATTTTTACAGCAATGCTATTTTAAGTTATAACTTATATATATATAACAATGTTAAAATAGCATTGCTGTAAAAATTAAATTATATGAAATATATATATTACTGGCAATTCCTCACAGTCAAGGATGATTATCTTCCATGACTGTCTTATCTGTGAGTCTGAAGATGGCTGACAAGGCCAATCCAGGATCGACAGGTTCCACTGCAATTTGGGCATTTTGCTTCTGTGCAGGATGGATGGTTCTGAACCCTAATTTGGTCTGTGACATGTTGTTTCTGCTGCTTCTTCTTTTCCATCTCCTGTTGTCATCATGACTTTTCAAAGTACTGAGAACCTTACAGCAAACTCTTCCTCCATTTGGGGTGGTCCTGGGCAATAGCCTTCCACAAACTGATGTTGCACTTTTTCAAGTTGACCTTGAGGACATCCATGAAGTGCTTTCTTTGCCCTCCTCCTGAGACTAAACCTTGACTGATCTGGAAGAATAAACTCGCTTTGGGAATCTGGAGTCAAACATCAGGATAACATGGCCAGCGCAGTGAAGTTTATGTTGATCATTGCCTGAGTGCTTGTGGTGTTTGCTTGTGAGAAAATGCTTATATCAGTGCATTTGTTTTCCCACTAGATTCATAGGATCTTCCATAGGCAGTGTTGGTCATATTTCTCCATTGACTTGAGGTGTCTCCTTATGTTGCCCATGTCTCAACTCCATACAGTAAGGTAGGGATCACAACTGCTTGTAAAACCATAAGCTGGGTTTGAATTCTGATGTCTTGGTTTTCAAGCACCCGTTTCCTCAGGCATCCAAAGGCTGCACTTGAACATTTGAAGTGATGTTGGATTTCTGTGTCAGCCTTATGCAAGAGATGGCTTCCAAGGTACAGGAAATGCCAAATGTTCTCCAGTCTCACCATAAATCTGAATTACTGAACCTGGGGACTGCTCATTAAGAGCTTGTAAATGAAGGACCTTAGTCTTCTGAATGCTAAGTGCCAGCCCCATTTTCTTGCATGCCTCAGTAAAGCCATCAACAATTTCCTAAACATCTGCTTCAGAGTAAGCACACACTAAAGTATCATCAGCATACTGGAACTCAATGGTTGAGGTGAAGGTAGTCTTGGTCTTGACTCAGAGTTGGCCAAGATGAAACAGATTACCATCCATTTGGTAGTTTAGTTTCACTCCAACTGGAAGCTTGTTGAGAGTCAAATGTAACATCACAGGAAGGAATATGAAGAAGAGTGTTGGAGTGATGCAGACATCTTTGTGATCCCAGGCACAAATGAAAACATAATCAATGTTGTGCCAACGCTTAGATCTCGAGTGTTGCCATGATGTCTTGTGCCTGTTTTTCTGGTGGAGCAGGATATTGGTGATGGTAAATCCATGTTCTGTGAATTTAGTCAAGAGGAGGATACCATTGAAGTTCACCTTTCCACTCCTTTGACAATGGTTCTGCTCCAGAGGTTTGAGTCCCTTCTGACTCTGCTGTTGAAGTCACTAAGCAGAATAAGTCTGTCTCCCTTTGGAATGTCAGAGAGGACTTTTTTAAGGTTGGTATAGAATTCCTCCTTGGTTTCATCAGTGGCATCAAGATACAGGGCATACATGCTGATGCCAGTAGCATATCGGTGCCCTGCCAATTTAAGATGGAGAATCATGAGGCTCTAATTAAGTCCAACAGGGAACTCCTGAATCCAGAAAAGCAGGAACATGTGTTTCCTTGGGCACAAGTAGCAGCAGCACATCTTGTGCCACTTCTACTTGTCCCTGGGGAATGCCTGTGCCATGTGCATTCTGGTACAAGGCAGCTTACCCTGGGTGGGGTAAGGGATGCTGGAGCCAGCAACTGTGCTGACCCCAGCAGCCTTACCTGTAGTCCTGGGGTGCTCTAGGAGATGCAGCCAAACCCCTCCTGCAGCAGGAAGCCTGGCCAGCAGCCAGAGCATGGCTCTAGCCATCCAGGCTCCAGTTTTGTGGTGACACACACTGCTGCTACTTGCACTGTCCCACTTTTTTGTTGGTGTGAGTTTTTTAACTCCAGGATCTCCCAGGGTCAAAATATTCCTCGTGCTGCAAAGTAGCAGCACAGGGAACACCTGTATGTGTGGTATCTGGCACTGCTGACAGGTCTGTGGCACCATATATTGCACATCTGCTCTCATCTCCATGCGCCCATTGAGTTAGTTTATGAGATTATTTCTATGGCAAAGACAACTCTGGGAAGTCAGTATTCTTCTTCCTGTTTACCCTTCCAGAAGAGAGTAGAGGTGCTTCCTTGTTTTTTGAGTTGCCCATCTTCTGCTTGCTGGGTCTCAATGCAGCAATGTCAATGTTGTATTGCCTGAGTCCTCAAGCCATGATTGCAGTGCTGTCCTCTTGGTGTTTACTATTAGGATTGTTCATGAGGGTCCCGATGTTTCAGGTCCCAAAATGACTGTATGTTTTCATTGATTCTGACTGCAGTAATGGTGATCCCACTGGATGCAGTTATTCAGTCAGGAAAAAGGGTAGGTTGACTATGTTTAGGTCATCTTTTGTACCCCCCTCCCCCACCCCCCGCCCCTGTGGAATGAACAGAGTGGATCCTAAAAAGGGCTGCTCAGCTGCAATTACAGCTGCTGAATCACATTCCTGCCAATCCAAGTGCTAGATGACTTTCTTTTAATTGCTGTATTCATGCCAGTTTGTAACTAGGAGCTCCCAGGCCTCACACTCCTGTTCCTTTATCACCAGGTGGTCACCTAAGGTGAAAAGTATGTGTGACAAGTGTAGGTATTGGCTTACTGCCACTGCTAAGAGTTCATTTACCTACAGGTGGTGACAAGATGGACCTTAACCTCAGATCACCTGGTCTGCCAGAAGACTGATCTTACTTTTCTTTTCTGCCATGACTTTGTTGGTACAATGTTAATAGAAGGCAATACCCCAAGATGACCTTTCAGGTCTTGATCTCTGTCTTCTTATGTGGGGCCCCAAACCTCCCCTTTACCCCACCCTAGCCACTCCAGGTGAAACCCAAAGCTTCTCTTTGGCCTGGTGTTATGCTGCCCATTTCTTGAATGCACAGTCCTCTGTTACCTGCAATCTGGATGACTGTAGTCTTAATCTGACCCACACCCACATCCAGGGGATGGCCTTAGACTGGGCTCAAACTCCCCAGACACAACTGTCTCAGTCTCTTTTTAGAGTCAGTCCATATCCCCTTTACCTTGGGATTAGTCTCTAATATTCCGTACCGATTAATCTAATGCTGCTCATTACGGACCTGTATAGGTCCACTGATGAGCAGACAGAGTCCCACAGTAGGATCTCTCTTCTGACCAAAACAAAGACCCACGTGGCTCTAACCCAGGGGTGGGCAAAATGCAGCCCATGGGCCGGATAAGTCCCACCAGGCCATTCTATCTGGTCCGCGGGGTCCCTAAAAAATGTAGAAATTTAATATATATCTGCCCCTTGCTGCTTGTCATGTGGCCCTCAATGGCTTGCCAAAACTCAGTAAGCAGCCGTCCTCCCAAAATAATTGCCTGCCCCTGCTCTAACCTTAGAAGGAAGTTGTCCTTGCTTCCCTCTGGGTTCCTTGGCATCTGCTCCATTTAAGTGATTTCAAAATCCTTGTGTAAGCATGCCTTCACGTGCCTCCTTCTTTTCATCGCTCTCACTGCATTTCTCTGGCAGGGTCAGCAGTACCTGCTTGCAGGAATGCTCAGCCATTCTTCTCAGAAACTTGCAAGGAATCAACCTTCTCTGTCCCTCTCTGGGGCCAGAAATACCTCCTGGAAGCTTCCTTCCTCCAAGCCAGAGTGAGAGGCTGCTTTGGAAGTGTTGCTGTGATTCCCTTTTTTCCCCTCTGGTCTCCAGCTGCAGCCTTGCTGGCTAGTTATACTGTAAACTCTCTTTACTTTCATTTTCCCTCTCTGTCACTGTCAGCTGCTCTTCCTCCCTTAGTCTCAGCTGCCCGGTATGTAAGGCACCCTGGGGGGGTTCTATTTACTTTCTCTCACTTCTTCACACTATTCTAAAGATGTTTTCATGGAACAGTTGCTTGATTCATGCATGATTTCTTTTATTGTAGAGAAGCTGCTGCACATCAGCTTCCACACGATTCTTGACAAAACGTAACCTTGATCCAATGGCAAGGAGGCCAAGATGATTGGAGACTGCATTTCACTGTAGCCTTTATCTGTCTTTGCAGCCATTGAGATTCTAACTTCTTCTTCCATCTTTGCTGTTGATGACATGTAGACCTCAGGGTCGTACAGGCTTGTTATAGTGGCAACCTGTACTCACTATGTCACAGTACCATCAGCGGATATATGTGCCATTTAGGAGGGACAGCATTAGCGTCTGTTGTCCCCACCACCTCCTGGTGGTGCTGCTGCTAACCTTCCCTGAAGGTCATTCCACTATCTGCCACCTGTGGATGCAATGGGTAAAAGTACAGCTCTGCCATCAGATATATATCTATATCTATATCTATAGATCTCTCTCTCTCTCTCTCTCTCTCTCTATATCTGTATCTGGCAGCAGAGCTGTACTGCTACCCAGCATGCATGTGCAAGTGTGTGTATTATATATAAATGTTCATGAGCTCTGTTATACCAAGTAGGACTATAAATATTTGCTTGTCTTTTTGAAGAACAAAATGAGTTGGCCTTAGCTCCTCAAACTATTTATGTCTAAAGAATTTGAAAATGTGATGTGTATTAAATATTCAACTAGAACACTGTTCTAATATTGACTAATTATCTCAAAGATGGATTGACACTTTTTCAAGGTGGTAGGAAAGAAAAAAAAAATCAACAGAAGCATCATAGATGAATTATAATAAATTATACTGTTCTGAAGTTCTGTTTTGTGGGAGTGATGTGCATCTGAGGCTTTGAGCTCTTATTATTAAAAATCTGATGAGATTTCTGTTAAAAGTCAGTGTGTAACCAATGTTAAAATACCCAAACTCTGATTTGGGATAGTACCTTTAACATACCTAACATTCAGTTCCAGTTGTGATAGTCTGCCTCATTTTGGATGATAGTGATATGAGCTCAGTTAAATAACTAATACAAGCCAGCTATCACCATTCAAGTGGTTGGTTAATACTCTAGGGTCTACAGTGCACCTACAGAAAACAATGGAAATATGTACTGTATATGAAATGTAGATTTTAAATGTTTTATTCAGATGTCAAAAAGATTATGACTAAACAATGTGTTTTTCAACCTATTTTGAGTGCCTTATTTGTGCCCCTCATCCCATTTCTGTCAATACCTGGAAAGAGACCTAGTCCCTACCGCAAGTAAAATGTGTCAGGGCTACTCTAGGGCCAAGTAAAGACATTCAAAAACCTGGGACAGAGTCCATCTATCTTAGGTGATTTTCCATAAGCCGTGCAGGTTAGATCTGGAGGGAACAGAACATATTTGCCCTTTGGGGTTGGGGGGCAGCACACATAGGCTGCCACACTGGCCAAAGCCAGAAGGTTAGGGGTTTCCCTACATGCCTCCCAGCAGGCCCCATAGGATCCCCAGGCAGTTGGAGACTGAGCACTGTGCCAGGCCACTCAAGGTTGGCTGCTGGACATGGGCAAGCATTTGCCCCTCTCCCTGCTGCACTCCATCAGCCACAGACATCTGTCAGCTGCAGGGAGGAAGTGTGGGGGTAGGGAAGGAAGGCATCTATGTCCCTGAATAAACCCCATTATGAAGCACCCCCAGCCACCACCCCACACTGCATGCCTGCAGCAGACAGATGCCTGTGGCTAACAGACAACGTACCGGGGGAGGGGAGAATGGTCACTCATGCCCGACAGCCTAGTTGGGCTCCATAGGGCTGCGCTCACTTGCAGGGGTTCTCCTGAGCTCAGTGTCAGGTCTGCGTGTACATCATGGGGTGCTTCATGATGGGGTTCATTCAGGACACAGATGGATCCCTTCATCCCTGTGCTGTCTGCCTGTGGCTGACAGCTGGCAGGAGGCAGGGCTATGGAAAGGGTATGTGTTGACTCAGCTCTGTGACAGGTCAGGGGTGGGGCCTGCTGGGCACTCGGCCAGGGCAGCTGAGTTCAGGGACAGTGCTAGTATGCCTCCTTATGGGGGGCGGGGGAGATGGGGTGGTAGGGGACTGCAAAAGAGCCTGGGATGCTAGATAACAGTGACCTAAACTGAATTGAGAGGGGAACTGGTACAAAAATTTGATGCACTGGTCTGACCTAAATTGATTAAATGCACATCAATCCAGGTCTATCTTAGCCTGGGTTCCACCTTTTTTAGACCAGTCCACATGCACCAAACTTCTGCTCTGTTATGGGTTTAGACCAGTCTCCAATTACTTAGACTATTAAAAGTGTAATAATGTCTGTACCTGGCCTAAAATGCACCACTAGTAGGAATCTCCTAAAAATGCTTTCCCAGCACAGCATAGTCTAGACAGTTCCTCTCATGCTTGCTGTACTTAGGAGAAGAAGCAGAAGAAGATGCTGTAAAGCTAGCTATGTCAGATTTATGTTACTAGAGATTTCCCCTCTGCAATGGGGAACCTCTGCTACCCAGTTAGTTCAGCTTTCCATCTGCTGTCTGCTATCAGAGTAGCACAAACTTGAAAAAATGGGCACGAAGATTTGCTCTTTTCATTAAAATATCTACATATTGGAATATGCATTACATAATAAAGAGAATCACAAAACATCTTAAATGTAGAATTTGAATAGATTTTTTTTCTTTTTATAGGTAACATACATATTCATAAATTGCTCATTCATTCTGATGTCTTTCTATTAAGCTTACACATTATAATCACATTAAAATGAATATAGTTCTAGCTTTTAGTGCATTTAGTAAGTTTTTTCTTTCAGACCAGTGGTTTTCAACCTGCAGTCTGTGGACCCCTGGGGGTCCACAGACTAAGGGGTCTGCAAAAGGTGACCATGATCAAAGTATGTGAATACCCACAGTTACAATTCAAAGGGGGCCACACTTCCATTCAGTTTTTAAAAGGTTGAAAACTACTGTTTTAGAAATATGACTAAACGTGTTAACTGTTTAATTTCTTGTACATTTTAGTTGATACTTCTAGACATTTATCTCTCTGTTGGTCATGAAGAGGAGCCTAAGTAATATCTTGAGAAAAAAACAGCAGCTACAGAAGAAAGTCAAAAGCTTTTTCTAAAGCCCAAAGAATAAAATCAAACCCAGGAGACATGCATCAAATAGAAAAGTACATCATAATAGCCTAAAAAGAATCCAATATTGTTTCATTTGTTGTTATGCTGCAGTGTTTTTCTCATTGTGCTTGGGTTTAAGATTATACCTCAATGTATTAAGCCCACTCTATAGGTATTCCTGGCAGAAACCAATGTTAAGCAGGCAGTAAAAGCATTTTCAGAATTGCAATGAAGTTTGCTAAGCACTCTCAGATCCATCTCTGGGTATTTTTCTCCTCTGAATAGAACACTGTGGTTTGGCTGAATCACCATCTATAATAGAAGATGAGAACGAATAACAGTTTGCTAGTGCTCTTGTCAGTGAGAAATATCTATCACAAAGCAGCAAATGATAAATAGCAGAACAATTCAAAAGTTGACTCTGTTGTATATATGCAAAGAAATAATAGCCTCTTATAAAAAGGGGGCCATTTTCCAAAAGGCTAGCATCTATAGGCTTGATCTTGCTTATCTCTAACAAAGCAAGCAAGCATTCCTTTTTCATATACCAGTTTGGATCAAAATCTATTAGATATATATTATATCATTTTATCTCTTACTCGCATTAACAGTTTGCTTTCAACTTCAGTGAAGCCAGCTCCTATTTTCTAACATTCTATGAGAAAAATCACAAATCTGGATAAACTCAGTGTCATGATCTCTTTACTATCTTATCTCTGATCAGGCAGTCTGTGAGTTCTCCAAAATTACAGGATTGACTTAGCAGTCTGAGATCCTTTTCAAATTCCCCCAAAGGGTTCTCCCTCTTTTTGTGACCTCCTGTGGAACTGATCTTTCAAAAGTCTCATTCTTTCTTGGAGTACAGTACTCCTTAAACTTTTTGAGCACTATCTCATAATCAGCCTGCTCTGCTTGACTCAGTTGCATATAATTATATACATTTAGTGCCTCAGAACCTGCTATATTCAGAAAAATAGCTACCTCTTCACTTCTCAATGGCTCAACACATCCTCATGTAGAGGTTGACGTGTTGCCCAGACCTCTTCCAGTTCTCTGCTGCAGGGTTGGAGAAGTTCAGTTCTGCTGGAGCCCATACTTGCTCCATTTTCTGCACCCCAAGGCTCACTCCACACAATGCAGTCACCTGTTTTCAACCCTGTGTGTTGCCATGTGGGTTCATATCATTAAGTCAGGAGTCACTTTAATAGAGGTTTCTTTATTCATATGAACAGCACTCAGACAACCATGAGACTCATTTTTTGACTCTCTCTCAAACTCCATCCATCTCTAGCTATGTGTAATTAAGTTATCTTTGACAGGAACTGAGTGACAGCCTAACTCTTAAAGGTATGCAATCCTTATACCCTGTACAGTTAAATTTGAAAGACTTCAAACTTACTTTAGTAATTTTTTTTTGCAAGTATCTTGGTGGGATCACAATCTGGCATTATTTTTCTAGAATTTACTAAGTTGTAACAATATTAAATGTGTAGGTGAAAATTATGTTTCTCTGGCAAAGAAAAGAGAGTTATGGAAGTTCTTTAAAAATCACACTTTTTGAGAGGTTATGTTTGCTCTTGAGTATCACCATACTGGATCTGACCCTACTGGTATTAATAATGGAACACAGACTAATAAGGAAGTGTAGAGCTGGTAAGCTTACTCTCTTTAGCAGAAAATGAGACGCATGACTAATAATAAAAAAAAAAAAAACCTTGCATTTTCTTTCTGGATAGCAAGTAGGTATAAAAAACTTCATATACAATCAGCAGAAAACCTTTACTAGAGGGATAAATTATGAAGAAGAAAAGAAAGGAAAATAATATTAACCACATTATTGGCAGTTGTAAGGCCAATATTATTTAGCATAGGTCTCATATCGCGCACATGATTTCTACATGATGAGAGCAGTATTCTTTGAAAATCTGAGAACAGCATGAGGGGAAGGGATAAATACCGGAGCACAATGAGCTCAGAAAATGTAGGAAGCAAGTCTAAATGGCAATTTTGTGGTTCTGGGTCAGTTAAGAACTACAGTGTAATGCAAATACATTGGAGTGTGTAGAACCACCAGGAAGGTATAACTCAGAAGATCCATGTGAATGGCCTTGGTAAAAAATAGACTTGTATGAAGAAAGAGAGAGATAAACATACCTATAAAGGAGCCAGGAACTATTTTTTTCTAGATCTTCAAAATATCTGCTGCTCGCTAGACCTTCAAGTCAGCAGGTCATATAAAGGTTAAAAGGATCTTATGTCATTTCACATTTCTGAAAAACACATTGAGCCGTAGTTTGCTAGCTCTGAATTCAAAGCTGTTAGGATTTATTTATGATTTGAGATAAACTATGAATAGCTTCCACCACCCACAAAATGATGGAGTGGAAAGGAGGTCAATAAAAATCTGGAGAAGAATTCAACAGTGTTAAGATCCCATATTATCCCCATGGAGTTGAAGGCAGCCCTACAGTATTCAGTGGAACAAGCTAGGGATGATTTAAAAGAATGCTGCTGAGATCAGAGGGACTTCTTTGATTTTCAGGTACTGCTGTTTTTCATATTCTAATAAAATTCCATTTTTTACACGTACACTTCAACATATACGTACCCTCAGATACTTCCTTGATGCTGAGATTTGTTATCCTATCCTGGAAGGAAAAAAAACTGCATGAAAGGAGGTTTACCCCTTTCAAAATTCATCTTCATTTTACTATTATTCCCTTTCATTCTTTCTTTCAAAAAAATACTGTCTAGAAAATTCACCCACCCTTACCATTTTGGTTTATTCAGGTAGGATGTAGCAACTGTTTGCCTGGACATAATGTGGCTAACATATTTTAGTAGATTCCATTCTTTCAGGCACATCATTAAGATTCAAGCTATCATGGCAAATGGTTTTACAACTTATAAGCATTCTGTTATCTCATACGCTTAACAAATGCTAAATAGCATGCCATATGCTGAAAGTAAAACTAATCCAGAATGGCAAATTGGCATAAACTACTGCCTGTCAATTAACAGTAAAAAGAAGAGACTGAATTGAGAATAAAAATACCATTTGTTATAAATACAAATGCTGTGGCCTAATTGAAAACCACTGGGTGGAAAAAGTCCTTCCATTTTCACAATTTCACAGTAAAATCCCAAACCAGTGATACTGGTGTCATTATCTCAGTCCCCTATAACATCCCAGGGTACCTATACACTTGCTCCGATGCATCCTCATTAGAACGTATTGGAGTAGACTGGATTAATAAACTTTGTTGCAGCATTCCAGTTGGAGCACTCCAGTGTGCTGCAGTGTCTCATGTATTTGACATCCCACATTTCAAAACAGTGGCAGGGGCATTGAATGAGCTTTAGTTAAAGCTCCCCTGCTACCATTTTGAAATGTGGGACACTGAATACATGAGATGCTATGCGTGTTTTAATTACAGCAGCTCCTGAGAACCCCCCAGCCCACCCCACTCACCCAAAGTCTAATGCTTCTAAAGAGCCACCACAGATTCTCAAAGAATTTATCCTGAAATAATCCTATTTTTGGCTCTCCATAGGGATGAGCAAGTAGCCAAGCCATTGGTGGAAAAAAGTTCTTTCTATATTTCAACTCTCTTTAAATAAAATCAGAATTGTCTGCATTGACCATAATGATAGCAGTATTAGATGGAAAGAGGTATTCTTTTAAAGACAGGAAGGTCTGAGGCCATGTGTATTTTTTATGGGTGAAAGCCAATATCTTGAAAACAATCCAGAAACTAGCAGGCAACCAGTGAAGAGCACAGGCTAAATATACTCATGAAAATAATTACCAATTACTGATTGGTTACTGAATTTTATGCCAGCTGCAATTCCTAGATGTAATCCTCAGATGACAAAGGTATGTCTGATGGGTGCTAAGACCACAGCTGAAAGAAAATGAAATCATGTCATAGCTGCATAATGGGAAAAAAGTCTGAATTAACTGTAACTGCTAAATTGATTCAGCTACAGTTGGTAGTCAAACCAGTCCCCAAGATTACTAATCCAGTCAGCCAAAGGCACATTCTCAAACAAGGAGCAGAATCACTCTTCATTATTTCTTCTTGTTTCCTCCACCCAAACATTAACTTGGTCTTATATTGGTCACCTCGTACCATGTGTATACCTGGTTCCCTCATGTAACACTGGCCAGGTCCCTAGGGAGAAAGTTGTGTGTTATCAGCATACTGGAAATAATGGCTGCTTGCAGACATAAACCCAGGGCCATCCCTGGGGGGCAGGAGAGGGGGGATTTAAATCAGGGTGACCGCCCCGGGCCCTGCATTTTGGGGGGCCCTACAGAGCCAGGCAGAGCAGCTGTGGCCCCTCCTGCACGGCCCACCTAGTGCTGGTGACACCACTGCCACCAGCTTCATGTCTGGCTGCTTGCCATCCCCCCCTTCCCGCCACTGCCACTGTTGCCACTGTCTTCTTTACTTCCAGGCCCCACACAGGCTATTTTGCCCCAGGTCCCGCACCCTGGTAGTATCATCTCTGCATAAACCCCATCCCTCAAAAAATGACACCTACCTTTAAACTCAGTGTACTCCTATGCCAAGCCCAGCGGACCTGGCTTGCCCAACATCTATATAGATTGGGCACTTTAATAGATCTTTTTAAACACTTTTATCTAATAGCTGATTGAATCAGCTATTAGATAAAAGTGCCAAAAAGCACAGGAGGGAGATCATCTATTGGTGCCGCCAGAACTGGCTTTGTGATTGAAAAGGGTCAAGGAAATCAGAAATCATTAGATTCTGAGAATTGCTGCGCCACAAGTTTGACAGGGTAAATGAATATCATGTGAAGTATTCCAGCTAAGAAGCTGGTTCAGTATGCTTCATTTCCAGTTTTCAGCTGTGCTTGTACTCTGAGTCAGCACCATATTTTAATGCAGTTTTTAGGACCAAATCCATATATGTGCATAGCTCTTAATGACTTTCTTTGTCCCTTAGCTTAAGAGATGCATTTATATCAGCACAATTTACTGAAACTGAACGCTTTGCAAAGACCTCTCTTTTCCTGTATCAATCTTCCATCCTGCAACTTTTGAAAGTTTTCACGGTTTTGTTCTAAACCCATAATTCTCTGAAGTGACTATAAATATGACAGGTTCTGATAGTCTGGTGATGTAAGCAAATATTAGTAAAACATGCTATCTAATATCAGCTGAAAATACAGCCTTGTGTGTATTAATTCCAGGTGTTCAGCAATACTCAATGAGTCAGCAGAAGGCATCATTTACTCAAGGTACAGATGTTACTGGCTGGGGTCTTGGGTGGGGGGCAGGCCAGGTCTACACAGCAGGGGGTGCCCCCTTCCTCTCTGCCCCAGCATCTTGACAGCTGGTCATGACCTTTAGCATGGGACTGCCCTGTTCAGCTTTTTGCTGTGCTGGGAACTGGAGCCAGTAGGGGGGAGGGACCCCCGATTTGCTTGCTAGGGTCTTGGGGGTTGCTGGACTAGGTCTGTGCAGCATAGAGGGCTCCCTTTTCCCTGCAGCCCCAGTTCCCAGTCTAGCAAAAAGTTGGGCAGGGCAGGCCCGAGCTTCAGCTCTTGGCTGTATCCATTAGGAGGCTGGGGTGGGTGGGGAAAAGGAGCCCCCTGCCCTATGGGTGTGGTCTTCCTGAAACCTTAGCCAGCAATCTGTGAGGGGGCCTTCATGGTGGGGCTGGGGAGAGGGGCCACTCTGACAGCCTCCTGGGTGGTGTGTGGGAGCACCTCCTGCTTTCTGGCCTTGGCCAGTGCAGATGGGCACTGAACCCCCTCCCCCTGCCCAAATGGTGAATGTCTGTTTGGTTTATTCCCACTCTAACTTATAGGACTTTAAGTAAAGTGCAATAGAACACTTCCACCAGAGGCTTTTTGAATATTTGCACTTAGCCTCAGTTAATGAGTGAATAACAAGTATTTCCATACTTACATTGTACATTGTTGATTCTATATCTTGAATCCTGTTTACTGATTAATTGTATTGATTTTTGTATACTAATTATATACTTCTAACTCCACTCTTAAAAATTATAGGAAATTTTACAGCATAAGTGTACTATGGATTACTCTTATCATACCTATTTTAGAGACTCAGGTAAGAAATGAACCAGAACAGATGATTTGTCCAAGGTTATTCAGAAAGTCAGTGGCATAATCTTACTGTAGCTGCTATATAACAACTCTTCCACTATAAAGAAATGTCACATTTCTAAGAGAATATAAAGAGATTTAAAATACATTTTAATTTGGCTATGTAAATCAGGGAAGTAGGAAAACTTACATTTCACAGCATGTGAAACAACAAAAACAACCACCAAGGAAAGTCTCTTTCCCAACTCCAAATATGTTGCTAACCACTTGTAGCCTGTCACTTACAATCTTCATTTTCATTGTAGATCAGCAGAAAAATGTGTTGTCTACTCTGTGGTAAAACACAGCTGCTTCTGTGGGCTATCCCACTGGTACCTTTCTCTCATTTTTGAATTGGATTTGGGGGCCTTAGTACAAGCAGAAGCATCTGTTCTTCTACTGCAGCCTTAAGCTTAAATCACGCTTTCATGTGCATTGTCCAATTTCGCAGCATCAATGAACGATCATTTCAAGCAGGGTACTTTGCTCATTTGAAATTGTAAAATGTCTTGTGAAATGTTGCCTTGCTACTGAGTGCTTGTGTTGTCAGGAATCATACTTAACTGCAACTTCCTCTGTTTAGTTACAAAGCCAAATAGACAATTTGAAGGAAATATCCACGCCAGAGCTAGAGAAAAATGCACTGAAAACAAAAAAGCCAGTGACTGAGGTGTTCATCAATTTTTAAAGGTGCTTAGTATATAGCCTGTCATCATCTGTGCTGTTCTGACAGATTAGTTTGTCAAAGGGATAAAAGACAATGTTTCCAGAAAGTATCTTAATACCCAACTGAAGTCACCTTGCAGCAAGTAACAGGGCTCTATCTGAAATAAGATCTGGCAGAACGCTACTAATATATCACAAGATAAAGTTCTTTCTTCCTGTACCCTAAATTGCAGAAACACTACAGCTTTAAAGGGCATACTTTTTATTTACACATAGTAGACTTCCCTTTTGGTTTGGTATTAAGTGTAGGAAAACACAGAGCCATTTTATTCCTGTAATATTTCCAGAACGGTGTATGAAAAGAATAAAAACCTGTTCTCTTTACTTGACAATCTTGTGAGTGGGAGAAAGGACTCAGGCAAATCATCCTTTTCTGAACCCTCACAGAGGCTATCCTTGTGAACCAGGTGTGGACATCTGTCAGGTTTTGGGAGGGTGTAATACATGGTAGCTGGGGTGTTGGTAATTGGAACTAGGGATATCCATTCTCCATGGCATCATTACACTGAAAACATAAGAAAACTTCCTGAGAGAAGTAAATGTGGACATTGATAGCACTACTGGAGGCAAATATACCACATAATCCTTCAACGCCTCTCTGACAGATGGGATTGGCTCAGGTAAAAAAAAAACAAAACATGCAGCAGTAGTTAAATAGAAACTACAGATTATGGGGTTAAATAGAAATAAAGATTATGGGGCTACAAGGACTTTTAAGCAGATGTTATTAGAACAGTACCCTTACCCACTTTATAGGTGGCCCAAATGCAACCTTAATGACATGTCAAGAGCTTCAGAGCCCTGAAGTTACAGGCTTTCTTTCAAATATTTAATGCCCAGGAGCTCATTACCTTGGTTCCAGTATTAAGTGTTACATCTTAAAGGCTAAAATGCTGTCCCTGAGAGTACTGATACTAGCTTTTAACAAGATCTGGGAATACAGTTCTATATGCTTAATTTCCAGGTTTCAGAATTTCTTTTATTCTGAGCAAACATTATATCTTTATTTAGTTTTCTGACAAAGCTGGTGGACATATTTAATATACCTATTGATTGAACTGGCCTGTAATGTGAAAAGGAAAGAGAAAATAACACATTTAGTATCCATTTAACTATTCTTCCATGTAGCTGCAGAAGCAACTGAAACAAGGGTGGGGAAAGGCCAAGATTCACTGTTCACATCTTTCTCTGGATTTGGGGTCCAATCTCATGTCTAATCACGCCTTACCTTCTTTTAGGAGTCCCATATAGAATTTCCCTTCAAGAAGGCTTTGATACTTTCTTGAAAGTCAGATTTCAACAGTGGCAAGTTGTCTTCTGGCCTCAGATTTTCAGAAGTATATGACCATAGCCGCCCCATTCAAACCAAGAGGGCAAAGTTAATACCCTTACAGTCTCAAGTGATGTGCATTGGATGATCACAGTTTGGGATAATAGACTGTGATTATCCAATGTCCTCTGTGATAATAGAGATCATCCATTATTTGGGAGGTTTGAATAGGAGAGGTGTATATAAGGGAGCTGGACAAGTAGGGGAGCATGCACATCCAGGATCTAGGGGCAGTTTCAAACCTTTGGATTGGATGTCATTGTTCAGAGTGCGAGGTGGCTGATTGATTGGAGGAACAATTGGAGATTGTCTAGATGGAAAAGACAGAAATAAACTAACAAAAATACCACCCCCTGCAAAAAAAGTATAAAGATATAAACATAAGAAGAACTGCCCCAGACAAATGTGAATGGTAATAGTAGGGGATATGTGTGAGCACTAGGACCTGCTAGTGATAGGGAATATTTAACACAGCAAAAAGCAGAACCATCAGCACTGGAAGCAAGTGAAATCAATACTATCAAACCGTGGATATGATCTTACCATGTAGTTACCTATAATGATCTATATATTCTTCTCTCATACTCTATCTCGTTTTTTGCTGTATAGTTACCTTTAGTTCTTGCAGCTTGTGATGCTGAAACTATTAGTCTATATATCATGTTATCCTGTGTATTTTGTACAGTGTCTAGCACAAAGAAGCCCAATTTTGATAGAGTATCTGAGTGCAACTGCAGCGCAAACAATAGGCATCAGTTATTATTATTGATCTCTTTTGCAGAGACTAGTCCCTTTGTGTTTTCCCTACTTTCCCTGTTGGTACATATATTTAGGTTAAATAGGTTGTAGATTAGAATAGATTAAATTAAATTAAATTAAATTAAATTAAAGTGAATGAGGGCTCTCTGTTGAAGTAGAATGGAATGCTAATATCCCGTAATTGAAGTGCTTTGTTATTGTTTTCACTTTTATGGTCTTTAAAGTGACTCTATAAAAAGGGGGCATTGAGAGGTTCAGCATTAGTTGTCTCTCAATGGTTCCAGATCAAATCTGCCTAGTTTCAGGTGAACGATTTTTTTCCCTCCTATCATCAGAAATTCAACTAAGGACCGACAATGGAGCTTTATTCTGCCTGCCTTTTTGAATTACTACCCATATGGAATCTGCAATTTAGCTGGCAACTTTTTGGTGATGCAGGAATCGAACTGGAATCCAGATCATTCTCACACACATGATAGGCCAACTGGAATAGTATGGTTTGTGGCAGCAAAGTCATCAAATTTGTTGTAAAGTCATACAGGACAAATAAGAAACTTCTGTTGTGTTGTTGTGTTTTTTTAAATAGAACATTTATGAATCTGGTATTTCCTGTGCTCCAGCCACTCTTCTGAATCCCAATGTGTTAATGGCTATGGACTGTAAATTACAAAATTGTGGCTCATAATTGCTCTTAAAGGGATGACTCCTTAATTATTACCATGCTAAAACTAACAACAGCTGTTGTCCCCAAGCATTCAGTGAGCCAGGTCTCCAGCTGATGCAAACTGGCATGGCCATATGACTTTAATGAAGCTATGCTACTTTACACTAGTTTAGCGTGTAGCCCACTATTTCTAAAAATTTATAATGAATGCCATGTTTATTAAATATAAGGATTAAATTACCTACCTTTTGGGTATCAACATATATTTTAGACTCATATTAGTTTAATGAAAACAGCATTAATTTGCATCTCATACTCAAGCAGTAGGTTGTGTTTGCAACAATACAGTACTGTATATGAATTTTTATATTATTAAGTGTTTGTTATCTGGAATATGAAAGATTAATATTAGAATTAACAGTGCTTATAGGGAAATAAATTGTATTTAAAAGATCAGCTCAGTTTCCAATCTACCAATTAACAAAATGTTAATTAAAAAAAGTGCACAGCAAAAACACAAGCTCCAATGACCCTTAAAAACCCTGCCATAGTTCCAAGGCTAGTTGGATTTTAACCCCTGTCCTTCACCTTTTTCTATGCATATCCTGAGATCTCATGCCTCATACTTTTTTTCTCTTGGTTTATAAGTCCAAATCCAAATTTGGTGATCTCTGGAGGATAGAGAAGGAGAGAAAAAGGGGTCAAGATAAACTCTTTTTGCCAAGTCTTGTAACAATCCTCCAAATGGGTTGCCTTATTTTGAACATTGTCATTTCATTTTTTCTCCCTAATCCCAAAAAGCTTGCTATTAAACTAGGCTACTGTGCTCCAGAGTTACTGTCCCATTAACTGTGTTACACATGCATTATTTATTAATATGATTTAGTCCCACAGATTGTACTATGTATTTGAGAGAAAACTTAATCTTTTAGAAAAACTTAATCTAAAACCAACTCTGCCAATAGACCCTATTTTTTTGCACAAACAGGATTTTACATGACTTTAGAAATATATCTGTGTGTGTTTGTTTCTTTCTTTTGATTTTTGTTCCTTCTATTTATCTTAGTGCCAACCTAAAGTAATCATGATTTCCAAAGGAGCTAACTGTGCTGGCGCCCAAAAGGAAGATTATGACTTCTGCTAAAAAATAAGCAGCAGGAGCAAATGAACCAAGTTCTTGTTTTCATGCAATTACCCCTGATAATAAATAAGCAGAAAGAGTACGTGACTCAGAAACTGGTAAATTACAAATATGTTATGTTAAGCGGAACAACAGAAACACAGTTTGTGTCCACAGTGGCAGTAATGGCTATCCTTTCAGTTTCTGCATGGGCTATAGATCTCTAGAAAGAGTTAATTTAGGTCAGGGCTAAGGAACATCAAAGTATATAGGGAAATTTGCACTCCTTAGGTCAGGGACCTTTTTCTTACTGGGGAAAATGAAACAAGAACAAGAAAACAAACAAACAAACAAACACCTCCCCCCTCCGCCTTTAGTCTCCAGTGTTAGGTCCTGAATGGCGGTGGGGTAAGTGAATCTCATAATAAAACATGCTTTAAAGTTGATATAAGTGAAAGGACTGGAAATAGTGCTAAGACCCATAAATAGCATCTTGGTATTAAAATGATTATCCTTTGTAGAAGAGCACTATTTTTCTGAACTGGTAACAGTCTTGCCCTATTTGCCATCTTTGTATCTTTTAGGTCAGTTATATGAGTTGTTTGTGAATGCCATGAAAGAGAGAAAGACGGACTAACATGCACGCGCGTGCGTGCACACACACACACACACACATATGTTCATGTGTGCCAGAATCAACACCTAAGAACTGACAAACATCTCATCCAACTGCTACTGTGGGAACAAGACTTAGTGCTAGGCTCCTTCCTGTGGTGCTGCTAGGGCTCCACACCATGGCATTTACTTGGATACTTGTCTAGAGCCAGGGAAGGTCCCCCCATAGCAAGCTTGGGGGGCTCCAGCCCATGGGCTGTAGTTCAACACCCCTGAATTAATAGAAGCGTGGCCAGATTTTTTCTGCTTACATCTGCAGTTTGTTTGTAACAAGATTTCCCAGACCTGCTGGGCATTTTGGCTAAGTACAGACAATCAAAAAGCCCAGGGAAGAATTGATCCAATTTAAGTAGGTTTCTCTAAGGTACGTAGATTGAACGATTAGTGAATGAAACTCACATTCACTCTTCAGATGAAGAAGGCAGGCAGATGCCTGTATTGGCCAAAGCCAGAAGGTGGGGGATGCTTTCGCACACCTCCCAGCATGATAGATATTACCGAAGGTACCCAAGCACAGCCGAATGACTATGTCATCGCTCATTGGTTGTCAGGCAAATGGATCCCACTGCTGTCCTGTCATCTGTCAGGCAGCTGGTAGCTGCCTGCAGGCAACAGAAGGAGGCATGCTTGGCTCCAGTCAGCAACATGGTGGACCCTGGGCTTTGTTTGAGGTTGGGTTGCAAGGTAGGAGCCCATCCCAGGTAGAACAGAAGTAGGGGTGCATGGTTTACAAGCTGTTGTGGGGAGGCAGTGCCAGTAGTGCACCCCACATCCCTGGTCTGGTTGGTTGGTGGAGGATGCACCAAGTATCCCTGCCCTGTCCTGAGCCCCAGGATCTTGCAGTGCAGCAGCTCTCGGAAGGGCTTGGAGGATTCTTCCCCCATCATCTAGTGCCACCTCCCATGCAGCCAGGGACAGCAGTGAGGAAAGGGGGGGCAGGAGGTCCCTGTGCCAGGCTGAGCCGGCAGCCACAGCAAGTGCCTGTGCCAGGTTGAGCTGGCAGGTCCCTCCCCTGCCTCTGTTCCTGCACTAGAATTGCCCCCCACTAGGAGCTGCAGCTGCAGGGGCATGGCTGCCCCCCTCCCCTTGCCAGGCTGGGGGTGATTCTAGTGCAGACACAGGGATGGGGGAGGCGCCACTGCTAACTTAACCTGGCACAGGGACCAGCTGCTCACCCCCCACCCTGTTCCCACACTAGAATTGTCCCCCACCAGACACTGTTGCTGCAGTGGCCTGGCTACCCCACTCCTCATGGACCAGAGCCCTGCAGCTGTGCAGCAAGTGTTTCTGACAGAGAGGGGTGGGCAGTCCTCTGAGTCCTTCCCAGAACCGCTGCAGTACAGTGTTTTGGGGCTTGGGACAGGAAGGGGACACTCTATGTCCCACCTGACCTGGCCGGGAAGTGCACCACCTCCACCCAGCAGTTCAAGAATTCCACTCCCCACCCCCCTCCCACCTCTGTCCTGCCTGGCTGATGGCTAGGGAGCTTGTGGGGGAGGGGGTAGCTAGGTACTAGGTGGGAGAAGGCAAGCCATAGTTTTCTGTGAGGGTGGGGGCCTCTCAGGGACCACACAGACAACTGGGGAACTGGCGGAGAGCAACCTACCTTGATTCATGATTGGACCTGGCACTGACATTCAATGCACGAGTCCAGCCGAGCTTGAGTAAGTCTGATACTACATGGATCCAGGTCTATGTTAGACCAGGGTTTACCATTTTTAAACCAAGCTGTGCCCCAAATATCTGTTTTGTTATGAGTATGGACCAGTTTCTGACCATCTAAACCAAAAAAATAAAAAATAAAAAATGCAATGTCTGTACATAGCCTTTGTTCCCCAAAGCTTGCCTATTGTATCTCTATGTAGTTGGCTCAATAAAAAATATTATGTCTTGTTCCTTGCACATTTTCTGGACCATCTCAGTTTTGTAAGTTTTTTGTAGTATTTCAAAACCATGCGTAACTGCTTCCTAAGTTTTTAATTAGCTTTGTATACAAATGAAGTTTATAGCTTTATAAAGATATAGTTTCTCCTTCAACTGTGGTACTGAATATGCTGATCTTATTCCTTCACTTAAGGTCTGACCTTTTTAGGTTAGTTTAATAGAAATAAGTTGACCTAACAGTCAGGTCTTACAACATAGAATTTTTCAGAACTCCAGAATTAAGACAAAAAAAAAAGGAGGAGAAGGAAACAGTGAAATGTTATGAAACACCTAATGTTGCTTCAAAATGGAAAAAATAAAACAGTTTCCTTGGTTTTCAGAATGATTCTCCTAATTGTTATCAAGAGTTAATGATAATCTTATCTATATATGCTTTCTTCAAAAATTTCCTAGTAATTTACCAAACAAATTATAGATTTAAGGGCCAAATGTTCATATACCAGTCCCTACTTTGCAAGTGGAAATTTCTGATGCAAGACATGTATAATAACTCTAAGCATGATATTTAACATACAAATGGTGTTCACCTTTAATACAAAGTCACTCATTTTCAGATACATTCAGGACAGTAAGGCTCCCTCTACACTTAAAGGTAAAGGCACTATGGGATCTAATGTGAGATACACACAATAGCACCTGCTGCCCTGCCGCATGTGCTTAAACAGAAGACGTGACTGTGAGATCATGCATTAGATCCCATTGCAGCTTATTACTGTTGCAGAGGGAGCCCAATCCCAGGCTCATTCTGCTCCAATTCCCAAGTCTGGGAACATGGACTCCCAACCACATGCACCCCTGGGGCTGGGAGATTGTGACAGCCATAATCCCTCAGCCCTGGGGGCTTCATACATCTCTGAGTTTAGGAGATTGTGTGCTGCAATTGATTGCAGCAACTGCAATCTCCCAGGCCTGGGGGTTTCATGCCCCCAGAGTCCCAGTACCAAGCTGGGTCCTGGCACCTAGTGTCCACAGCTGAAGGACTTTAGGTCCTTGTGGTGCTGGGATCCAGAGTCAGCAGCTGCTGGGGTTCAGAATCTCTTCAGTTGTGGGACTCTCCACCCTGGCTGGTAATGGTGAATCCCTGCTGCTGGGAGTCCCATCATCTGACAGGGCTCTGAGCTAAAGAGAAGACCCTGCTCCACATGCTAATTAAAGCTTGATGGCAACCAGCTATAAAGTTAGAACACATTTTTAGAGTTTTCATTGTGTGATAAGTACTTTGCACACATAGCTGGTAATAAGATAATTGCACAATTAACCAGTTAATTATGTGATACCTTTAACATGTAAAGGGGGCTTAACGTCTAAATGATGTAAACCGTAGCTGCCAGTAATCTGAGAACAAAATCATGGCTTAGATTGAAACGATTAAAAAATCACTATAGTTTCATAGATTCATAGATTCATAGATTAAGGGTCGGAAGGGACCTAGTAGATCTTCTAGCCCGACCCCCCGCCAGGGCGGGAGAACAACAAAAAACCCCAAAAAGAGAAACGGAACTCAAACGAGTCCAGCCAGGTAGGCATCCAGCCTCTTCTTAAAGACCCCCAGGGTA
>NW_017729025.1:107135826-107170113 GCF_001723915.1 Gavialis gangeticus | reverse complement strand
TGCAGCACCCTGCACTTGTCCGTGTTAAAACGCATCCTGTTCCTGTTAGCCCACCCCTGTAACCTATCCAGATCCCTCTGCAATCTCTCCCTCCCTGCTAGCGTGCTCACCTCCCCCCAGATTTTGGTGTCATCAGCGAATTTAAACCGGTTACTTTCCACCCCATCATCCAGATCGCTGATGATAGTTGGGCACAAATGTTGGCTAAAATGAGAGTTTTCAATGAAAAATAAATGTGCATTTCGTGGAAATTACTGTGGGTTATTTCCATTTTATACACAGCTGTAAAACCCATGACAGCATGCTAGAGTTAGGTAACGTGCCAGATTTGGATCCTCAGGGTGCCAGTAGCTCTGGAAGCCCCTCAGGCAGACTACTGACTGAGTGGTCCCATGGAGAGATATGTTCCTTCCTCAACACCCAGGAATTAGCTCTAAGCCTGATGAACACATTATTCTTTTTTATACACAACTAATTTATATATAGGAAAAATAAACAAACAACTATAAGAACAATTGGTAAGAAAACTAACAATCTAAGATAAATTCACAAATAAAACATGAGCTGGATAATTCTAACACACTGGGTGGTCCTACTTAAGTTAAACTTCCTAAATAACTAAATTCACCTTATTATAACCCTTTAAACAGTTTCCCCCCCTCCCCAACCCAATTGATTTCCTTCTCGACACAATCCAATTCCTATAACAATAAATGGCAACACAGCTATAACTATGATCCACCACTAGACAGTGGAGGCAAGGCTTCTGCTGGTACCTGTGTCCCTGGTTCCACAGCTCCAAATCTGGTGGGGAATCAACTTCTCATGGGATGACAAAGCCTTTCCCCCATCCTGATGCCTGCACCCTGGGCACATTCCAGCTCAGTATCCCCTGGCTGGGGGCTGAGTTTCTGTCCCCTCTCGCCAGGGCTGGAGTTGGTTTCTCCCCAGCTTCTCTTCTTTTCCCTCCCTCAGCTTTTTATGACTCAGTAGCAGCCAACCAGAGCCCTCAGTTTGCAATGGGGGCTCTGGTCACAATTCAAATAGTCCAGTAAAAAGCATTTACTGTGCAGGCATACCCTCCTGTCTGGTAAAAGCTATTGCACCTTCTGCAAACTTTTTGCTGCTCTTTTCTTGCATAGTTCTTAAGCACAGCTCACCCACTCAGCTTGCAGCCAGGCAAGCTTTGCAGCTGTTACAGCTGTAAGAACCAATTTTTAAGTTCTATTTAAAAATACAGTTTCCAAGTGTTACTGGTATTGAAGGAAGGAAAAAATTCATTCTTTAAACTGAACTTTTTCTGTGGTTGGTCTTGGATAAAAGGCTCCAGTCAAATATGAAATGCAGTCCCCCCCTTCTACCACTTTAAACCTGAGGTGCAAACAACCTCCCCTAATGTAACCTTATACAGAATCAGTTAATCAGAATAGTCTGAGATCTAGAATTTTAAAAACTTTGGGAAAAGAAAGGAATACTTTTTATTAGTAGGTACAGTACCTTTGACTCATTGTGTGATGTTGGACCTGTGCTGTGGTTTACCCACCTATGCAATGGAGAGGTAACTTCCCATGTCATATATATATATTGTGATGCCTAAGTCATCAGTACTCACAAAGCCCTTCAGTATCCTTTGCTTAAATTAATAGAAAAGTGTAGATCATTATTCTTTTCTCTCCTTTATGCAGCTAAAGTGAAGAGCCCCTTAGTGTTAACTGAACCACTATGTCAAGTAATCTGATAATACTAGTCAATCTTACAGGCTACTGGAGAAATATTTATTTAACCTCTGTGCCATGTAAATGAACACCTAATAAATATTTTGTGTGCTGAATTTTTTTATCAGTCCAAAACTTATCCAGACTATATAATATTGTCTAACTTCATAATGATCTTTGAGAAAAGTCCATACCTGTTAGGGATGTGTGAAGCTTTGGTTGATTTGGTGGAGATTTGGTCCAATTCAGTGGCTGAATCTCTGAATCTGAATAGAATCAGGAGACCCTTTAATCTCTCTGAATTGAATCGGAACCCTCCAAATCAATTTGGAGAAATTTGGAAAGATTTGCCAATTCTGACATAGACACAGTTTTAAATGTTTTTTCTACATACCTCAAGGTACCAGGCAACTCGTAAATGCTGAGATGGTGGGGTGTTTGCAGCATCCCACAGGAGGGCAGGGTGGTCCCCAGCACACTCAGCAGCAGACCCAGAAGTGGACCAGAAGCACTTCTAGTCCACTTCTAGGTCCACCAGGGAGCATGCAGGGAACTCCCCTGCACCCCCACAACCCCAGCTTGGCAACTGGTGCCTTCTGGGTCTGGGGAGGCACCCAGGGTCCACCCATGGCTGATCATCAAGCTGGGGGAGGCGTGGGGGGGGCAGAAATACTTTCAGTCCACTTCCAGATTCGCCACCGAGCACGCAGGTCACCCCCCACACACACACTCCTGTGGGACTCTCTATCCACCCCACAATCGCAGCGTTCATGAGCCATGCCTGGTACCTTGAGCTATGTAGAAAAAACATATAAAGCTGTGTCTATGGCCAAATCACTGATTCTCAAAACCAGCATCCAATCATTAGATTTGGATTCAGTCAAATTGAATTAGGACAGAGATCTGAATCAAAGAATCAAATCACTGTCCCCGATTCGGCCCGAATCCAAATCAAATATGGCCCGTTTCACACACCCCTAATACCTGTCCTATATCTTGGTAGTCTGAACCCACATTTTCGGAGCTTTATTTTATATAATTATTTTATGAACAAGTAATAGTATAGTAATTTCCTAACTTGGCAATGATCCATAGTACACCCTATAGTCAGTAATGACCTTCCCATGAAGAACAACGCCAGGCTTTGGAGCCGAAACATGTCACTTGCACAATTATTATAACTTCATTCATCAATCTAGTTTTATTTTTTTTATGAGTAGGATTTCTAAGGAAATGTAAGCGTAGGCACCCACTCCCATTGGAAATTGATCCCAGGCCTTTAGCAAAGGGCAGGTGGGGGGGTGGAAATAAAAAAATCAATAGATAGGAAAACCCAAACAAAACCTGGGTATGGTGAGTCTCATAGTCAAACACAGTCCCACTGACTTCAGAAGTCAGCAGGCTATCAATGGAAATTGCACTTGCATGTGCCTGAATGGATTTTAGGTCTGGTGGTTTAATATTCAGCATTCACCCAGATTTACCCTAATCTCTCCTTTATTTAGGTTGCTTTGAAACTGAGCTCTTATCCCCTTTGCTGCATGTACACTGGAAGAGGGAGGGCTGAAGGAGTCTGGCAAATCCATCCACAATCAGCAAGTCTATGAATATGTAATACAGTATGTAATAATACCTAAGTAATTCTTCCATTATGAACTCAATCCAATCCTATTATTTGATTTTGGAAATGGATTTTGAACACAGGCCTGTTTTACTAATCGGATCATCATTCTCCTATTCTCTTCCATTTAAATGTTGAGTGACATAGTTGTGTTTGGGGAATGCAGTGATTTCATTACACCAACAGAGGGAACTGCCATTCCTGTAAAGTGACAAGAGCCAAATTGGCCAGGGGAAAATAATCCCTTCTAGACAGAAGGGAACCACAAGAGAAATTCAGGAAAAATGTCACTTCTCAAACACAATGACGACAGGATTACAAAAATCTAATTAGCTGTTTCATTAGCCAAATCTTATCTGTGGTGAGGGCAAACAATGGGTATTCAGAAGCTGTCCATCCATTTTAACTACAGCCGCTCTCATGGAGATACTCCAGCTAATGTATTCTCTGCTTTCCCTCTGATTACTGAGTGACTTCAAGGAGGTATTTTGTCTGGTTTGTAAGAAATGGGGAGATTTCAAAAGTATATTAACTCCTCTGTAGTGACATATCACATGGCTCCTGCTGAAATAGTCTATTTCCTTCTCCCCTTGATAATTTGAATAATTTGAGTGCATTTCTTTATTGTGAAAATCATGTAGAAGTATATAAAGGATCAAATACAAACACCTTAAGCTTCAATGTTATATATATATACACACACACACATACTCAGAAGATTTCTAATGAACACATTCTAATTAGGCGTCATTTAAATTTTAGAGGTAAATGGAGAGCTTTCATGAACACATTTGCAAGAAGGAAGAAGGCATTCAGATTGTCAGGGGGTCATATTCCACATATACAAGTTTTTATTTTGTTAATTTAATTTCCTTATTAACAAGGAAATAATCATAAGCACAATTAAGCCATAATCAAACCATTATTGGATGTAAACCCTTTAGCTTTAAAATATGACAGCACTGATTTTTTTTAATATAAAAGTTTTCAGAAATGCCAGTTAGAGATTGCAGCTGTATATAGCCTTTATTCAGTTTTCCTGCCACCCATCCAGCATAATGTGTAGCCTTGATGACTCTCCAGCTCAGTGAAGAAGGCTCTCAAATAATTGTGTAGTAAAATTTTACAGTGATAAAATTTCTTAGTGTATCAGTCAATGCCCTTTCTCTTCCTTATGCGTTAGGAATCATCTGTTGATAGTAATAGGATAGCTGTGAAAAAACTTGAAAAATGTCCAGAGCCTGACTACTGTAAAAGTGGTGACAACAATGATGGGGGTAAGGGAAGGAGAGGGTTGAAATAAAACTTTGCTGTATTTACATCTGATAAAAAAGTGCCACTGAGTGCTCTAATCATTTGTACTTACATCGTAAGTACTATCATTTGAAGAATGCACTGAAATAAAAGTCAAGTGTGAGCTAGGATTTACTATTTGCTGTGTAGTCTACAAGCAGGGTCTACTTTATTTCTTTAATTCAAAGACCTTGTTCACCAAGGTTAGATCAAACTAAATGCCCAGTTCTGCAGATGGTTAGGGGTTTAAAAGTCCTAATAATGGTGCACCCAAGCTAAGCTAATTTACCTCCCGAGTAAGCCAGAATAAGTCAATCTAAAATGGGTTAACCCAGCCTAAGAAATACCTGTACACTTTCACTGCACAGCCTTGAGACTGGTTATAGCCCTTGAGGCTGTGCTTTTTTAACCATCCCTCCACCAAACAATCTCCTCTCACACCCACTACCCATCCCCATATACCCCCAGCCCCACAGATCCCATAGATCCACCAGCACCCCTGATGCCATTGGCCCCTTCTACCTCCAAACTGACTTACCTCTGGCTGCCCAAGCAAGTGCCTGCATGTGACAGAACCTAACTCAGGGTTGGGCAGCTCAAAATAAGCTACATACCTCGAGTTGGGCAATTCAGACACTTGTTTACACACTTAATCCTTTAATTCAAAGACCCTGACTCACCTGTGCCTTATTCTAGTTGCATAGCAGTGTAATTCAGGTGAGATTAATCAGTGCATTGGTGCAAAACTTGAGTAATACAGCAGTGATTTGAGCCCATGGTATTTTGCAGAGACAATGTCATCTCATTATACGTCCCTCCCTTGCCCCCCTCCCTTCTTCCACTGCTACCCACTTTTTCTCCTGTTGAGCCAATAACAATGGGTATAGAGGAAAGAGCCATTCCTTTCTAGGTTTACTGCATTAGGATTTTTTTCCCTAGGGAAATGATCTATTCTGGTGAACAATCCTTGGGGGCAAAATAGAGAAAGTAAGCTGGATCTCTACAGTATTAGTAAACATTATAGTGCCCATAATAGAAAATTACTTGCTAGCAAGCCTCCACAGGGTTATATGCTATCTAAAAATTAAATTTGGTTTTCCTTAAAAAAAAACAGACAGAGATGAAATCAATTGTTACAACAGGAAAAGCAAAACACGTTGCTTTCTTTTTCATGAATATTAAGTTTCTGAAAATACAAGTTTCCCATTGTGGTCAAAACCAATATCAAGTAAACAAAGCAATACTTCTGCCCCCTCCTCCCACCATGCACTTCCATTTTATTGTTTCAGAATACAAATCAAGGTAAAAATAAAATGAATACTGAGAAAAGAAAGAGATTATATTTGGAAAACCTCTTAGGAAGGGCTCTTTTTTCCAGACTGAAACATAAGGGGAAACATATACATACTCCTAAAAGGATGATGTCTTGTGAGTCTTTCTTAAGCCAAAAGTATCTTAAGTGGCAGATGCTATATGCTTCACAGAGTTCAAGACTGCACTGAGTCATTCTGCACCAGTGTAAATTAGCCCTAGAAGATCAGAAAATTCAATGCAGTTACACTGTTCTATGAGCACAATAATCAACAGAAACATTTTTTGGAAGTTTATGGGAGTGGCAATGAAATGAATCTCTTGAGCTCCTGCCTAAGAAACACAACCTTTTGTTGAGTTTAAAAGCAATTTGTATGTATTACTAATCAAAAGATATCAAATGGAAACATGATAAACATAAAGGTCAAAAGCATGGATAAAATCAAAACAAATCAATCCCCAGCCTAGCTTCCATGTTTTAAAATCTCTCCCTCTTCCAAAACTATTGGAGACTGAACTTTCACAAGAGCTGGCTTTTGTGAAAAAATATTCCCAGTGCACCTCAATCTTAAAGGGAACTTGCCCTTCTCTCTACGGGCAACTGAGGATGCTTGCTGAGTAACAAACAACTAATGAAAGAGTAGAAACAAAATAGAATGGATATATGGGCTAAGTACAGTCAAAAAGCCTGAGGCTGAATCAATTCAATCTTTGTAGGTTAGTCTAAGCTGTGTAGACTGAACCAATAAACAAGTAAATACACATTAACTTTTCATTCTAGAAATGCAGCCACATTCCTTCAGTGGCCTAGGCCAGGAGCTAGAGGGCACTAGAGCATGCTTCCTGGTTGGGCTGGAACAGACAACTTGGGCCAAAGCTAGCCCACTCACCCAGAGAGGGGGTTTGCAAGGGAAGTGCAGAGCATCCTGGGATGCTGGGGTGCTGTGAGCTAACTTGAATCTGGAGGGGATCTGAGACAGAAGTTCAGTTAACCGATTTAACCTAAATTAAGTCTGATACTATATCCCTCCAGATTTAATATGATCATGAGTGTGCTTTATACACAAGACACAAAATCTATCTGTACACATTTTGGTCATAACTATTTGCTCAGTTTTCAAATTTAGGTACAGTCAGTCCTCAGACTTATGACACAATTGGTTCCTGAAAACTGCATCTTAAGTCAAAACATTGTAACTCGGAACCAATTTTCCCATAGGAACAATGTTATAAATGGGGGATTGGTTCCTGAACCAAGTCCTGATACCTAATTTTCATAAAAAATAACCCAAAATTTTGTACTCAATCAATTATAGATGAGTAATATAGCTATGTATTTATATTGTAAATAGCAAACATTGATTTAGAAGGATTTCTTTGAGATGACTTTTCTGGACTTTTTGATGGGTTTTCGGTTGGACTTTTGGAAGGGTTCTTGGCTGGAATCTTCTCAGGAGTCTTGGCTGCAGATTTTTCTGGAGTCTTGTCTGCTTTCTTAAAGAAAGTGTCCGTGGAAGTTTGGACAGATGTTCTCCAGGGAGATGGGCAACACACTGAATTTGTTCACTGACATGGCATTGCATAGGATCAAGTGTCATGAAGTTGAAACTGGAGTCAGAAAGTTGAAACAGGGTGTCAATTTATAAATGTTGTTAGTGCTATTCATTGCAACTCAAAACTCTTAAGTTGAGAACTGCCCATAATCAATAGGCTGTTCAAAATTTCACACTGCCATGTTGAACTTTGCAAGTGCCCTTTTACATGCTCCATATCACTGTATCTACATTTCACATACATTACTGATTATATGCTTATGGTACCACAGTGAGCTATGCCACTGTATCCAGTGGTTTGGACACTCAGGTGAGCAAGAGAGTCCTAGCTCCCAACACAATCCGTACTTTTTCCTTTAAACAGATAAAATATAGAAATAGGCCTGGCAGCATAACCAGAAACCAGGATTCTTTCTTCCTAGTAAAGAGTCCAGCCTACTAAACCACAGAACTAGGTTCCTTCTTGTTTGCTATCTATCTGCTCCCATTAATCTTGATGTGTTGGCTGTACAGGGGTATAGCTTCAAGACAGGTAGTGAAGAAAACCAACTCTACACATAGGTTTGCCATTACAGCATGCTTTCTGCAAGGCAACAGGGGTGTTTACTCTCACTGGGCTGAGAAGTGCAAGAATCTAGGTCTCAATGATCTATTTTGTAGCCATGCTGGTCTGCGACAAAAATACATACAAAACTCTAAAACCCTTGGTTCAGAGGTGATATCTTTTAGTAGATCAACTAAAAATAGCAAAAAATGTCTTTCTTTGCAAGCTTTTGGGCGCACACACCCTTCTTCAGGTTGAGGAGAAATCAAAGATTGTAAAAATCCTCTTAGGTAGAAAATAAACTTCATTTTGCACAGGGGAAGCTGAGGCTGGATGTATGTTCCCGTGGGTCCCTGAGAGTCTTTGCCTGAGTTGCTCTTTGATGTGCAGATAAGGCTGATCATCCCTGGAGGTGTTAGACATCAAAAATAGGCAGGAAGGTACAAAAATCTTTCTTTCTTGCTTAGCAATGAACTTTATTTTTTCCCAAAAGTGGCTAAAATACGATATCTTCCATGTTTCAGGGATCTATTTGGTAGGTGTGTTGGTCTGAGACAAAAATAAATACAAATCTCTAAAACCCTTGGTTCAGAGGTAATACCTTATATTAGACCAACTTTTTTGTTGTTTTTTTTGGGGGGGGGGAGGTGTTTCCTATTTTTAGTTGGTTTAATAAAGGGCATCACTGTTGAACCAAGAGTTTTTGAGTTTTGTAGAATCTAGATCTGCCACTTTCTGCTCTAACAGGAGATGTCATTACACTGATTTTTTTAATATGTGTTATCTTAGTGGTTAGAGCACTAACTGGGACATGGGAAACCCAGGTTCACATCTCTCTACTTAGTTGGTGGTTTTGAATAAGGACTTCTCACCTCTAAAAAGTGTGCCTTGAAGGCAGAGATGTTGGATGTTTCAAGGTGCCATTTTCTCAGTCTTTCTTGCTAGAGCTGTACTGCTTTGCATGAAGTATTCTCCTGTTCAGTGGAGTAGGAACAAGATGACACAGATGACTGACAGTCACTAGGCTATAGAGATCCAAATCCAAATCCAAAATTTTAACCACACACACATATCATTTTGCTCTTGTATTTCTCTTTTTATAAACACTACAAAAACCTACATTTAAAGCCCCAGATATCAGAGGGTAATGGCTAAATAAGAATTCCAAAAATTGCTCATATAGCTTGTCATCACATTAATGTAAATGACTAGAACATTACCCTATAGTAATAGTTTTATATAAGTTTTGATTTTTCTCTTCATATTCTTATCAGCCTCTCGGATAGCTCTACCATTTTATAATGTATTTGGAAATTACTCCCAAATCTTTCTGGTATCCTACTGAGATCCTATGTCTGGTATACCTATTGTATTTGTCTTGTTGCCTGCACATTGAAAAAATTCCAGGCCCATTAGAACAAGAGAAAGTATGAATGACATTGTATTATCACACACGTAAGCTGAATGTCAGGATTCCCCCCTCAGCATGTTTACCTGTCTTGTGCAAAGTCTGGCAACACTGAAGGGCTGCTGAATGGGTTACAGTTACCAGTTGTTTGCCCTTTGTTGAGCTTTGTAAGCACTGAGGTACCCTCCACACATTATATTTATACTAGGATTACCACATTAATTGTGGCACAAAGAGGAAAGGCTCTATATATACACCTGATATAAAGCAGCATAAAAAGGGGAGCAACACATAAACATCTTCAATATGCAACATAGAACATTTTTATGGAGCATTTGTATGACTCCTTTAATTGGCTCATCTGATTGTCATCTCGATTGGAGGTTGGGGAAGGAGGGATGGGCCGTGGTGAAACTGAATGGCCTTCCCTGATAGGGTCTTTAAACCCCATGCTGAGCAGCACTGGCAGAGGCTTCCAGTGGGAGATGTAGCTTTTGGCTTCCTCCAAAGCATTTGGACTTTAAACCCCATGATGATAAGCTCTGGCCAGCTGGATCTGAGGACCTCACTGGGGTCAGCTGGTTATCAACTGGTGTCTTGAAGTCTGGGGCCTTAAACCAGCCGTGGTATGGTCCCTGCTGGATCAACAATCAGCTGATTATTGGCCCATTGGGAACAATATTACGGCTAGTTCTAGTCCCAGTGCAGTTCCTGGGCTGGCTAACAAACAGTTGATTTCTGAGTACCTGGGTTTCAACTAGCTAGGATCATAACCCCCGCCTCTGCCTGCACCGGCAAGTATGACATGATCGAGATCTGAATCCCAATGCCAAAACCACGTGTCCTGTCATGCATGTATGCACAAAAGCCATACTCTCAATAATAGCAGCTGATTTCTTGGATGTAGCATTTGGCATAAAATTACTGCTTTATTTCCAATCAAGATCCATGATAAGGCTGCTTTGTCCACCACGCTGAGCATTTGACAGGCTTAAAAAGTGATGGAGGGTATCCAGATTGTTTGTGCTGTACAGGAAAATGCATGTCAAGCCTTCTACCTGCTGCAACCACTGGGAGTAGCTTTTGCTGGATCTCCTTTGTATTCTGCATCTGTTTTATTTTGCTGTGCTGTCCCATAGTTGCTATTATATCCCTGAATGTTTTTTATTTGATTTGTGAATGTTTTTGACTTGATTTGGGTATGTTTGCACAAAAGCTCTCAGTAGCATCTTCAGTAAGACATTTATGGATAAAGGTATTCACGATTTCTCTTCCTTTATCATGTGCATTCAGAATGTTTAATGCAATATCTTTCTGCACAGCATCTCCTTCAGAAATACATAACAGCTTGTCGTTGGAAACCTTAAATAAGCGGAACCTTTTGAACTGCTCTTGTAGCAACTTGATATTGTTGTAATCTTGTTTCAGTCATGTCTTTTCTCTTTCATTATGATTGAAAAATGTTGTACTCATCCCAAACATTTTATTTAGGTTTTCTTGGTGATTTCTTGCTTAATTTGCTTTAGTGTGGTCATAGGATGTTCACTTCCTTCATCATCCACTAAATTGCAATATTTTTCAAGTATATCTTTTAGACTGTACACATTTTTCCACACAAAAATCTAGTTCATCAACCACTTGATGCCATGCTCTTGCTTCAGAAAAAAGAAGAATATCTTCTTGCAAAATCTCCACATGCAAAAGGAAATGAGAGACTTGTTTGTTCCCACCTGCATTCAGTATGGTAACACACCTCAGCAGCTCTTAGATCTTCAGCACCAATTTGGCAACACAACACTTCATTCTTCTCTGCCAGCCTGTGTATTGCAGTGACTGAGTCAAACAACACTTGTCTCATTCTCTTCTTATTAGAACATTTGTGGCTGAGTATGCACATAACCAAGTGAACTGCTGGACTTAGTAGTCTGCTTGATGTCCTAGTGTGTTCTTCACTTGCTGTTGTTGGTAGGGTTTCCCTTTCATTTTCTACTTTGCACAATTTTCTTAATGGTCTCTCAGTATGTCCTTTGTGTGTAAAAGAACTGTAGCAAGAACACTGCCAATTGAGGCTTTTAAAATGTTGCAGTGCAGGATCAACACAATGTGATAGTCTACCAAGAATACTGCCATAAGAAACATTTAATTCAGCAACTGTCCTACATTGAATGAGCACCTCTTTTATTTATGCAATTCCAGAAGGTGTACCTTGGTTAATCATTGACTGGAAGCCTACTTTGAGACATATGAGGCATCTTATAGATTCTGAGCCATACCTCCCGTGCTTCTCTGGACTTAGTCATGCTATTGACTCCCTTGTAGTGTTTGCTTAAGGGCAATGAGGGCAAATCCCTTGTCAACAATCTCCAGTCGAGGTTTTCATGTCGAATTATTCTGAAGCAGAACAGAGTGGATGTAGCAATTTTGCAAACCTTTCAGGTATCTAATAATGAACAAAACGGTACATTTGCAGCAGCCATCTTGGAATCCAGTGTGGCTACCACAATGGAAATGTTGTGATTCATCTCCTTGGTTTATACAATGTTGGTTTTGATACTGAAATGAATTTTCTAATCCTAGTCGGGGCTGAAATATTGGCCAAAATATGAAGTAATGGCAGCCATTTTGGATTCCAATATGTCAGCTGTATGCACTACTCGGCAGATTTGCAACATGACTTTTCTGATATGGGTAGACAACCTGTACCTGAAAAACACTGTTGCCACTTGTGGCAATGAGTTACTTATGGGGTGACATCTTTACCCTTCTTTTTTACCTAACTATAATGGACTGTCAGATTCCACAGAGGCTGCTAAGTCCTTTTAGATACACCTTTGCTTACTTAAGATCTAACACTAATACTCGAGAGTATTAGAGAACTAAGCTTTATATATGGCAACGGTGCTCCATATTTTTATCATCATAACCTTCAAATATTTTTAGTGAGAAGTTAAAAACAACCTTTGCAAGTATCCCACATTTGAATAACCACAACTGACTTCTCCATCTTAGTGAATAACTTTTGAATAACTCCAGCCCAGCATTTTCTATGGTTGGCAGTCAGCTAAAAAAAAAAAAAGTATGTGAGAACAGAATATATGAAAATATATATTCACAGTTGTTAAGCCAAGCTGGAAGGTCCCTAAATATTTTTAGACAAAGCATAATAATTAGCTTAAGCTCAGGTGATCAGAAACATACAAAGGATTCAGCTAGTAATTGCTTCCCTTTCTTCAGGTAATAGCATTATTCTTCCCCTGTGCAGGAAAAAAATGTTCCAGAAACTCCACCAGAGGAAATAGAGTCACTGCTGCAATTTCAGTATTCTTATCCACTTTTGTGTTAACTGCAGACTTTGAGGTCAGAAAGCACTTTTCCCTTTGTTAGAGAGAAAAGAAACAAAAAAATCCCAAAGGAACCTACTACACTCTGCAAAAGGTTATCTTAGAAGTACAACCATCAGTCAGGGTATTTGAAGGAAGATTGCAGTGGAATTAGTAGTCCCCACAAATGTTTCAATTCATAATCAAATTAGTAGCTCAAGGTTTAGGAAATGAATTCAAATAGATACATTCAGTCTGTGTAGGCTTCATAATTCTTCATTCCTTTCTTCTATTTAGGAGATAATAATAATTAAATATGATTTGAAATTGAATGTAATAAAGTACAGCTTAGCAATATTTCAGGATTCATAACAAAAATAATTAGATCCTCTGATATTATTTGAAACCACATGGTTATAACCCTTTATTAAACTTTAAAAAAAAGAAAGAAAGTAAGAAAGAAAGAAAATGATGAATTTGTCAGCTTTATTGGAATCCAGAATGAAACCCTGTCTTTAAAGAGATACATTATATTTTTTTATTGCCTTAGCTATCTGGGGGACATTCTTTCCTATTTTGCTTCGCCTTTCCCTATCCTTAGAAACCAAAGATTTGCAACATACACAGCTGTTCCTGTAGTTTCTTTTGTATTGTGAAAAAATGCAACATGAAAATGAAATCTCATAAAATAGAAAACTGACAAACAATAGAGAATGAAATTGAGACATTAGCCAATGTCATTATTGGACCACTAACAGTTTCACAGTACAACAGAATAATTAACCACTGGTGTCTCCTGGAATGCCCACACTATGTGTACTAAAATCATCATTTCTTGGCCACGGGATATACTAGTCAGCTGCTGGTACCTGGTTAGAACTGGAGACATTTCGTTTACTTAATGCATAGATTCTCTGCTTTACACAATTCTGACTTCTCAGTGATTGTTTTAAAACAAATTCAGTGTAGCTGGATCCCAAAGCTATTCAATATGTGGCTTTAGGTCTCGTTCAACACACAAGGGAGTTTCATGAAACTATAAAAAACCTCCAAAGGAAATACAAAATCCCTTAAGGAATTTAATTTTACTGATTTCTGGGCCAGTCTTGTGTATCACTGTCTTCTGTGCCCAAAGGATTCCTTATCATCTTGTTTTCCTTACTTTGCTATATTATGGACACAGCAGTTATTTCAATGATGTAGCTTTATTTTCACATGAAGTTGAGTGAGTAGAGTATTCCACAAAATATTTAAAAATATTTAGTACTGTTGGTACATAGAGTCATAGGATCTGCTTCTGCTTTGTGGTAAATGTGAATAACTTCTGATGTCTCTGTGAGCTCAGACATATACAACCTAAGAGTTCAGACTTTTGTGGTATATTTGTAACTTTAAAATAGTTGCTTTAGAAATAACTGCACTAAATATATAAGAAATAATCAATGGAATTAGGACTATATGAACACTGTACAAACTGTATTACAGTTTGGTGACTTACAAAACTCATTTTCCAAAACTGAGGGGGAAAGAAAAAGACTATTAATTTTAACAACACTAAAAAGAAAAAAAAAATAGAAAAAATGGCAATATATTGTATAGAAATATCTCTAAATAGAAAGTTTTCTCTAAGTTAAAGCAAGCCTATTTCAAATTATACTTATAGCTTTTTGGAAACCTTGATTTTCTCTTTAGGGATCAGTTTTTATGAAGAGTTCTTATTCTTTTAATTTGTGTGAGAAGAACTTGTTTCTTTGATGGCTTTTACTGAAACTCTCATAACTTTTTTTCTCTCTCTTTTTTTTTTAAATAAAAGAGGCTTTATTCAACAATAACAAGGGTCACACTGGGAAAGAGATGCTGCTATTAAAATCTTTGAAATGAAAAATAACGACAGTTGAAAGAGATTTTTTTTCATTCATGCTGTTAAATTGAGGATCATCATTTCTTCCTTTACTATTTCCAAGATGTTTTTTCTCTCCCAGTGTATTTGCAAAAAACTATAAAGCCACAGTTACAAAATTGGTCCTTTTAATAAAGAAAGAAAGTATTTTTACCAATATTTTCTTGTGCTCATGTTAAGAAAAAGACAGACTACCTATATCAGTTCATGTATTTACAGAGATAGACAGTGGAAGACCTAGGCAATTGTCTACATCAGAAGTTGGCAACCTACAGCCCACAGACCAGATCTAGCACACAAAGGACACCTATACAGTACACATGAAGTAAGGCTGCTCTGACATGTAATTACGATGTATCAGAGCAGACTTGGTTAATCAAGTCTGTACCACACACGAGCAGACTCCAGGGTCATGCATTTCAGCATCCCCACACTGAGAAATGGTGGTAGGAGTTAAATGACCTTTAGTTAAAGTACTCCCTTTAACTAAAGCATCTTGGCCACTATTTTTCAGCACGGGGATGCTGATACACATGATGCTCCAGGCACTTTAATTAGAGCGGCCCTTGGAGTCATTCTAATTAAAGCACCCTCCCCACCCCCAAAGCACATGTATAAATGCCCCAAATGCTTAGATCAGGCCCAGAGTAACATAGAGGATCAGCAACGTGCAGTTCAGTTCAGCAAGTCCCCTCTCTGTACTCTGTGCCATGCTGCATCATTGCTCTTCCTTGCAGAGCCCCTACCCTATCCCCTCACCCCATTTGGCATGCTTCACTCTTGGTCACTGCCAAATTCATCCCTCCCTACTGCCATTGGTCAGAGATCATCAGTGCATAGTGGAAGTGGTGATATGTGGTTGTTGGCTTAGAAACAGTATTTAAAGGTTCCAGTTTTTGGGAATTGGCATACAGGTATAGATATATGGCATTATAGGAGTTTAAGATGGACAGCAGGGGTTAATTGATTTCTAAGAGCTTGGATCACACACACAGAATTTATCACAGCCCTGGAAGCAGACAGCTGTCTAGTACAAGGCCAACAGATACACACATAGCTTAACAACTGAGGGGGCATGCCATAACACAAGATCATGCCCTTCAAGGCAGACAGCTTGTTTAACACAACAGAGACATAGAGCCTGTGAACCAAGGAAGTATGTACCATACTGCCCATAACATGAAATATGTAACACCAGCTACAAGGCCCCAGAGCAGCAGGGAGAGGGGCAGGGGGTTCTGAGTCCCAGTTTGGGGAGAATAGATCAAATTAGGAGAAGGCCAGGAAGGCTACTTAAATGTGTGACCACAGAAAGACCACCAACCAGAGATAGCCATGGATGCAGTGTCATCAGGAGTCATCAAGAGGGAAGGAGAATACAAAAGCAGAGACTTGAGCTGAATAAAGGGTCCCTCCTTCTCTTCCTTTTGGTCCCATTCCTTCTTTTGTCCCATCCCTCCCTTGCCCTTCCCTATCTTTCTCCCCATCCCCATCACTAGGAAGGGTCCCCGAGGCCATCATGGGCTAAGGGCATATGAGCAGCCCATCTCATGCACCCCACTGGAGGTGGGAGTGTAGGCCTTAGCATCTCACTTCCAGACTGCTGACATCTGACAAGACAGCCTCAGAGTAATGATTGCATCCTGACCAGATTTACTTTGACTCTGATGACAGCCCTAGGACTGGCAGATATATAGAGTTGCCTGATTGTTTTTATTGTTTATTTTCTGCTATCACTCTGTATATCAATAAATTTGCCTAGTATCATATGACAAGGTCATGCTCGATCTGAGGGTGGGTTCCCCTGCCCCAAACAAGGTATCTGGGTCCTAAATCCAGAGCCAACAGTGGTGAGAGAGTAAAAGGTAATCTGCCCATGCAAGGAGACTGGTGGTCTACAGTGGTGGGGAGGTTCAACAGTCCACCATGATGACTAGGTCAAAAAAAGTGGCCCACCAATTAAAAAGGTTGCCCACCCCTGATTTACATAAGCAGTTTTTACCTGACATATGGTATAAGATAGCTACATTATTCAGATATAGGGTTAGCTATAGATTTTTGAAACTGTGGTGAGTTTTTTCATTAACATTATGATTTCATGTAAATCTGTCTACATTTTTGTGAAAATTATCTTGAAACTTGCATTCTAATTATATTTTTTTCAATTTTTCAATTTACTCAGCAATGATGAAATTCTAAATGCCTAAGGTAGGGCTTCCCTAGTGATTGCCAATAAGACTTTCATAGGTTGCACCATCATTAATTCAGTATATATTAAATATTTGCAGAAAATCTTTCTTAGAAATCTCTCAGACATTTCTACCTAAAATATATGAGAAGGAAGGATTTGTGAATGATATATTTTATTGTACCAAAATTGTAGCTGGGATAGACTTAGGTAAGCTTTTGAATGCAGTACATGCTTCTTCAGGTCTCATCTGAAGGCACTGAATTTGAAAACTTGTCTAAATTAATGCCAACCACATAGTTAGTCTAATAAAATATATTATCCACAAAAATCAGTGGCTCTCAAGTATTTTCTGGTCCATCATGGCTATAATATCATTCCAACACTATCATTACCTATTTGCGCCCCTAAAACCTATCCCTTCAACATTCCATAGTTAGAAATATGAAGTGTGTATCCTGGTAGAAAATAGTAATGAGGTATTTGTGAGGGTATAGAACCCTATGAAAAATCATTTATCAGACTCTTGTCTGGTGCTAGTCTAGGATTAAATAATGCCAGTCTAGAATCAATGAAGTTACTAAAGAGTACTTCATAGTTGAGTTGGGAAATGCAGAAAATATTTCTATGGCACATTTTTGTGGAGGAAAAAATGGCAGTTTTTTTAAGCTGCTCATGTATTTGGAATGGTAGAAGTAAAAGCTGTAGTAGGCAGAGTCCAGAAATGCTGAACACAATATGTTTTTTATTGGAGGATACCACACACTATTATAATCCCATTAATGCTTGGTGAACAAAAACATTAAAACAAAATTGTCAAAGAATTAGGAGTGAAATTCTCAGGTGTTGTAGATTGGCATAATACCAAAAATTTGTTTTAAGACCTTTGCTTCAAAAGGTCTTCACAGTTTGTGAAATTAAATGCTTAAACAGTATTAGACTGACTATACTAAAAAGTAAATTATTCTCTTTATATAAGGAAAAAGGACAGCAGCAAATGTAAAGGCATAATCCTATTTCACTTTGTGCGTCTAAATGACAATTTTCGCCCTATATGACTTCCATTTTTGGTATTTGCACGCAGTTGAGTTCCTATTCTATGCAAATCCACACAACTCCTGAGTATGTGCATTAGGCTGTGTTCTGCTCATCAGATACACAGCTCTATACATAAGTACCTGTAAGTGGGTGCATCTGCAGGTGCATGAATGCACTTTAGGTAATGCACATCAAATCTAGTACCTCCCATTGTGCAATACTAGGAAAATGTGCATTAGCATGTCTTAATGTTTATTAACTAAAGAGCATCGGACGTGTCTACATGTGCATTTTAATGCATATTAACTATCTTAATGTGCATTAAAGTGTTACATAAAAACATGCTTTTTTACTTAATGCATGTTAAAATGGGCTAAAACTTCACTTGAAAAGTATTTGCTTTAGTTAAAGCACATTCAGCCAGGCTAATATGCCTTTTCCTAGCACCTAGCAACGGAGGTTCTAGACTGAATGCACATTAACTAAAGTGCATTAATGCATATGTAGACATGCCCACAGTTTTTAAAAGATGCTTAATGTGCATTATTTTATTTTAATATGCATTAAGTAAAAAGCATTTCTGCCCAGTGATGCTTTAATATGCATTAAAATAGGCTAATTGCCTTAGGGCACATGTGTAGATATGCCCAGTAAGTCCCAACATTAAATCCCAACAAAAACCAGGAGGAAGACCTTTCCATATATTAACTTTGATATCTAAGTTGTTAGGACACTTGCCCAGGAAATTTGAGAGATTCAGGTCTTACATCGTCCTTGCCCAGAAATGATTTGAACATGCATCTCTGACTTTCTAACATGGTACACTAACCACTAGGCCACAGAGAATGGCAGTAGTCAAATTAGTTAAAAGTCAGGCAGAAGGTAGGGCAGGGTAGCATCTTATAGACTAACTCATTCAGAGAAGCATGAGCTTTCATTGACTGCTACAGCTTACCCCATCAGATGCTATGACTTGCAGAGAGCAGGACTACTAAATAGAAGGGAATAAAGGCATTTAAATACAAAGGATAGGAAAAGGAGAGGACACCACTGAGATCGGTGAAGGCAGACTGAAGACTTCAAAAGGGATAAACAAAGCAGTTAACCCACTGGGGAATGTAGGGGTTATAAAACCTAGTATAGGTAATGGAATAAAAATCCAAAGTCTCTGTTGAGAGCATACTAAACCCAACCCAGTCTGTATATGATTTCTTGTTTGTATTCAAGTTTGCTTTTAAAATGTTGTTTAGGAACAGCTACTCTGAGGTCACTGATGGAATGTCCAGGAAAGTATTTGTGTTTGGCTTTGTATCTTTCTGGACTTGATTTCAGATTGGTGTCCATTCATTCTTTCATGTAGGGATTGTCATGTCTGCCCAATGTGGAGAGTAGAGAGGCACTATAAGCATGTGATGGCGTATATGATGTTGACAGAATAGCAGGCAAATGAACCCAAAATGTTATAACCCATGTTGTTTGGTCCAATGATAATGTAGTTTGGATTGTTGATGCAGTACAACTGGCATCTGGGTCTGCTGCAAGGCCAGTCACCTTAATGAAAATAGGAGTTAGGAAGTCTGTTGCTGGAAAGATACCAAAGCTGCCTTGATATGCTTATCATTTTCCAGGAGGGGTTGGAGGTCATTAATGATATGTCCATAGTATTCAACTTGGGGGTTATAGGTGACAACAAAAAGGATTCTGTTGCCCTTGCTGCAGGGTTGGTATTGTAATAGGTCAGCATGGGGTCTGAGTCTGACTGTCTTGATTTGAGAAGCTACAGTTTAGAGATTGTGTTATAAGTGTAGGAAACCCTGCTCCAGATCCTTCAGATGCACTAGCTGGAATCCAAGCAGATACGTATGTTAGACCCTGACACCATGTGGCGCCCAATGACTAGGAAAATGATGGTCCAATTGCGTATGGATCCTGGTACTAGCTAGAGCAGACAGGGAGCAAACACCAGCACACCTTGCTTGCAACACCTTTATTCAGAATGGAGACAGCTTCGGACAAGGGTCCCAAAAAACGACAAACCAGGGACCTGCCCTGAACAACAGTTCTTTCCAATATTTATACACCTTGGTTCATATATATATATATTAACATTTACTCTGCCCTCATCCCACCATTTGTTCCACCCATTTCTCCTCCTATCTCAAGCTCCACTTCTGGTTACTGTTTTCTTCCTCAGCATGGTATTGCCTATGCATTTCATGTCTCTCTGCTAAGAGCACATACATAAGACTTTGACCCTTATCTTCTTTTGGTCACTTTGCAGTTTCTCGCTGGTACTTGCTGCTTTTCTTGCTGACTTCCCCATCTCCAAAGCTGTATCTCTTCTTTTGTCTCCTGACACTAGTTGCTTAACACATCATGCACTTTGCACCCTATCCTTTTGTTAAGAATCTGCTTACTTAAGCATTAGCCAAGTTAGTTGCTTTTCATATATCAGCTAGCCTTGTGACCAGCAGCTTTTGCTGAGGCACAAGAAAAGAACCTAATTCAGCTGCACACTCAGTACTCCCCAAAATTAATATCATTACCCCAACATCCAAAATCCATATCTTTACCCTAACAATGTAGAGCTGGACTACTGTAGTATACTGAGGTGAAAGCTGGTGGTATGGAGGTAGGTATAGAAATTAGTTGGTTTCTGATACAAGTCTATTGGAAAACCACCAGGTTACAGGTTAGGCATCATCCAGTCCCCTCTTCATCCCTTCTCTTGAAGCTGAGTCAGTGCATCTTGCATTTACGCTTGTTGGATGCAATGGATGGAGAGCAGTCAGGGAGTTTTGCCAACACTGGGAACACACTCTAGGCTAGACTCCAGAACCTGCTCTCTTCCAGAGGAACATCCATTTCACTGAGCCACACGTATGCTCTGGCTCGTTCTCTTCCTCACACATCTCCTTTTTTGGCTACCCAGGTGCCAATTTGAAAATGAACACTGGAGAAAAGACTACCATGTGGTGGTGGTAACTTCCTTTTACTTGTCTTCAATTAGGAAATAAAATTCTGTTTTTCCAATGTTCCTTTTTCACACACATTTATTTCCTGCTGCCCAAAAAATGTCCAAACAAAGTTGGAGTTAACAAAGACATCAAAACCCCTTATTACAGAAAAGAAATAGTGATTTCACGTTAACAGTGGCAGTTATCAGTTTCAGCCTCTGTCACAGTTCAGTCACTGAGTGAAATGTAAAACAGTCAGCAATAGTAGGACAATGTATGTTTCTTCCAACCTTTGTAATGCTATATTAATTGCATCCCTACTTTGTACTTTTGTGTCTTTTTTATATATAAAAATGTAACCGTTTCTGTTACAACTACTCTTACCCTATATTGAATGGTAACTCCTAATTCAGTGTTGAAACACAGGCCTTTTGTGCTCCCCATATGAATACAATCCATTCATTAATTGCCTTTGCAAATTGGACTGTAGCACAAAAGATGTTCTAGCAACCTTCACAGTGAGAGTTCAAAGTCCTAACTTCCATATGCCCTCAACAGATTAAAAATGAAATCATAGTTTTATAGTTAGTAGGGTCAGAAGGGACCTGAGAAGATCATCAAGTCCAACCCCCTGCCACGGCAAGAAAGAGTACTGGGGTCAAACGACCGCAGCAAGGTGATTGTCTAGCCTTGCCTTAAAGACCCCCAGGGTAGGAGCCAGCACCACTTCGCTTGGAAGTTGGTTCCAGATCCTAGCTGCCCTGACAGTGAAGTAGCGCCTCCTGATATCTAATCTGAATTTACCCTGGTAGTGCTCAGGGGACCAGGGACTCCCCCAATGCCTGCTGGTCCCCTCTGACTAGTTTGTAACAGGCCACTAGATCCCCCCTCAGCCTTCTCTTGTGAAGGCTGAACAGGTTCAGGTCCCTTAGCCTCTCCTCTTAGGGCCTGCCCTGCTGCCCCCTGATCATGCGAGTAATGGTAATCATGGTAGAGATATTTGAATTTGAAAAGTAGAATGCTCAGTTTTCTCCAGGTTTGGGCTAAATTTCCAAGTCAATGATGCAGTCCTAAGGAGTGAACCATACAAAATTATAGTAAGTACAGCATGGTATGGTAGTTCATCAAAAACATGGGCTTGCAAATGTTTGCCTTGGATTTCAGGAAATTGAGAGGTGAGCATGAAGAGGGACTGTCCAGAGTTATGCAGGAACAAGAAGTCCCTGATGTATCAAAAGTTCAGATTGGTTATCTTGACTAATGCACAGAAGAAAATTTGCATGCTGTTGTATTGTATTATCTTGTATTATGCAGCACTTTCTGGCTTTGGCAATTTCCACACTATATGAGGACAGAAGAGATTAGTATAATTTTGTCCAGCTAGGTTAACATAAAAAAGTTGCCCGATTTCAGTAATATCTACATCTACTACCAATAATAGTAGTAAAAAAATAAGGTTATATATGTCATTCAAGGAAAAGGGGAAGGGAAGGAAGAATAAATCATTACTGTGCTCTTTGTAAAAATCCATTTGCAGATGAATGAATGGAACAACATGTTTAAGTGTCCAAATTATCTTACACATAGAGGGTGATATAGAAAATTACAATGAGGTTGGCATTGTGGATATAGGGTTAATGTTTTAAAAAATAATAAATATCCCTCTTCAGATATTTTCCTATTAGCTGAGTCAGGATGTTAATAGTTCCCTCTTTCCTATGCTTTTTTCTATGTTCCTTTTCTACTCCCCATGTTTCCAGCAGTGGTTGGGCTAATTAAGCTTACATTTTTATTCTAAGTTTTCATGAAAGTGAAGAAAACAAATTGATAGAAGGTAGGTCTGGTCAAGAGGCTCTTTACCCTAGCAGATAAAGGCTCAACAAGTTCTAGCAACTGAAAAGTGAAGTTAGAAGTAATTAAATTGGAAATAAAGAAATATTTCATTTGGAAATAAATGTTATCAACAGTAAGAGTAATCAAAGAGTAATACAACTGAGCAAGGGAAGTGATTGGTTCATCATGACTTAGAGTTTTTAGAGATAGGACACCTATTTAAAAGCCGTCTTGTAGTCCAGCACAAATTGTCATGGTGTTATGTGTAAAATAGAAAAGACTAATTGCCTCCCCTACAAGAACTACTGGCAGAAACACCAAGACCTGTGTTATATAAGTTGATTACATTATCATAATTGATTTGTCAAATGAGTTATACAACAAAATGAGCAGCATTTGCTTGTTTGAAAATTATATTAAATAAGTTTTGGAAGAAAGGTGCTAACTTTCCTTCCATCAGTTAGAAACCAACAATGAACCAATTAATCTGTAAAGGTTCAATGATTATCAGATAGATGATCTGTGACTGTGGTGTTGTAACTGGTAGGGAGAAAACTGCTATTTCTTTCATTTTTTTTGGAGTGGAGATGGGTCTCTTTCCCATTGACATAAGAAATAATCAAGAATACATAACCACATCCTTCACTGTTCCAAGGCAAACATAATAGCTACATCATTTGGGTACATTAAAATGTTATGTACTTATTATGTAAAATAGTGTCGCAGGCTATGGGTGAATTTTGCTCAGCTAACCAGATACAACCAATAATAGAAAACTAATTAAAGGGTACTTTGTCAAAGTAGGGCATGGGACCATAACCAAATATATTCCCATTGAGCTAAATTGCAATTTTGAGGCTAAATCTCCATGTAACTGTTTGAAAAATTGTCCTTATGGATCCGATTTAGAAACAAGACACAAGAACAGATTGCTTTGAAGAGAGAGTCTCAGTGTTCACATTCACATTTCTGGCTCCATTCAGCCAAAGTTCAATCTTAACAGTATTTATGGGTAGTTCTTTGGAAAATATGTATTCTATAATCTCCCATGGAAAAGTAAATGTTGAGAGATCAGTAAATATGTTTTTAGGCACTATTTAAATTACATATTTATTATGTTCCCAAGAGATTGAAATGGTTGCTTGGAGCTGTTCCAGTCTGTGATGCAAATCTATTTTTAATGTATTTTATTATGAAATTGCAGTCTCATTGGACTAAGAAACAAAAAAGAACTATTAGGTCATCCTGCCTACCTCCCTGCCAAGGCAGGATTGTTTCTATTAATTTAATAGATCATATGCAGAACAAATCAAGTAATATTAAAACCATTCAGTTTCTGAATTTATGTCAAGTTACTATCAGCTTACTACCCCCAGCCAGAAGAGAAAAAAGTCACCATTCTATGTAGTAAGAATTAGCTTTTTTGGTACAAATAAGCAATCAGTTTGGGTGTATTGTATCTTTAAATGTTGTTACAAGTTAGGCTCATGAGGCTTATTTGCAGGTCTGTTATTTCTCTTTTGTGACAAAATAATCGCCAGGGAAAAACCACGAAGTAAGTGGAGTGACTAGACAGCTACACACTGGCCATGTCTACATGAGACACTGACTGCGCAGTAGCTTGAGACTACTGTACAGTAGTGTCACATGGCAGAAGCCGTGATGCGACGCTACTGTTTGGTAGTCCTGTGCTGCTGCAGTCAGCATCAGAAAAAAACTGTTTGTCAGCACTACTTGGGTTACTACACAGCCCTTTAGTACTTATTTATTTGAGTACTAAATGACTGCACAGTAACAACTGCACAGTCAGCATTTCATGTGGACACAGCCACTGATGTTTTGCATAGAGTGTGGCCATAGGATTAGTCCAAGGTTCAAGTATTGCCATTCAGTTTACACTCTTATCTGGCAACTACTGTTAGTAAAGGATAGTTAAATGCATCTCTCTGGCTGTTATAAATTATACTGGGAGATACCCTGGCCCTCTGTCCTGCCCAAGATGCCCCAGGATACACTGGCATTATTCCAAATAAACATTGGAAACATCTATAACTTGTTTCTATAAACATTTTTTAAAGATTTGCAATAGCATGTTGCATACATCATCCATTCATCCTCACCCACAGCAACTTTATTTAACAGTCATAACTTCCTCCAAACCATACGTAAAGATGTGGGTGCAAAGATGGCTTCTCAATATGCCAACCTCTTCATGAGCCACCTGAACGAAAATTTTCTAGCAACCTGTACCATCAAACATGCACTGTCGTTGCACTGGGGAAACGACACCCAGTTTCCATAGATGATACTTTTCATTACTGGAATCACTTGTAGTCTTCCACCACATGTTTTACAACCATCATCCCTTGACCAAGCTTGCTCTGGAATACTTCTACACTAACATCAACTTTCTAGATACCACAATCCACATCTGGGATGGCACCCTATAAGACATAATATAAAAAACCATAGACAGCCACAGTTACATACAAAACACCAGCAGTCATCCTAAGTGCACCAAAAAAGCTGTGATCTATAGTCAGACCCTATATCTGTATCTGTTCTGAGAAGAACGTTCATGATACCCATCTGGTTAGCTTATAATCTGTCTTTATACAACAAAGATGCTCCAGTAACGTAACAGACTGTGCATTTGAAAGACTTTTCCAAATACTCTGCAGTAACTTGCTACAATACAAAAATAAATCCTTTTGTGACCACCCATCTCATGTGGTCATCTACCACCCCATACTGGAACCACTCAGAGCTGTCAAATAGCTACAGCCCACACTCAGCAAACCTTGAGAGAGATATTTCCCATCCCTCTGCTCCTCAATTTAAAAAAAACAAAACCTATTCTTGTCCAACTCACCATCCAAAGCAAATCCCCCACTTCTCAACAGACATCAAGTGGAACACAGCCTTTCCTTAGCAAGAAATGCTTAACCTGTCAACACATTCCCACTGCTACTACAATCACCCTCCATCTTTCCCAAAATGTAATACATCTCATCCAGGGCACCAAACACTGTCATGGCAATTCTGTGGGTAATACAAACAGCAACTACACAAGAGAAGAACTCTCACAGAAAACACAAAAGACAGAAACACACATAGACCATTAAGAATACATTTCTCATGGAACAGCGACTCCCTCTCTAACCTCACCATCTTTGGGCTAAAGGGAAATCTACCTAATACACAAAAGGTGCACTTGGGGAAAAAAAACAAAACAAAACAGATTTTCTTAAGATTTGCAACATGCTATACAAATTATCCAGTTCAACCTTACCCACAACGATTTCACTTTCATAAATGAACAAAAATTCATAATCTGTCTGGACAGTAAGAAACAAGAATTTAGCACTGAAACTGGTTGTATGGCACATTATGGCCCACCTGATCCTTGAATTCTCCCCCCATGTTTCATAGTTTCATAGTTAGTAGGGTCGGAAGGGACCTGAGCAGATCATTGAGTTCAACCCCCTGCCATGAAAGGAAGGAGTACTGGGGTCAAATGACCCCAGCAAGGTGTACATCTAGCCTCCTCTTAAAGACCCCCAGGGTAGGAGCCAGCACCACCTCTCTTGGAAGTTGGTTCCAGATCCTAGCTGCCCTGACCGTGAAGTAGCGCCTCCTGATATCTAGTCTGAAAGTGCGAATGACCCTTCTTCCTTTTGATAGGACTTGATCTCCCAATAACAAGCTTTTCTACTGCTAATTGTTTGTCTGCTACCCCTGGAAATCTCTCCCTCCCACCCAAGAAATGTTTTTTCACTATGCTGTGTACGCTCTCACTGATTAGACCTGATGAAGAATCTTGCATTTGAAAGCTTGTGCAACTCTATCCTGACTACGCAGTCAATCCAATAAAAAAAAGATATCGCTCTAAGAAATCCTTGCGTCTTGCATAATTCCTGGACCACAACATCATTTTAACACTTAGTTGGAATATTAATGCCATCCCATTTTAGTCGGAGTGAAAGGATTTAAGAAAACATGTAACTTAATTTTTACAGATTTATTGCTTGAGCCACTTCAGAATCATCAGCTTCTAAGAAAACCTCCCACTTAAAATCAATGAGAAGTTGTACTAAAAACACTGACAACGCCATATAGATCTTAATTTTATTCCATCCCTATCTTAACAGAATGTAGTGGGTGATTTAGGACAATGCTTGACTTAAGACACTGAATAAGACCCCTGGGATTTAGCCAATTGTTTACTGTTTGCACTTGACTCAGCTTGAGTACTGAGATCTAGATTATACCATCTTTATTTACACTGCTGATTCCTTATTGGTATTTGCAACTCTAGGAAAATAACTCACTTCTTTGAGCAAAGATTGCTTAATCTGACCCTAAAAACAGCAGTATTTTCATTATTATTTCTATTCAAGTTACATCTTCATGCCCAAAAAACATCAATCATAATTTCCCATAGCATAATAGTCTATTACAATGAAAACAAGCTTCCAGATTTTACTCCCAGCCAGTCAGGAAATAAAAGGAATGCTGTGAATCCCTTGGACCCCTTTACAACCCCTACCTGTGGACCCCATGTCTAAACACAATGCAGCATTTCTTTGGTTATAAATATTTCAGAGAATGCTCTAACTATATAGAATGGCCTTTACTCACATTTAAAATTAATTCAAACATTTATATTAACACTACATCTTGTAAGCCCTTTTCAAGAAACCAAATTTTGGGCTTAGACTATCTTCTGGGAAGCTGACTAGGGAGATCAATTTAGTCTTGGAAAAAATAATGGTCAGGATGGCTGTCATTGAATTGCACAATGTAATAATGTGTGTTCTGCAGTACAAGATGATCAGACTAAGCAATGTGCAGGAAATAATAGATGGATTACAAACGTGGGCTTCTATAACTATGCTGGGGTCATATCAACTGGCCAGTATCCCCTGCTCCCAAATGCTTTTGACAGTGCTAGTAATGTTTCTGAGTGCAAAGATACTTTTTAATTTGATTTCCAAGTTGGATAAATGAGGTTACCTATAGTGATAGCTGAAGAAGTTCTATCAAAACTCTTTTTTACAGGAAGTTGGGCTGTCAAAAAAATGCCACTTTTCCTTGGAAAATGCTATTTTGTCAAAAAGTACTTGATAAATGGAATATTCTCATGGATTATTTCATGAAAATAAATTAAAAAAAAAACTATTCTTGTCCAAATTTGTGGGGAAGGGAGGATGCAACCTATTTTCTAACTGATTCTAATGATTAGGCTACATACTGATCTGAAACAGCCAGAAAATAGCTATGCCATCTCTTATAGGGTACGAAACAGTGAGCATGAGCTGAACTTAGCTACATTTCCATTTGAACATTATTACAAAATTACAGATTTTGCCACAGGGTTATAGATAAAAATCTTATAAGTGGCTAAAAGGTGGTCAGTCTTTTTACACACTGGCTGCTCCTCTGCTCATGTACCTGTTATGTCAGAGTTACGTCAGAATCAGTGAAATCTAAACCACAATATTCAGCCTAACTAACTCTCCATGAAATTGGGCTAAGTTACTGCTGTTTAATTTTCTCTTACTGCAGGGTAAGTGTTGGTGCTTGCACAATTACTGTAGAAGATATGATTTTCTGTAAGTCCATACTTACTTTTAACTCATTGTAATTTGTTCATTTATTACTACTCAAAGACACATAGCTACATATATTTGAGTGCCATTATATAACTATACCTGTATTGAAAAAGTCAAGGTAAAATAATATTTACATAAGCATAAAAATATTCATGGCTGTGTAAATTTCTCTCTAGCATTTTAGTTTGCATTGTAATTTCAACATTCACAATAGAGAAATATAAATTTATTCAAAATTTGCATATTATTTACAACACAGCATTCTATGTATAAATGGCAAAACTAGAATGCTATTGTAGCACAAAATGCAGTTTGAGTAATCAAAAGAGTTTTCTATGGCTAAGAGCTCTTGTCTTCTTGAGTATGATAGAATGGCAACTGTTAAAATGGGAATTGATAGGAGCTGTATGAGCCTTGCCAGTTCCCTTTCATTTCCATTCTTTGACATGCATGCCTGGATTAGCTTTTCTGACTCCTTGTTCCTGTGGGTTTACTGCTTGTTTCTCCCAGCACTACATACCTCCTTTCTCTCCCCCTGCACCTCCCTTGTATTTTGTATTCTAATTTCTCTCTTCTTCGTATACGCAGTACCTGATGAACTGGGCTTCAGCTCACAAAAGCTTGTGCTATATATACCTACGTGGGTTAGTCTGTAAGGTACAAATCTACCCTGGCTTCTACTAGATTTCAGATTAATGTGCATAACTACATCTCTCGTCTCTCTTCCATGCCATGCCTTTACATCTCCCACAGCCTTAGAGTACACATTGCCCTTTTCTATAAATTTGTTCTTCTTTTCCATGTATAGAATCTATCCACTGGAAGCTCATCTTACCTTCAGCCTCCCCTGCCATTACTGCAGAAGGAAAGAAGCAGTGGGGAGAGGCGGTGTGTGTGGTGGGGATTGGGGGGGTTAGATGGTCGGGTGAATATAACAGGGGAGCTCCTGTTGCTCCTTGTCCCATACTGCCTACACCCCTCACACCACTTGCCCCCATTGCTGCCTAACTCGACCAAGTGCTTGTATGCCCTGGCCACAGACCCTTCCCAGTAGTCCCTACCCCACTATTACTTTGCCTTCTAACCTGCCTGTACCCTCATGCATGTCCCCCCTGGTGCTGCCCTCCCTCCCTGATGCGTCCTCATGTCTGGTCCATTCTCACTGCCTGTTTCCGCTGCCTCCCCTGCCACTGCTATTCCCCCCACTTCTGTCTTCCCCCTGCCTCAGCTAGGATTTTCTTGGGTTTAATATTAATGCAGTAGAATGCTCTAGATTTACATTATCTATTGCTACAAAACTCTCACTGAGATCAAGTTGGGCCAATCATGAGGATTAATGCAAGAAGAAGTTATTACCATTATTTTAAACTGAAAGGAAACTCAATGCAGATATTGATTCTTACAGTGATTGTCTACTCTCCCTAACTGATGTCAGTAATAAAAGATGTCATATTTTAGCATTCTTCACATTAGCTTCAGTAGGAAATTGCCTTTAAAAAGTGAAGGCAGAACATTCCCCCAACCTTAAATTAAAATAATATTTCAGTTTAGGAAAAGGATAATTTCCCACACTGAAGGAACTCTTGTAAAGAAAAGAAATGGGAGTGAGAAACTAGGGACAGGATGTTTAACTTTTCCAACTGCTAAAAAGAACATAACACTCCACAGGCAGATAGGCTCCACCTGCAGACTTCCTTTTAAATAGCTTGTAGTATCTCTAGTTTCCTGATGATGCAAACTTCGACTTTATGGTGCATAAAAAGGGCCATGGTAGTATAAAAGGCCCTTAAAATAGACCCCAGCACAGTCACTGAGTTAGTCAGCTAGTCTACGTCCTGGTGAAGAGGGTATAGTGGACTGGGAACAGCCTGCCAAGGACAAGGTCACAAGTGTTGTTGATATAGTTGTATGGGTTACATCCGCTCTCCAGCTTAACAAAGTAGTCCTTGCTGGATTCTAAAACAGCCCTTGTTTTGCTGTGTGATTAGGTTCAGCTCCTCAATGAAGTAACCAGCTTAGCATGTTTGCTGCAAACTATACTATGAATCTATGAGATGAGAGCATAGATTGGGAGCTCCTTCTGGCTTTACATTCTGCTCCTATCTCAGTTCCTCGTTCCCAGATTTACTTCTTACGGATTTTGTTGCTAGACTTTTGGGGGTGTCCAATGATAGAACATTAAAATAAAGGATCCTGTATTGGTTTAATACATACAGTTTTTGGTAAGTTATCAAGTTATACTGCTAAAATGTTTGGAAAGTATATATGACATCTAGCAACTTTTTGAGGTTTCTCTGGTGAACTCTGCTCCCAGAAGTCAGCAACATCTGGGACACAGTTCACCATGCTGCAGAGAATCTTGGCAGTGCTGTATTCCAAGAAAGCCTGGAATTACTGAGGGTGTTGTTAGATGTTACTTTTCCCATGTGTTAAATGCTCTTAAGTTGGGAATGTCCAGGCATTGAGCCATGAAAAGATGAGCTGTGTGCCCTCTGAGTATCTTTAAGAGTCTCTTCTGGTGAGAATCATCTCCAGCTTCTGTTAGACACCTTGTGCTGCAGTAACATCAGCCTGCTTCAGGGAGTAACACCAGGACTTTGCAGTCCTCTGGTATCCCAGGATGCATTGCTCCCAGCCCTCACCATGCAGGCAATTTCTGGACTGGCAGCCAGGGAGAGCTAAGGAGATGTGGGTGAGTGGGGAGATGTAAGAGGGGGATGAGTGGGGAGTCAGTGGAGAACCGCTGGAGACCAGAGAGCTGGGCAGAGTAGACACAGGATGGCTAGGAGCTGCGAAGACTATGCCCCCGCTAACCACCTCTCTAGTGAGAAGTCAGAGATGTATATGTTAGAGAAAGTATTAACACTTAACATGTGACTGCTCACTGCATGTTCTAACTTTAATATCACCTAGCAGTTCTTAGAGTTCACACATGTGACTTGTAATGTGCAGCAACCCTTTAGGGTGGTGTCACACATTCAGCTTAACACTTTCTAAGTGAAGTTAAAATGAAAAGGCACTTTCAAGCTCTTTAGCTTGTCAAGTTCCTTCCTGGCATTGTCAAGTTGTTCTCTTTTAGGTCAGGGTTATCTTCTAAAAAATTCTAAGGGCTTTGTTATACATTTAGCGTGTGTTGACTGCACTTAAAATGCTGGCACCTAAGAATTTAAGCAGGATAACATGTGCTAAGTGCTCTTGTATCATAGCAAACTTACATTTCTTTGAGCAAGAAGTATCCCCTCATTGTACTGAGTAACATGTATTGCTTTAATGTGGGACTGCTCCATGGAGATATTGATTAAGTACAGATGCTCAAAAGGCCTCAGGTGGAAGTGCTTCTAGTATTTACTCAGAGTGCTCTAGATTAGATTGGGAGCAAACAGAACAGATGTTTTCTGCTTAGTTGGGGGGTGGGGGGCAGTGGGGAAGCTTGAAGCCTGCCTGTACTTGCTGAGGCCAGCAGGAGAATGCGCAGAATACAGATCCCATTCCTCTCCCCAGCCCTCCCACCCACCAGCTGGCTGCTGTCAGTGCCAGTGCCTGGGGAGTGAGCAGAGTGTGGGGGAGGGAGGAAAGCCCTCTTCCCCTGCTCCCCAGTCCCTCAGTTTCTCCCAGCTTGCTGGCTTGGGTCCTGTGGGGGCTGGACCAGGCCAGGCCCATGCAGCAGAGGGGCTCCATTTCCTCCCTCCTGCCCAGCCACACAGGGAAGAGACACAGCCTTTTATGTCTCTTCTCTATGACAGCCCAGTGGTGGGGCTGGGCCAGTGCTCATCAAGAGCAGATGAGCACTGGCCAAGGCAAGCACACCACCCTGTGAGAGGCCCCTGGGATGCTGGGGAATGTGACCTAACTTTACTTGTGATGAGATGTGATACAGACTTTTGATAGAGCACGCTAAACTATAGTGCTTTAGACTGATACCATGTCCATCTAGGGTTAACTTAAGCAGAATCTGCCATTTTTACAGTGCTTTATGTGCCATGAATATGTGTTGAGTTATAGCTGTAGAGCACTTTCGGAACACTTAATGAGCAATAAGTGTAATGTCTCTACCTAGCCAGTATGATCAATTATGGTCACAGGGCGGGTGCCCATAAACCAGCTAATTTTCATTGTCAGCACTGAGAATGATTGCACCGAGTCAATTCAAGACTCTGTTGCAGTACTGCAATCTATATTTAGATTGTACTAAGCATTAACATGTGACTGTGCAGAAAAATGTCTAAGGTGTATTAATGCCTCCTATGATCTAAATATAACTCATGCTAAGTGTAACATGTAACAAAGCCCTAACCTTAATAGTTCATCACACTCCAGTAATTTGCAATTGTTGCAAGTGAATGTGTGACAAGGCCCATAGATATATGCTATATAGGGGCATGTTTGCACAGCAGCTGTTCTGGTGTCCATGTAGACCTATCTAAGCTGGCAACAGACTAACTTTTGCAAGTATTGCTAGTAGTACAACTGTGTTATCGTGAAACTCAGAAGAAGCTGTGACACATGTCTGTGAAAGTAAGTAAATTATTGGGTATTTAGTTTTCACCAAGCTCCATGTTTCACAGCAGCTGCCTCTGGAACTAGAAATATGAGGTAGCTAGTTTTAAAGCTGGCTCAGGTATGTTTGTTACACTGTAGTTACTGTAACAGCACAGGGTCCTAGGGGTGGCTGTGAATTCCCCTAGCATCCCCTACTATGCCAAGGTGATATTAAAAGCACCCTCACAATCTCGCCCGCCACATCATTGATGTTAATAATGTTTAAGGGAGGCTGCCCTTAGTCCTCTTTGACACGGTGCCCTGATGTCTCCCAGTCCGTGTTCTATCTTGAGTGACTCGGTGCACCCCAGTCTTAGGGGCTATGCATGGCTCCAACCACCCCTGTACCACGCCCCAAGTCTCGCAGATGTACCAGACGTTGTTTGGTCGATTTCCTTTTCTGTGCCCCATGGGCGCTCGCTGGCTTGCCCCGCAGCCTACACCTCCACAGGCGCTTGCTGGCTTGCCTCGCCCTGCCCGCAGTGGGGCTTCTTGCAACTGCCCACACTGGGGCTTCTCGCCTTAGGGCTCAGGCGGCCTCAGCCTTACCTGGCCCCTTCCCAATCCTCTGCTCCCCTTCTCAGGGATGGGTCAGTGCACCCCTGAATGTTGTGCCTCTCTGGCACCAGGGTCCCCACGCTACCGTGGAGCCCCTATGAAGCCCCTTCCAACCCTAATAGCCTCACCCAATCCTCTGCTGTAACAACAACATCAAAACAATAACACAAGCCCCTGGGCTATAACACAAAGTTAAACCCCCTGGCTAAACATCCTCCAACCACGCCACCTCTCACCCATGTAACTCACAGCTGGTACTTTCAGGCCTTATTCTCTTTCCCACCTTCAGGCAGTACTCCTTTTTCCTATCTGCCAATGGAGAGAGAGAAAGGACTCACCACCTCTAATCTGGGTCTTATAGTAGTCACCAGGTGTGGGCCCCTTAGGTCCTCCTGGTTGCCCCTAGCAACCAGCACCTGAGCCCATACTACTGCTTTTCAAGTAGCAGGCACCTTAGTGCCCTGCTACAGTCACCAAAACAGTGCAGGATTGGGAAGGCAGAGAAAGTGATCTTGAAACCCTTCTTCCATGGCATAACTCAGGTGGGGTGACAAGAGTAATTGAACCAGATGCTAATGGGGATGGCAGGGTAAAAAACTTGTTTTTTGCCACAGCTGCACCATTGTGGTGGCAGTGGCAACCAGATATCCTTGCATGCAGGAGCTGCCCAGGGTACTTTAGCCCAGCGTTTCCCAACTGGTATGCTGCAAGGCACGTCGAGGTGTGTTGCAAAATTTTGGCCTGGAGTCACACACCCTGCCTGCTGCCACCATGGACACACAGACAGATAGGAGGTGCCCTACTCTGCACCTGGCTGCTCCCCCTCCCTCCCCCGGTCCATGCCCAGCCGCTCAACCCCCACCCCCAACTCTGCACCTGACCACTTGTCAACCC
>NW_017729025.1:107133074-107135757 GCF_001723915.1 Gavialis gangeticus | reverse complement strand
CCGCCCCCGCCTCCTCCACATTCGGCCAGTTTGCCATGGGATGGGAGAGACCCAGTACATGTGCCGCCAGAACCAAAAGGTTGGGAAATGCTGCTTTAGCAAGTACTAAATGACTGTGTAGTAACCACCAATGCCGGATGGGTCATTTCTGACCCTACTACATAGTAGCAATGAGCTACTGCACAGTAGCAGTGGCATTACAGTTCATGCTTGCCAATACTACATCACCATAGCGATAAGCTATGTCACCATAGCTCATTGCTAAGGCCATGTAGTGTCTCATGTAGACATGCCCACTGTTGCCATTAAAACCGAGATTGGATATTTCCACTTTTTTTTCTATTTTGTAAAACTTTCAAAAATAAATCAGGAAATTTTTATCCCTCTGGAAAAGTGGTCACTGTTTTCCTGTGTTTCCTGAACTGTAGTAATCACTGAAATCTTGACACTAAAGCTATGTCAAAATTCTTCCTGGTAATGAGCAAATACAGGCTTACTTCTAGTCACCAATGCTGCATTCAGCATCACCTTCTTATTCCAGTTCCTAGTCTTGAATTAAAATCTTATCACTTCATGATTTATGACCACATTCATTTATTGATGCTATCAACCAGGTGAGATGAAAGAACAAAAGTTCAGGCTCTTTTCACCTGAACTGGACTGACTAAAATGTATAGTACTTTTTCTCATTCTTCTTCTTCTGCCCATAATCTACTAAAGCATGCACTTAATATTGCAACCAAATGTTTACCTTTTCCTTCTCCACATAATTCCTTTTAAATTTTCACATATTTTACTTTATAAGCCAAGTTAAATCTTCCACATTATGCCCTTGGAATTAGCAATCTGATTTCTTATTGAAAAAAAAGAAGTCTTATTTTATGGATGAAATAATTTGAAGCTTAATCATTTGTCTGAATGGGAAGTAGGGGCAGAAAAAATAGATCTTCATTTTTAAAGGCACATTCTTTACCATCACTTTGAAAGCCAAACTTCAAGACAAAGCAATCTATACCTGGGAAGATTTAGTTTCTTTTATTTTTGGGGGAGGAAAAAAGTGTTCCTCTAGCATTTTGGATTCCTACAGTGCAGTGTAAAAGGAGCAGAAAGGTAAAGCAATATTGTTCAAATAGGCTAAGGCTGCACCCTTTGTTTAGGCAAAATCTCTCTTTAGAAGTGGAAGTTTTCCTTTAGCAAGGAGCTAAATCTAAATTGTGCTAAAATACATTTTTAATTATTATTGTTCTCCAGTATGAATTAGTGAGTCTGCACTGCTTTGATCGACTGAAGATTACCCCTTTTGTAAAGGAATCTCGTAACACAAAGCTGCCACTGTTGTTCCGGATATCACCCTTTCACTAAATTGTTACGGAAAAATACAAATTAGTGGGTTATCTCCTGTACCATTATCTCCTGATCCCTAGCTGCTGGAATGGCCTCTTTGAAGTTGCTGGAACACCATATTGAAAATCCTTATTTATACTTGGATTGACTAGTATCATGATAATACTATGATAAGGAGGGCATGAAAGGTGGTTAAAGAAACCTTGCTAACTTCTTTTCCTCCAGGGATGCATTCTTCATTTGAATCTAGGTATTGGAAATAAGATGTCCACTGGTAAGCTTTGGCTAAATTATTCTGTGGTTATCCAAATGCACAGGCTCCGTAAGCACAGATCTCACAAGGATTGAGTGTGTCTATAAATTTAAGAACATAACAGGAACCTTTGATTGAAGTTGTATGCGGTCAATGATATCCACAACCCCAACCAGCTGATAGACTAAGAAATTGTAGTTAATATTAGGACCATAACTTCCATTAGTGCACTTCACTCTGCGATGCTATATTTATCAACCTGACAGTGTGTATATAGATAAAAATTACATGTTTTTTTGTGGGGGGGAGTTACGTTTTCATGTGTTCTGTTGTTTGTAACTCTTTGGGTCCTCAGAGTTTGTTTCCTACTTGTCCATATTCTTCTACCTAGACTGGAAAATAAAATGAAAACAAAGGCACAATATCTACTGTTTCCAGCTTGAAACTATATTTGATAGAACTATATTTAATGTATTGGGCACATTCTGTCTCCAAATGAAATGTGACATTTTAGGGCATAACCTTAATGCCCAATGAATATAGGGGAGTCATAGAGAAGTAGGGCTGGAAGGGGAATCCAGAGGTCATCTAGTTCAGCCCCCTGCCTGAGGCAGGATTGTCCCTATCCAAACCATCCCATACAACCATACTCCAAACTCTACATAAGAGTACTCTCCACCCAAACACAGCATAGACTGAACACCTTAATCTCCCACAGATAAAGCAGGGGAACCACAGCAGCCAGTGTCCTACTTCTATAAAATGTTGTCAATATATGCTCAAGGGGTCCCAGGTAGAGGGACAGTCTTTCCTGCTACAGAGGAAAGCAAGAAGCCCACAGTCCATACCAATCCAACCACATTGTAATATTCTTTCCTGATCCCAAATATGGCAATCAGCCTGACTCTGATCAGAGGAGCAAGACCCTCTACCCAGAAACATCCATCTTTGTTGCTAGCTGGAGAATCAGCACACTCCAGTTGAAGTCCCCAGCTGTATCTGTAGCCAACACCCAATGCCTCTGGGGAGGCTTAACCCCCCCGACACATAGAGCAGAAAAGCGGGGGGGGGGGGGGGGGGGGGGGG
>NW_017729025.1:107121258-107133064 GCF_001723915.1 Gavialis gangeticus | reverse complement strand
GGGGGGAGGGCAGGAGCAACCAGCAAAGCCCAGAAGAATGGGAAATACCCACAGTAGAAAATAGGCACAGCTATGCCTATATAATTTCTAACCAGTAGCTGCTCAACCTCTTCAAGACCTCCAGTGATGGGTCCACTACTTCCCTAGGTAGTCTACTCTACTGTCTAACTGTTCTAACAGTGAAGAAGTTTATTTTGAATATCCAATCTAAACTTATTTTGCTCCAGCTTCAGGCCATTGGTCTACATGCTTCCCTCTGCATCAAGAGAGAAAATGTGCTTTCCTTCTGCTTTATGCCAGCCCTTCATGTATTAGAAGATTGCTATCATGCCCGCTCTTAAGCACCTTTTCCACAACCTGAATATATCTAACTCATTCAGCCCCCCCTCATATGACTTGCCTTCTAAGCCCTTGATCATCTTTGTTGCCCAGCTGTGGACTCTTTCTAACTTCTCCACATCCTTTTTAAAATGTGGACCCCAAAACTGCAAACACTACTCAAGGTGAGGCCTAGCCAGTGCTGAGTAGAGAGGCACTATTACTTCCCGTGTCTTGCACCTAATGCTTCTATTAATGCAGCCCAAAACCTCATTGTCTTTTTGTGTGGCTGCATCACACTGCAGAATCATATTAAGTCTGTGGTCTATGAAGACTGCCAAGTCCTATTCCACAGAGCTTCCATACAGCCAAGTGCCCCTCATTTTGTATTTGTGTTTTAGATTATTCCTCCTGAGGTATAGCACCTTGCATTTTCATTTTCCCTATTTTCATCATTGAGCATTTAGAAGTAATTACATTGACATTTATTTATATATTTCAGCAAAATATTTGTCCTAGTGGCAGTTTTATGTTTCCTTGGTTTTCATACAACCTCCCATGCCTGGTACTATTCCAAAGTGACTACTGATTTCTAATTAAATTTAAAAGATCTCAAGATAGTTGATATGACTTGATTACTCTTAAATTCTGTACAGTAGCAGATCAAACCTCTCACACAGAGCAATAAACTTTGTATTATAATGCTGTGTTTATTTCCACAGGGATACCATTGATTCCAAACAAGTGAAGACAGTGCATCTCAAGGTAGGCTATATGTCTTACTGAACTTTCTTTAAAGAACCTATAAGTATCCAGGATCATATTCACACTCACCAACTGTTTCACATGCTGTAAATATGTTTGCAGTTTAACCAGTATGAGATTACAAACTGGATCAAATAAAACCCTCTTTAAAATTGTCCAAATAGGAATCTGTTAAAAATTCAAAGTAATGACAAACTATGAATATCCTTCCATTAGAGCCCTATTGGTGGAGACAGAGTTGGTATCTTAGAACTATTTCTACACATACCTTTTAATCACCCTGTGTCTGTAGTCTAATTATGAAATATATGGGCCTAGATACAACTTATTAAATTAAAATTCAAGAGGAGAATATCCTCTTGATTTGATTTGTTTAGAGAGTAGAATTAAAATCCTAAATTATTTAGCTTGCAATTTTTCACTTTAGCTTATGTGGTGGGTTTTTGTCTTCCTTATATGAAGTTCTACAGTTTATATTTAATATTTGGCTGTTTATATAAACGTACTGTTTGATACAAAATCTATTTAGTACTTTGTCTCTAAATTCACTTGCAGTAAGATTCACTGGCAATAGGATTCATTTCATATATCCAGATAATTCTTAGCCTTTTTGCTGATACAGCCAATAAGGGTATTGCATAAGGATGACAGCATTTATCGTTTAGAAATGTTGAAAACTTAACCCTGACCAATAAATAATTCCACAGAGGGCAAAGAACATCCAAAAGATCATAACTTCTTTTAGCCACTGCCTAAAATTATGTCATAAGCTTCAGTTATTTTGTTAAAGTTGGCAGACTTCTAACATAGCAGAGATATGAAAAGTGTAAGTTATTGCTTTACTTCTATACCTATGCTTCACAGAGATTACTCAAGCACCTAAGATAAATAAGTATTTGAGGATGAAATTGTATTAAAAAGGTGGTGTTATGAGGTTGTAGCCATGCAATCACATAAGGAGGTACTTTAAGGAAGCTCTCTTAAAAGCACAGGAACAAGCTATTCTGATGAGGCAGAAAAATAAAAAGTGCAACAGAAGACCAGCCTAGTGAGACAGCAATCTTTTCAAGGAGTTGAAACTCAAAAAAGAATCCTATAAAAAGTGAAAACTTGGTCATAGTACAAGGGATGAGTATAAGAGTATCACAAGGGTATGCAGGAAGACAATTAGGAAGGCCAAGAACAGTTTGAAATGCAAGTGGCAAGGGACCTAAAAGGCAATAAAAAAGGATTCTACAAATATATTAAAAGAAAGAGGAAGACCAGAGAAACCTTACAGAATGTAAAATAGTTACAGATGATGCAGAGAAGGCTGAAGTATTGAACTCCTTTTTTAATATCACTCTTCACAAATAGCGGCAGCTACCAGATGACAAATGCATTTGGTGAGGGAAGGATACAAACAACAGCCTAGAGTAATGGCAGAATGGGATTACTTAGAGAAGCTAGATGCTTTCAAGACAGCAGGGCCAGATGGAATACACCCAAGGGTAATAAAGAAAATGTCTGAGGTAATTTTAAAGCCATAAGCTATTTTTTTTCAGAACTAGTGGAGGTAGGGTGAGGTCCAGGATGACTGTAAAAAGGCAAATATAGTGTCCATATTTCAGAAAGGGACAAACGAAGATCCAGGGAATTACAGACCAGTCAACCTGACTTAAATACCCAGAAAGATAATGGAGCAGGACCTCAAGGAATTCACTGTAAAGCGCATAGAGAAGAAAAAGATGATCAGGAACATGGATTCACTAAAAGCAAGTAATGCCTTACCAACCTGATTCCCTTCTATAACGTGACAGGCTCTGCAGAAGAAGAGAAAGCAGTGGACATGGTAAACCTTGACTTTAGCAAAGCTTTTGCCACTCTCCCATGACATTCTTATTAGCAAACTGAAGAAATACAGGCAAGATGAAAATACTGTAAGGTAGATACATAACTGTTTGTATCATCATAATGAATAGTCATCAATAATTTGATGCCTAGTTGGGAGGAGGTATCAAGTAAGAGTCCCCAAGCATCTATCCTGGGTCTGGTATCATTTAATATCTTCATTAATGTTTTGGATGATGGGATCAAGTGCATACTCAGTAAATGTGATGATGGCACCAAGTTGGTGGGGGTTGCAGATACTCTGGACAATAGGGCTATGGATCCAGAATGACCTGGATACACTGGAGAAATGATCTGCAATCAATGAGGTCAAATTCAACAAAGACAGGTGCAAAAACCTACACATGGGATGGAATAATTGTGTGCAGAAATAGAGACTGGGGAATGACTGGCAGGTTGCAGTACTGCCAAGAAGGTCCTAGAGATTATAGCAAACCATAATGTTAAATATGATCCAACAGAGTGGTCCTGTTGTAACAAAGGCCAAGAGCATCTTGGATTTTAGTAATAAGAACGTCACTTGGAAATCAAGGGAAGTGATTCTTCCACTCTATTCAGCACTGGTGAGGCCTTGCCTAGAGTACTGTTTCCAGTTTTGGGCCCCACACTTCAAAAAGGATGTGGACTATTTGGAAAGACTCCAGCACAGAGCAATAAAATCACTAGGGGCTTGGGAGGCAAGACTTATGAGGAATGAATGAAAGAACTAGGGTTCTTTAGTCTGGGGAAGACTGAAGGTAGACTTGATAACTGTCTTTATATGCCTGAAGGGCAATTACAGACAGGATGAAGATGGGATTTTCTCAGTGGCTGTAGGGGACAGGACTATGAGTAATGGCCTCAAGCTGCAGCAGGAGAAATTTAGGTTGGATATTAGGAAGTACTTTCTGACTGAGAGTCATCAAACATTGAAACAAGATATCTAGAGAGCTATGGAATCTCAATCCTTGAAAGTTTTCAAAAGCAGACTAGACAGGCACTTGGCTAGGATGGTTTATAGTCAGGGAGGATCCTGCCTTGAGAAAGGGGCTGAATTAGATGAACTTTTGAGGTCCCATCCAGCCCTACTTTTTTACAGTCCTATAAGTAGGATCAAATGTGCTAGATCAGTGCGTCCAACTTTTTGCCCTAAATTACTTTGCATGCTCCCCAAGTGCAACTTTCTCCCTTTGCCCTGCCCGGTTAGGTGCTCTGCTTTCTTCTCCTGCTCTGTGCTTCCTGGCCAATCTGTTGCTTGCTTTTTGCTTATTGTCCTAAACTCCCTGCCAGATCTGATGTTCTGCTTTCTACTCTTGCCCTATCTGCCACTGTGCTGCTTGTCTTCTCCACAGCCTGCTGCATGCCACACACAGAGGCTTAGCTGCTATGGAAGTTCATTCTGCAAAAAATTGCAGGAGGATCCCCTGTAGGCATAGAGTAATTAATGCATTCAACAAATGCATTCAACAGATATTTTAAGAAAGCTACTGCAGCCAGGAGTGTAATTCATAGTACAGAGGGGTTGCTCAGGCACAACAGATATAGAATATCATCTTTGAACTTACTCTGGTGTGCTTGTGTGTGTGGAGCAAGAGTCATGTCAAGGTGTTGCTATTTGCATATGTCCAATTTTAAATTTTTTAAAAAGGTAAACAAAATCCAGCTAAAGACATTAAGTCCCATTCTAAATTTCTTTCAACACCAACTTGCATACAAACCCAAAATGAACCTATCCAAGTCTGATGGCCCAGGAAGTGTCTTACGTGCAGCTGAAGGTGATTTAATGAGTTCATCTACAAAATCCACATTTTTATAACATGAAAGGATATGGAACACATATGTATGTATTTCTCTGTGTGTGTGTGTGTGTGTGTGTGTGTGTGTGTGTGTGTGTGTGTGTGCGCGCACATAAATAAAATACACACACACACACATTTATATAAAACCAAATACCTTTTCTCCCCTGAAATTCAGAACTTGGCAACTGTGAGGTTATTTGAGGAAAATAAAAGTATTTGAAAAAAAAATTAACAACTCACAGGAGATTACTAAGCAATTTTGATGTTCAGAGCACATGGAGTTTCAACAGGAAACTCAAAAGGCATTTATGAATCACACTATACACAAGAAGATCCTGAGCTCACATAAAAGCTGGAATGAGGGTCAAAGAAGTTGTCTCTTATTTTAGCAGGAGAAGAGGTTTTAAAAGTGAATTGGGAAAGACTTAATGCAGAGACAGGCATTCAGCACTTTCAGCTTTTGGAAAAGGAGAGGGGAGACCTGTGAATCATGAGCAAATTAGTTTTATGAATCAGACTCTTTACTGGTGACTGTGACACTAACATGGTGTGACTCAGCACTGCCAATAACCAGGTTGAATCATCAACAAATCAGTAATTGGAGTGGACATCATTTTTAGGGTGCTTACTGAATATCAGCTGAGTTGTTTTAATAAAATTATTCTAGGGCCACGTCCAGACAAGTGTGGCCGTGCAGTATGTGATGCTGCAGACACATCTGTGGTGCCACATACAGCATGGTCAGTTGTTCTCTGTGCTGCAAGGGAGCAGTGCGGAGGGTTTTTTGACCCCTGGATATGTAGAGGTCAAAAAAACCTGCAGGAAAAAAAGCAAAGCAGTGCATGCACAGGCACTGCCACAGCTACCAGCCAGGCTCTGTGCAGTAGATTGACTGCTTCTGCAGCCCCATGAGGCCCCCCGGACCCCAGATAAGGTTGCTGGGGCCAGCTGGCCTCAGCATCCCCCACTGCCCCTGGAGTAATTTGCCATGGGCCAGAGCATTCATGGCATGGGCATTCCCCAGGGACAAGTAGTGGTGGCACATGGTGCCCTGCTGCTAGTTGTCGCCAGGGAACCATATATCCACACCATGTGTGGACCTGGCCTAGGAGAACAAAGGAATGGGAAACTGCTCTGGGTGTGCTCAGCTGCTTACCATGTGATTCCTACAAAGCAAGCAACCAGCTTATATAAAAAGAGTCAAATTAATTGGGTGTCTATACACATGCTCTGGGGTGGGGTGGGAATGCATTTTCATTACAGTGGTTCTCAGAAGCCACTCTAATTAAAATGCCTGCAGCATTTCATGTGTTCAGTGTCCCAGTGTTTCAAAATGGCAGCGGGGGCGATTTAACTAAAGCTCATCGAGTAAGCTGTAATTAAGGTGCCCCTACTGCCATTTTGAAATACTGGGATGCTGAATACACATGAAGGTGAAACTGCTGGAGCATTCTAATTAAAAGGCTCTAGAAAACTTGATTAATCTAATCTACTCTTATGCATTCTAATTAGAGCATGTCGGAGCACGTATCCCGCATGTGTACAGGCACCCATTTAGAGTTTTTTTTAAAGCCTACCTATATAAAAATTAGTTCCAATCTACACATTAAATGCATGATTAACCAGTTAATTATACCTTATGTTGTGACCCAACTATATATTCAATCAATTAATGGCATGATAACACAAGGAATATGTCGCAAAGTTATTGCACAGAAAAACTGTAATAATTTTTTAAAAAAAATTAAAGCACCTGGTGCCTGAAAGTAAAGATAGTTTATTTCTGTTAAAAGGTTGGAATAAATCAGACATAACCTGTATATAAATGGCTGAAAGGGGATGAACAACAATACCATTTTCTCTCAGTAAGTCAGTCACTCCACTCCTCTACCCGGAGCTGTCAAAATATGTGAAAGAGGAAAAAAGATGTCTGTTAAGAGGTCAGTTCTGTGACAGAATAGGACAAATTGTGAGCCATGTATCAACAGTTCATGTCTAATATATACTAGTAACCATGGAGAAGATGGAAATATTCAAGTAAGATTCCTTTAAATGTATATCCCAGAGAGATATCACAGTAAATCATTTCTAGTAACACAAAAAGCCAGGTCAAAGAAAGATATAGCATCCAGAAGAACTTCTGCTGGGAAACACTCACAAAGTAAGTTTTGGGGGAAAAGGAGGAGGAATGATTTTAGCTTATACCGTGGTAAGGAAGTACATTCAAATAAAATTATTTCTGAACAGATCATAAAAAGCAAATATGAGATAAGTGGCATATTTCCAATGACAAATTTATTCTGTGAAAAACAGTGGCTAGAGCTGACCAAAACAATTTAAGTTCATGTTGAATTTGGCAAATAGTTTTGACCAAGATAATGCAAGATAATTGGAAAACTCAAAATAATGTGTTTCAACATTTTCAAATCAAATATTTTTAGTTTTGTGGGTCTGATTCAGGGCTGCAAGATCAAAGTTGCTTACATTAAAAAACATATCAACACAAAAAATTAAGTAATTTTGTTTTTGTATCAACCCTGGATTCCTTCTTTATATAAGTTTATAGAATGTCAAATGCATTGTAATCATCTAGTAATTACTATCATAAACAACATATTTAACAGTTCATTGTTGTCCCCTTTTAAGTGAGATAAAATTAATTGTCTGAAGTTGAATATCATGATCACTCTTGCCCACTTCAGAGATTTTCCAAAGTATCAGTGATGAGCTTGCCAGGCTGAAGAATTTCTGAAAGGCAAGGGCGGCTAATATTTTAAAGAAGGACTTTGACAGGCTGAGAGAGACTCTGAGCAAATGTCAGCAATATAAATACATATTTTATACCTATATAACTGTACCTTACCTGACTAAGATGATTATCACAGAGTCAAGAGTCTAAGCACCCAAGTTCTTTCAAAATCATGGATGAAAGAGTCCTATTTCCATAAAATATGATCAAGACCACAGCTGCCATTGATGTGGTTGCTTGGTAAAAAAGAAAAAGGAAAAAAAGCCACAGGCAGTAGCTGGAATTGAAGTACAAATGACAAACGGGACAGGATCAGAACAGGTGATGCTTTGGTAAGTGTAGTATAATTTATTCCGAAGAATGGGGGAATGGCAGAAGATTCATTACAGAGACAAAAGTCCACCCCACCTGAAAAAAAGACGAGGAACTTTGTTACGTTTGAGGGAAAGCACTCCCTGCAAGAGATAAATGGCTTGTAGAATTTTGAATGGGAAACAAAAAGCTTTCATGTCTATCTCCCCAACCTAATCTGGCTTATGTTTCATAGTGAGTAAAGTCATTAATGTCCAGAAGTCAAGGCAAGTGCTGAATAGGCCAGAAATCCCATCTCAATCCCAGTCATGAAGATTAAGATGTATGGGCAGGGAGACATTGCACCACCCCTTGTCCTTTTCAGCAACTGTTACTGAAGAATTTCAGTCTGTAAGGATGCTGAGCTATTACATTTTACTAGTATTACTGATAAAAAAAAAGCATATACCTTTCAAGGATAAAAAAATGGTCTAAAGTGAGGGCCTTGTTATATCTTACACTGTGTGCTGCTCAAATGTCAATTAGTGTTAGTACTACCTCGAGTTTGCAGCAGTCACACACAGGCCAGCATGAGCCTGGAGGACTGAAAGGTAAGAATCCCCCCACTTCTGTTCTGGCCTTCCCCCTTGCCCCCCAGGGCTCCCCCTGTTCCTGCTCCCCTCACTAGCCCCTGCTTACTTGTGGTTGGTTGTGCTGTGTCCCAGGGAAAGGTTAACCTGCCAGGTTGAGCCTACCCAGAGAGCTGGGGGGCCAGTAGCCAGGCAGGCAAATTATCCCTTCCCTGCCTGCTTCCCCACGACTGGCAGCATAGGCAGCCACAAGTAATTAGGGAGGGAGATGGGAGGGCACTAAGAAGGAATCTGGGGTAATGGGGAAGGCAGTGGTGGCAGTGAGCTTGATCTGGCTCAGTGGGGGAGGAGGCAGGTGGATTCTTTACACTAAGGTTTATAGACATATATTTCATAGACACTAGAGCTGGAAGGGACCCCGGAGGATCATTGAGTCCAGCCCCCTGCCCCAGGGGCAGGAAGTCAGCAGAGATCATAGGATCGTAGCAAGATAAACATCCAAATGTCTCTTGAAGGCATTCAAAGTAGGTGCTTGAACCATCTCTGGCATGGGGGCTCAGACAGTAAAGAAGTTCTTCCTTATGTCCCGCCTTAAATGGTCATGGAGGAGTTGGTGACTGTTCAACCTTATCATCGCTTGGGGCGCTCTGGTGAACAAATGTTCCCCCAGATCCTGGTGAGCACCCCTTCTAAACTTATAGGTGGCCACCAGATCACCTCTGAGCCTCTGTTTTTCCAGGCTGAAGAGTCTCATGGCTCTCAACCTCTCATCATAAGGTGTGTTTTCCTGACCTCTGATCATGTGCATGGCTCTCCTCTGCACTGTCTCAAGCTTCTCCACATACTTTTTGAATTGTGGAGCCCAAAACTGGACGCAGTACTCCAGCTGTGGCCGCACTAAGGCTGAGTACAAGGAGAGAATGACATCCTGGGATTTGCTTGAGAAGCACCTGTGGATGCAAGCCAGCGTTTTGCTCACTTTACTAGACACAGCATCACACTGAAGGCTCATGTTCATCTTGTGGTCAATGATGACCCCCAAGTCCCTTTTGTCTGTAGTGCTAACCAGCATAGCACTGCCGAGCCTACAAGCATACTGCAGGTTTCTCTTCCCAAGAATGGAGAACCTTGCATTTTTTGGTGTCAAACACCATCAGGTTCTCCTCTGCCCATTTCCTGAGCCTGTCAATATCTGCCTGGATTGCTGTCCTGTCCTCAGGTGCGGATGCTTTACCCCAGAGTTTGGTTTTATCGGTGAACTTGGCCAGTCCACTTCTGACACCAGTGTTTAACCTAGAATAGGTACATTTTAGTGTAATATTTAGAGATTTGGATAGTCTCTGGCAAAATGGAAGATAATCTTGCCCTTTTACCTTTGAGCCACATAACAAGTGCTTCAAACTAGTTTCAGGTGTTAATGGGAAGAAAATCCAAGTGTTAAGAGCTCCAGGAGCTGCCCAATATTACTAGGTAACAAGGCCCTGATAAAACTGCCACTGTAGAAGATTTCAGGAAGAACATACACTTCAGAAAAAAAGTTCATCTCTGCAATTGTCCACATAATTAAATGAATATTGTCTTTTTATATGTATTTTCCTAAAAAGAAAAATACAGTAAAAATACCCAGGATGCACAGAAAGAAGTTGAATATCCTGTAGGTACTCACATGTATAGTTAAGTTAATTCAGCATATCCACTGATACAGACATCTTTTACTCTTACTTGAGAATCAGGAGCAAATGCACATGGTAATTGCTGATTTCAAAAGATACTCAGAATCTGCCTCTAGCTTCTCTGTGCTTTGCTCAAAACAGTGGACTGACATAAATAGCTTGGCCCTAAAATGCTGCTATTAGCCAGCTACTGCATATGACAATTGAGCTCTATTGATTTTCCATCAATTCCTTTATTTTCAACTCAGCTGAGAGGGAGAAACTGCTGGCATCATGTGGATTTGCCATAGCATTGTTGATGGCAGCATTCTTTAATCCACTTTTCTGTTTGGACTAACACTGTACAAAGTAAATTGACAGTGATACACAGAGACCCAAGCTTGCCTTCAATCTTCACTTCCCTCCTCAAAGACAACTTGCTTGGTCTGTGCTAATCATCTCTGCAGCTGGTCATCAGACTGTTTTGTAGTCTATGTGGAAGGCTCTAATAATGTTGATAATGCAGCTGCAGGAAGTTAGCTTATTTCTATATACCTCTTAACATGTTTCTGTTTATCATAGGCATTGGTAAGAATCTGAAACTTGCAGATGTTCCTCAGAAACAAAACAGACCATATTAGGAAATTACTGATTGGATATCACTTCATTTTGATAACTATGGGTGCAAATAGAAGTGAAAATATTTGCCTGATCAGGCCTCTGAAAGCATTCTACAGCCGTGACCTAACAGAAGTGCATGGCTGTAAAGAGCTTTAAAAGATCCCATGAAAATCTAAACCTTCATTGCATATGGGCTCAGATGAAGATTTTTCAAAACATAGCATCTTCAGTAACTTGTGTCTGTCTGCCTGCCTCCCAGACTTAGAGCTGTTTTCAGAATGGGAGTGGGGAAAGGCAGTGGAGGGAGTTTGGTCTGAGGATATTTCAGCCAGCACTGGAGGGTAGGATGTGTGGTTTAGAGCACCCACCCAAGGTCAGGGCTCGGGAACCCCTGGAATGACCTTCATCTATTCCCTTCTCCCTTCCCATTCTGAAAACAGCCCCCAGACTGGAGGAGGGGCCATTGCTAGGGGAAACTGGCTGCAGGCTCACAGCCACCAGCTAGATTCCTCCAACCCCACCCTGCAACGCAAGAGTGAACTTCTGTTTGGTCTGCAGGATTGTTGCAACTCAGAACATTTCCTGCAAAAAGTTTTGAGTTACAGCAGGGAGCTGCTCTTCTGTTTGCGCTCATTTTGTTTTTGTGCACTTGTGTCATGGGCCAGATTCTGAGTTCACTTAGAGTGGAGTAAATCTGGAGTAAGTATTCCAGCTGTGATGAGCTTGCTGTAGTTACACTAGTTCAAGTAACAGCACAATCTGACACCCTGTCTTCCTAGCAGTCCCCAAAACAGCACTCACACAGGGATACCCCAGCATATCTTAGGACACAAAGCACAGGTCTAGACGGTATATTGGTGGAGTAGCAATGAATTACTCCACCATAACGTGTTGCTATGGTGCATTGGCATTGCTGGGCACTAACCATGATGTGACACTATTGTGGAGTAGTAACAAGCTCCTGCATAGTAGCTTATTTCTACTGTGCAGTAGCATTGGAAAAAAAACATGCAGTGACAGTACTGCTCAAGTACTAAATGGCTCTGCAGTACCAACTGCACAGTCCACTACTCATGTAGACATGGCCAAATAGTATAATTCATAATTTCATAGTTTCTAGGGTCGGAAGGGACCTTAGCAGATCATCTAGTC
>NW_017729025.1:107111306-107120908 GCF_001723915.1 Gavialis gangeticus | reverse complement strand
AGGAAGACTATGTCCACTGCTACCCCTGCATCTAATGATCTGGTGATCTGATCGTAAAAGGCCACCAGGTTGGTCTGACAGGACCTGCCACTGATGAACCCGTGTTGGTTGCCCCTAAGCATGCAGTCCCCTGCTGGCCCCTCCTGGATGTGTGCCAGAATAATTTTCTCGAACAGCTTGCCTAGGATCGAGGTAAGACTAACTGGCCTATAGTTTCCCGGGTCCTCCTTCCTCCCTTTTTTGAAGATGGGAACCACGTTGGCCCTCTTCCAGTCCTCTGGCACCACTCCAGAGCACCACGAGTGCTCGTAAAGCCATGCTGGGGTCTTGCAATGACCTCAGCCAATTCCTTTAGAACTCTAGGGTGGAGATCATCCGGACTGGCTGACTTGAATACGTCCAGCCCCTCCAGAAGCTCACTCAGTCTATGTGCTAGGTATAGATTTATATTAATATTATTTTCTTATAAGAAACCTTTATTATCTACCCTAAAAATTCCATGTCACCTGTTAAATGAGCTAAAAAAGAACACAATGTTAGCAGATTAATTAATCCTACTACTGAAATGGATAATGAAAGTGAATGAGTGGCTCCAGTAATTTGATTTGCTTTTTAAAAACAAGTGGGTGTTTATATGTATTATGTTTAAATATGAGTGAGACAAAGCTCAAGTATTTTAGGTTAAAAATGTGAATATTACCTCTCCAATTTTTTTCCTTTTGTAAGCAGTGAGTCTAGTCTTTTTCTTAAGCACAGCTCCACCGAAACTACAAGTACATACAGTGGAATGAGAGAAGACAGAAATGTGCTAGTAGGACTTAAGTGTTAGTCTGGCAGAGTACCCTCTGAATTTGCAAAATAGATGATGATAAAGCAATATCCATAGTAACTTAAACTACCCACTCCAAAGTCAGTTTGCACAACACTCTAAATCACTGTTAACATATTAGGTCCCAGTCCTTCAAAGCTTTATTCATGAATGTTTCACATAACTGGCCGTGACCCAACTTGATCCACCAGCAATACTCGCTGGGTGAAATTCTGGCCTCACTGAAGAAAATAGAAAAGTTCCTATTAATATCAGCAAGGCATTTTTATTTTTTTTTTACCTATTGCATTAACTAAGTTAAGCACATGCCTAAATCTGCAGGATAAATGTCTGAATTCTCAAAATACTTCCATGAGGTACCATATGCAATTATCATTATACTCATTTTCACATTGGGGCTCAAGATTCAGAGGGTAAACCTCTAGCTCCACTGGAATCATTTGCAAAATTCCCACTGATCTCAGTACGCAGATCACCAGGGAAATTAATTTGATGCAATAAACTCTGGTACAGTTTGCACCAGAGTTTATTGCTCCCAGGTACAGCATTTACATGTATACCCAGGACTGCAGCACATTGAGCCATGTTGGAGCAACCCCAGTCTAGTAGGAGGCCCAGGGGGTCAGTCTGCTAGACCAGAGCTGCTCCGACCCAGCTGTCCATGCTGTGATGGAGCTAGCTGGAACATGAAAATGCTACAGTGCGGGGCTAGCTGGCAGGCAGCCCCACACTGTATCACCCTCATGCCCTTGCCAGCACCAGTCACAATCTACATGTGCATTGCAACAGAGTAAAACATTTCACCATAGAATAGTGCTTGCATTGGGAACTCCTATCCTATGGCAGAATTAATTAGTTTACTGTAGCCTAATAGTACCATGTGTGTAGATGGCGATGCTCTTCATGTACAAAGTGTAAATGATTGGCTTAAGGTGACTTGTAGGGAAAAGGTCAAAACTAAGATTAGTTTTTAGTTCCCTCCATATCCCAGCTTTAAAACTCTAACAGTGAGATTAAATTTCAAAGTAAACCTTGCAATCTAAGCTGATTTAAAGGTTGACTCCTGTCCCTACTGATGCTAATTTCCAAATGTCCTTTGTCTCTAATAATGCAGGATGAAGACCTAATTGAACATGATTTATTTGTACAATCAGACTGTGTTATAAGTGAGAAACATTTATAACCCATTTTTTTTAATATAACTTTAAATTAAACAAGCATAAAAAGAGACTTACTTTTTCTCTCTCTTCCTAGAAGTCAATCATTCCTAGAATTTTTGAAGTATGGTTGCTAGCTGTTAGACTTTAACATTTTTACAGTTACTTTGCAATCAAAAGCAGTCAGCCAAAGTGTCTTACCCAAAAAACACATATTCACATCTCCTGCTGATAAACTAGAAGAAAAAGATACTAGCTAAATATTTGATATGAAGTTATCTTTTTCCTACTTTAATCCCCCAACTGGCTGCCGCTCAAGTTTATCTCAGTGAAGGGGAGAAAAAGAGAGAGGTAGAGAAACAGAAATCTCTTTCTACCTCTTTAGAAACCTGAAAGAAGAATTTCTGGAACCTTGCACAGGGCTAGAGCAGAAAAAGGGAGGAAAAATAAACCGTGATATTTTTTAAGACAAATCCCAGTGAAGACACAGTGCCTTTGGAAATAGAGTTCATAGCTTAGAGGCTTGAAAGCAATTTCTTTATCCATGAAGACAGCTAAGAGACCAATACACATAAGTGTTCAATTAAAAAAATGGAGATAAGCATCCTGAAGCTTATTTTGTGTGTGTGTTTTGTTTTTAAATCAAACACTTGATTGTGTTTTGCAGATAAGGGAAGTAATGCATACAGAGATAAAGATATGCTTTTTGCATCATTCACTTGACAACCTGGTGGCAACCTGTTTAAAAAGGAAATTACTGAGCATTTTACCCCCTATTTTTATGAGATACCAAAAATGCTGTTATCTGATGGAGATTTTCCTCTGAGGGATAATACCATGTTCTTCACTTAGCATTTCACTTGATGGAGTTTTGAGTGTCACAAAAAAGGTGTTCTATAAAGTGAGATCTTGGTGTCTTATCAAATGATAATTCATGAAGGGGTACAAAAAAATTCAACTAAAAAGTTTTTTTTCCCATAAATATTATATTAACACTTAAAATGTAGATGTAGAATGTCCTACTGCACCTTTCTTCTCAAACCCGGCAGGTTCATCTACATGTGTAATGAATGCAATACAATAAACTCCAGAGTGATTCAAGCCAGAGTCAAGCCAGTGTCAACTGTGCATCCAGGACAGCAACAATTTGAGCTGGGGTGGAACAGGCCCCTTGCTGGCTTGGCTGACCAGGTGCAATTTATGCCCTGCAGTCACCATCTACATGTGTGTTTTAGCACAGTAAAGTACTCCACTGTAAGATAGTTCTGTCCCTGACAGTACTATCCTATGATAGAGTCAATTAGTTTACTGGCACATGTATAGGTGGTTACACTTTACTGCAGAGCTAATTAGACTACTCTGCAGTACACCACACATGAACCCAGTAGTTTTTGTTCAAACTCAAGGGAAAAAAAAAAACAAGGTAGTGTCTCTTTTAAGGACCTCTTCTCCTCCAGAGTTGGGAGCCAAGATAAGTGGGAAAGGCAAAAGTGTATTACCTGAACAGAGGTTTGAATAAACTCTGTCCCTCCAACCTAAATCCCTGTCTCTTGGCTGGATTAGTAACCTGTACATTCCCTTGGATTAGCATAGGACAAGGATGAGGCGTTTATTCTGTTTTGGGTAGTGCACATCAGTTTGTGTCAGGGTTCAGGAAGGAACTATTCCTTCCTGAACAGGATGGCTGCATCCACATGAGCAGGGACATGTGTTTCCAATGGCACAAATAGTAGCAGCAAAAATGTGTGCCTCTACTTTGTGCCTCAGTGTACACTCCTGCCTATGCGTTTTGCAGTGGGACACATTGTCTCTCTGCTTTATGTGCTGCAGGGGTTGGGAGCGGGGGAGCTGGATGTGGCACAGGGTGCCTCAGTGTGAGGCTACCCAGGAGACAGCCCTCACACTGAGGTACCCTGTGCCCCACCCAGCCAGGGAGTGACCTGTGGAGATGGGGGGCAGGCAGCCCTGGGCTGACTGCTCCCCTGTCTCTGCATGCCTTAGCGTGGGGACTCCACAGCAGAACCCTCTGTGCTGTAGTATGTGCAGACAGGGGAGCAGCCAGCCCAGGCTCTCTGCCCCAGCTGCAGCGTGTGGGGCAGGGGAGCAAGCCGCCCTCAGCTGCCTACTTCCTTGTCTCCATGTTTGTCCTGGTGCATGCCACTTTGGTGTGCTTTGTGCTACTTTTCTTTCAGGGTTTTTTTTGTTTTTGTTTTTTCTACTGAGAAATTGTCATAGCAAATTTTGCCCCAGCACTTCAAATTAGCAGTGCTGGGTGCAGTTGAACATGTAATGCATGCAGTCTGTAGTGCCAGAAAGAGGTTTCCAGTACTACAAAGCACACATTGCTTCACAGCTGGATCCATCCATTAGGTTTAAATTGTTGCAATTTAACAGGTGGCAGGAATCCAGCATAGGTTTCATATGGGAACTTGTTTCCTAATAAATTAGAACTGAAAGTTGATTAGGAGAAGACTGCAAAACAAGCTGTGGACTACAGTGGGCAGTCTTGGCATCTAGTGCAACAAAGCAGTAACTACCTTTACGTGGCTACTGAAATCTTATATCGGGGAGGATATTATTTGTCCAGCCTTCTGCCAGGTGGGAATGATAAAGGAAAAAATCTTGACTTGCGCTATATCAGTTATTGCTAGGTAATTCTCAGATGAGTCAGGGGGCTGTTAGAGGTTACCTTTAAAATGTTTTAAATCTGTGAAATGTTAGGCCATCATAAAGTTAGAAGAGTTTCAGAGCAGTCATGGTTTAAGGCTTAATGCTGTCTCAAACCCGCACAACTGTGACTTGATACTAAAACACTTGGCAAGCAGGAGTGTGGAAGGAGCCAGGACTCTACCCATCTGCTGGGATGGGAAAGGAGGTGGGAAGGTGGTATATAGCTTGGAGGTGGAGAAACCACCATGGAGGCTGTAGCTTTCCTCACATTGCAACCAGCAGGAGCCAGCCAGAGCTTCAAGTTGGAGGGGAAAAGTCTTGTAAAAAAAATTGAAGTGAACAGGCAAAAGTAAAGAGAAAAGAGTAAACGACAGAATAAATGGATAAAGAACCAAAATCTTTCACATATTTCACTGAATTGGATTGCGGGGAGTTGAGTTTGTGCTCAAACGAAGGCTGAGTTGCGACCCAGGAGTCTCACTACATGCATGCTATACAGAGGCAGAGCTGAAATCTGGTGAGCTGTACCTGCCTTCTAAGAGTGGTCAGGGTATGCTGCGCTTGCACCCCCTGCGGGTGGGAGGGGATGTTGACTTGGGGCCAGCACTCCCCGCTGCCCCCGTGGGCAGTTGAGCTGAAAGTTTGCCCATGGAGGGAATGGTGTATCCTGGGATACTGGAGGAATGAAAATAGAGTGCTTTATCTTCTCTGAGCAGACTAACAATACCCTGGAATAAACTGGGTAAAACAGATCAAAGATAACCCTCACTTTAATTGGCACAATTAAAAACATTTATAGTTTCATAGTTTCATAGTTTCTAGGGTCGGAAGGGACCTGAGCAGATGATCTAGTCCGACCCCCTGCCATGGCAGGAAAGAGTACTGGGGTCAAACAACCCCAGCAAGGTGTTCATCTAACCTCCTCTTAAAGCCCCCCAGGGTAGGAGCCTGCACCACCTCTCTTGGAAGTTGGTTCCAGACCCTAGCCGCCCTGACCGTGAAATAGCGCCTCCTGATGTCTAACCTAAACCTACCCTCTGCCAGCTTGTGACCGTTATTCCTGGTCACTCCTGGCGGTGCTCGGGGGAACAGTGACTCCCCCAATGCCTGCTGATCCCCCCTGACTAGTTTATAACAGGCCACAAGATCCCCCCTCAGCCTTCTCTTTTGGAGGCTGAACAGGTTCAGGTCCCATAGTCTCTCCTCATAGGGCCTGCCCTGCTGTCCCCTGATCATGTGAGTGGCCCTCCTCTGGACCCTCTCCATGCTGTCCACATCCCTCTTGAAGTGCGGCACCCAGAACTGCAGCCTGACCAGTGCCGCATAGAGGGGGAGGATCACCTCTTTTGACCTGCTTGAATTGCATCTGTGGATTTCCATCTAAGTTCTTTAGAAGGAACTTAGCACAGTTTAACACCCTTTAATGGGTGAATGCTCCTTTTTAAGTGCCTTTATAATAGTTTAAGATATCCTTAGCACCACCCTTAAGTTACTAAAATTGCAGCCTAATGAAATAAAATCTCTGCATTCTGTCTTTTCCCATGTGTCCAGGATAGTGAAATGTTATTAGTTACTTTCTTTATGGTGGACTGTGGATAAGTAGATAAAAAGTTCTCCCAATTGGCTAGCAAAGAATTAAGTGTGACATAATTTTATTTTACACATTATACCCTCCAGATAAATATTTTGCTCCTTGATTTTTTTTTTGTTTCACTATAAAATAATTCAGTATAGCATTCCAGTGAATAGAAGCAGTTCCAGGCAAACAAAGGGAGCATGGAATGGCATTTCTTATTAGGTTTGTATTGACACTTCCTTCAAGAATGTTTTTCAGATAAAAAAGGTGAATTTATTAAAATCACAACATTTTGCTCAATATTATCCATATGTATTCTAAGTCCTTTGCGATTACTGATGCAAATAAATGGTTTCTACTTCTTTCTTTAAAAAATGAATGGTGAGCTGTATTTTGGCCTGAGTTGTGTATTATCAGCGTAAATTATGACAGAAGTTCTCATTGCAGAAGTCTCTTGGACATGAGCCATAAATCTATCTTGCCTTTTTGATCTTTGGTACAGTTTACAAAGATGGAAGTTAAAACAGTCATCTTTTTATTTGATATCTAAGATAGAATAACTGATGGAAAGTAATCAAGGGAGTTCAAATGCCAATGGTCGGTTTTCAGAGCAGGACTGAACGAATGCAAAACCGAATAGTTTCTTCATACTGGAAATAAATGCGGTCCCTGATATCAGACAAGTATCTGTTAATATAGATAATAAGTACATAGCGGGATTATCTACACATTCATTAATATGCTTTAGGTAATGCATATTAAATTTAGTACCTCCATCGTGAGGTACTTGAAAATGGCACATTAGCCTATTTTAATGCACATTAGCTAAAAAGCATGTTTTTTTCTGTTATGCTTTAATGCACATAAAAATAGGCTAATGCACATGAAAGCTTTTGTGTAGATGTGCTCAGTATGATTTTCAAATGCAGAACAGATAAATGGAACCTCAGAAAACTGGATATGCTAATTCTTTATCTGAATGGTTACCTAAGCTGAACAGACAGGCTAGGTACAGACATTACATGTTTCCTGGTAGAAGTGATCTCAGAAACTGACCTATGCTCATAACAGAACAGAAGTTCAGCACACAAAACTGCTCTATACCCATAAGAGAACAGAAGTTTGACACACATAAACTGGTTTAAAAATGGTGGGAGCCACTCTAAGAGTTGCCCCTCCCACCAAAGGGTGAATTTGTATTGTGTTTTCTACCAATCTAAGGTACACCTTTTACAGAAAACTGCATAACTTAGATTTTGTCTGCCTCAGGGTTTTTGAATGTCTGTACCTAGCCATTAAACAAATTACACAAGCAAATATAATAATGGTGTGTACATCTTCCAAATTAAATGAAGATGTTTACATTTGACAATTTGGTTTGGAGTTCCCTCAGTTTTCCACAGCTGCAGCCCACAGCCCCAGTGGATACAATTTATCCCCCCAGTGTTTCGTGGCTGGTATCCCTAAAAATAGTTCTTACTGTTCAATATGATTCTATGATTTAAATTGCAAGCTGTCTTCTCTGCACACCAATATTTTGGGGCAGACTCTAATACCTCTGGATCCATTTGCAGGAAAAGGTCTTTTATGTTTATTTAGAGGTGAGAGATTAAAGGTGACAGATTAATATTAATTAGGTTCTGAGGATTTCATGTTAATGCAATGGAGCAAAAAAATTAGTCAGAGGAGAAATTAAAAAGGTAAAAAAATCATTTTTAAAATCATAAGTCTAATTCAATCTGGAGAAAAGACAGAGTAGGCAATCTCTTTCCTTGTTATATTTTTGCCTTTTGAATGCTTTAGTGTTCACTGCTGTCAATTACCAGAATGACTGGAAGCTGCCAACAAGAATTGCTCCTTTTTTCATTTTTGTAATTGTTTATTTTTACTGGAGATATTTTTCAAGCAACAGTTTTGCCCTGAAAACTACATGACCCACTTTGCTTGTGCTCCCTCAGTTCATTTAAGGCAGAGGATAGAACACATCCAGTTAATAACTCTGACTAAAGGTTTTAAGACATCTCAGTCTCAGCTCACTGGTTCCTGAATGAAAGCTCCCTCCTCCCCCCCCACCTTATTTTTTTGGAAACAAACATATCATATTACCGCCCTGCTTATCCTGGCTGGAGAAGCCTAATGTACCTTGAAATAAGTTTTGTTATGATGAAGCAGTGAATTGAAGTTGGAACGTTCCTGCAGGCCAGGGAAGTTTATGGAGGTGAGTACATCGTGAAGGATAAAATTTAAAATAAAGGCATAAATCTCAGGGGATTATAAATACTGCTTCTGCTGAAACTGCAAGGATTTTCTTTTAATTTCTTTGTGCTTTCTTTAAGTCCTATCTCTCCACTTCTAACAGCTAGCAAGGACTCCTCCAGTTTTTATAGTGACATTTCCTGCTAAGGAGCCATCTAATCAGCTTTTAGCTTCCTAGCACAGATTCCAGGCTCGATTCTGGATTGTAAACTCATTTCCCAGTGCTTATTATTTAAATAGATTGCCCTCTTTTCCAAGAACCAGGACAATGATCTTCCTATAACCAGAGGAGGGGCTGAGCCATGAGCCACTCTAACATTCAAAATACAGACTAATCCATTCTAAAAGCAGTACTCACAAATCCTCTCAAAGATAAATGCTAAGTTGACACATTAAACAAGTTATTGTTAAGTCACCTTGATCCTAACTAAATAGTTTTAATATCTCTTCTTTCCCTTAAGTGATCACTTGGGGTTTGAAATTGAAGCACACCATAAAGCTCAGCTTATGTATGTGAAAACTTGACAGATAGTCTTAAATGGCTTGTACTTCTTATGCCTAGGGACAGAAATTACACATAAACCAGCAAAAATGATTGGAAATCGGTTCAAATCTGTAACACAGCAGAAGTTCAGTGCAATTCACCCACTTTCAAAATGGCCAAACTGGTTTAAGGTAAACCTAGATAGATGTATTCAGAATTAACTGATTTGGGTGAAATCAGTTTATTGAACTTCTGTCCTAGATCCCCTCAGGGTTAGCAACAAGAGGAAGATCAGGGAAACTGTGGGTCTCTTGCTCAATGGAGGAGGCAGCATAGTGACAGATGATAAAAGAAAAGGCTGAAGTATGCAATGACTTTTTTAACTTGGACAGGCAAAGTCAGCTCCCAGACTACTGAACCTGGCAGCACAGTTTGGTGAGGAGATCAGCAGCCATCAGTGCTGAAAGAACATGTTAGGGACTATTTAGAAAAGCTGGATGTGTACAAGTTCATGGGGCAAGATGCACTGCATCTGAGGATGCTGAGAGAGTTGGCTGATGCAATTACAGCCTCTGGCCATTATGGTTGAAAACTCATGGTGATAGGGAGAAGTCCCAGATAATTGGTACT
>NW_017729025.1:107105657-107106306 GCF_001723915.1 Gavialis gangeticus | reverse complement strand
TGGCCATTATGGTTGAAAACTCATGGTGATAGGGAGAAGTCCCAGATAATTGGAAAAGGGCAAATATAGTGCTTATCTTTCAGAAAGGGAAGCAGGAGGATCCAGGAAACTACAGACCAGTCAGCCTCACCTGAATCCCTGGAAAAATCATGGATCAGATCCTCAAGAAATCAATTTTTTTAAAGAAGTTAGAGGATCAGACGGTGATGAGGGACAGTCAGCATGGACTCATCAAGGGTAAGTCATGCCTGACCAAACTGATTGTCTTCTATGGTGAGATAACTGGCTCTGTGGATGCACGGAAAGCAGTGAATGTAATATACCTTGATCTTAGCAAGTCTTTTGATACCGGCTCCCAGAGCATTCTTGCAAGCAAGCTGAGTCAGTATAGGTTTGATGAATGGACTGTAAGGATGGGTTGGATGAATAGATTTAATTAAATATCTGGAAGATAAGATGGATTGCACCCTCAACAAGTTCATGAAAGACACCAAGCTGGGAGTGCAGTAGATATACTGGATGGTAGGACTAGGATTGAGAGTGACCTAGACCAGGGATAGGCAACTGCTGGTATGGGTGCCAGAGTGTGGCACTCAAAGACATTTTGCTTGGCACACATGCCTCAGGGTGGATGCCAAGGAAGGGGCTA
>NW_017729025.1:107099016-107100657 GCF_001723915.1 Gavialis gangeticus | reverse complement strand
GGGATAGGCAACTGCTGGTATGGGTGCCAGAGTGTGGCACTCAAAGACATTTTGCTTGGCACACACGCCTCAGGGTGGATGCCAAGGAAGGGGCTAGGGCTGCACTGCCACAACAAGGATCAGGCCCCTCATGGCTCTGCCACCATTCACCTGTAATAGGAAACACTAGTCCTGTTACAAAAAGCGGGGCAGCCCATTTAAGGATAGAGTCTTCAGGGAACAGCTCAGCTGTAGTTGAGACCAGCACCAAAAGGGTGCAGAGACACAGGGGCCAGACAGCCTGACACCACAGGTATACAGTAGACAGGGGATAAGGGCCCAGGAACAGGAAAAGAAGGAGCAGAACTAGCGCCTCAAAGCTAGGTCCAACAAAATGGGGTAGGGGTTGAATACGCCAAGGCCCCAACAGAAGTGACAACTTTTGTGTAACATCTGTGAAGCATGGGGCATGGTATAGGGGTGGTATGGAGCGATGCAATTAGCCCTTACAGCAGGAGCTCCTCACCTTCAGGTGTGCTGTGGATTGATGAACTGATTTGGGAAGCCCTGGGGCAGCCTCCTCTTTGAGAACCAAAATAATCATCAAGATGTAGCAGGTGAGTAAAGGGGAGACTGTTCCAAGTAGACTGAAATAAAGGGGACTCTGGGGTGCCCCCAGGGGTTCTTAGCTGCCCTCGGGTGGTGCCATGTTACATCACCTCTGGCAAGCCAACATCTTACAAGTCAAGGTAGTGGGTCATTTTGGCACTATGCTCAAACATGTTGCTGACCCCGACATAGACAAATTGGAGGACTGAGCCCAAAAGAAATATAATGAGTTTCAACAAGGACAAGAGTCCTGCACTTAGGAGGGAAGAAACCTGTGCACCACTACAGTCTGGGAAGTGACTGACTAAGCAGCAGCTCTGCAGACAAGGACTTGCAAGTTACAGTGGACATTAAGCTAGATATGAGCGAACAGCATGCCCTTCTAGCTAAGAAGGCTAACAACATACTGGGCTGCATTAGTAGGAGTGTTGCCAGCATATCAAGGGAAATAATTATTCCACTCTATTCTGCACTGGTGGGGCCACATCTGGAGTATGGTGTCCAGTTTTGGGTCCCCAATATGAATGTGGAGAAGTTGGAAAGAATACAGCAGAGAGCACCAAAAATGGTGAGGGGGATGGGGCATATGACTTCTGAGGAGAGGCTGAGGGAACTGGGTTTATTTAGTTTGGAGGAGAGAAGATGGCGAGGGAATTTAATAGCAGCCTTCAACTACCTGAAGGGAGGTTCCAAAGAGGATGGAGCTAATCTGTTCTCAGTGGTGACAGGTGACAGAACAAGGAACAATAGTGTCAAGTTGCAGCAAGGGAGATTTAGGTTGGGTATTAGGAAAAAAAAAACTTTCTCACTATGAAGGTGGTAAAGTACTGGAACAAGTTACCTAGAGAGGTAGTGGAATCTCTATTCTTGGAGTCTTTTAAGGCCCAGCTTGACAAAACTTTGGCTAGGATGATCTATTTGGGGCTGGTCTTGCTTTGAGCAGTGGGTTGGACTAGATGACCTCTTGTGGTCCCTTCCAACCCTAATTTGCCATGACTCTGTGATTCTAAGAATCAAGTTAACTCAGTCCTTCAGCATCCCAGGATGCTTTGC
>NW_017729025.1:107096008-107099002 GCF_001723915.1 Gavialis gangeticus | reverse complement strand
GCACTTCTGCTTCCGATCCTGCAACCCCCCCCCCACCCCCGCTTCATTGCAGAGAGGGCAGGCTAACCTTGACCCAAGCTGTCTTCTCCAGCTGAGCAGGGAGATGTGCTCTAGCACTCCCTGGCATCTGGCCTGGGCAACTGCAGGCATGTGGCTACATTTCCAGAATCAAAAGTGAATGTCTGCTCACTTGCTTATTGGTTCAACCTAAACAGTTTAGACTAACCTGCAAGGGTTGAATTAATTCAGCCTCAGTCTGTTTGACTAGCTATACTTAGCCTATATGTCTAAAATTTAACAGAACTTTTTCTTTCATGTTTTTACCATGTCCATGCAATTTTGTATATGTTTTCCAAAGGAAGCATTATGGTACTTTGTTTCTTTTAAAACAAAAATCAGTGCTGGACTTCAGGAAGACATGTGAACAATCGGACATTAATCAATCAGTGTACACACACTGATGACTTCAGCCAACCCTACTATAACATACAAGTGTGAGCGGTGAGAGGAAAAATAAAGAAATTCAAATTTCAAACAGTTATTGAAATCACTGAGAGAAATCAAAATAATTAAGGCTCCTCCTTTCTTTGTAATAAGCCACATTGCTAATGTATTTGTCTTTAAATTTTGTATAGATCTCAAATCAAGTAAAGTTCTTGAATTCTTTTGAATATATTTTCTATATGATCTTAAGTACACTTACCTTGGTCCTCTTGCTCAATAAAGCTTTGATACCAGAATGGACTCAAAATACCCTGCTACTCCTGAATACCCTGAATAATGGTATAAGTAAGTTAAAGAAAACATTGATTATCCTACAGCTAATCAAGATAGAGGTGGGCTATACAGAGGTACCCTTTTCCCCCCATAGAGTTAATTGGTTTTGCTTGTTTCTGCTTGTTTTTAATTAAGACCAGCATAAATCCAGAGTGGCTCCACTAAAAATGATGTCTTACAACCAGAAATAAGAATTCAGTTTTTTGTCTTCAGTTTTGAATATGCCCTACTACTGCTATTCAGATTCAAGGTGCTACATCCCAAGCAAAAGTCATTCCTGTTTAGAAAGCAACACTTGAGTCCTATTTTAAGTGGAACAAAGGAAATGTACCATGGAAGAAAGGTAAATTTCTCTCCAAAATATAAAAGATTACAAATATTTAACAAAATTCATTTAACTGCTTGGTTAAAATGCACATCATATTGGGGATTTTTTCTGTTTGTTTTTTTGTTTTTGCTTTGCTTTCTTTGCTGGTTTTAGAGGCCAATTTGCATATCTCATCACATTCTGTGCAGACAACAAAAAGCACTGAACTGAAGGCCCAACAGAAACATAAACATGTTTAAATAAATTTACTGCAAATCCAATACACTATGATAGCAAAACAGTTTCAAGTATGTTCCTAACCAGTATGTTTACTCAACACATCTGGCTTCGAAAATATAAAAAAAAATCTGTTCTTCAGCAATTAATTTTAATATTGCACACAATCTGGTATTCTTTTTAAACACACAAGTGACAGAGAAATGACTCATCAAAGCTGTTGTTTTTAAGAGCTACCCACTGAGTGACTGGATTAATCTTTTAATTCTTCATTTTACCATGCTTCTATGGGTCCTATTTTGTCACAAGTTAGCTACCATCTTAAATATTTGTGCAGCTTATTTAAATGCCATAACCTAGCCAAATAATATGCCAACTGGAGCACAGACTAAGAAGATGTGATACACACAGTTCAAATGATTCAGAGGGTAGGTTCAAGTAAGCCTGCAAAATTCTGGGATCTAGACTTCTTGGGCTAGATGCTTTGCTGCTGTATTGATGTATAGTTTTAAATTATAGCAATTTACACTGAGGTTAAAGATGTTGTCCCTCCTAAACTTTCATAAACAGATATCTTGTGAGAACTGATTTTTCTTATGCAATTTCCAGTGTTTTCTGTCTGGCTGTAAAAAAAAGAATTGTCTGTAAGAAGGATGTATTGTGATTTCTAATTATGTTATCAAATGCAATGAAATTCATGATAACAGATTGATATTTCAAAGCCTCTGAACAAAATGGAGCAAAAAAAAATGGGGCAAAAGAAGAGGCATTGTTTTTACAAATGTATCAGAATGTCCAGCCATACTACTCTTGTGAATCTAATCCAAACCAATCTGCCATAAAAATTTTCCTGGAAATGTAAAGATATCAAGCATTCTGACATGAATTTTAATACCTGCTCTTCCTGAACTGACTGGACCAAGTAAAAGAACTTGCTAAAGCCAAGTTTTTTTTTTTTCATTTTAAGTATGCTTTTTCTTCTTCTTTTTGATAATAAATGCCCAGTTAGGTCTTCTTTTATTCTACAAAAGGACTCGACCCTGAGATGTGCCAGAATGAAATGCCAATCATCTTGGAGCAGTTTAATTAAATCTATAAGCTGCATTTGCAGTTCCAAACCTCCCACACCTTGATAAAGTTCAGTTCTAAATGCTGCAATCATTTTCAAAGAAGATGTAACTCAGGAGGGGATAAAGGGTACATTTTAATCCACCTGTAAACCGTTTGGATTCTGAGCTAGTTGGGGGGTCCAAAACATATCTTGCCTTGTGCTAGCAGAGGTTGAGCCAGAATAAACCATGGATGAGTTATGGAACTACTCACTTTTACTTGCAGCTCTATTTTCTATTTACATTCACTGCCCTGAAAGAGAAGTGATTCCCTTCCTATATTTTTGTGCATTGAATCTTTGTTAGTTCTTACTAAACATGGGTTTTTAGAGTTTGTTTGTTCTTCTCTCTTTTTTTTTCTTTTTTCTCACTGAAGAGTTTGAATGCAGAGCTTTGTTTAATCAAGACTCTTTTCCTAAAGACTGACTGGAAAGAACAGATTCAACATTGCTTTAAATGGTTCCTTTTTACTGAAGTTAGTATAAAAAAATAGCCAGCCATAGCAGGTCTAAGTTTGGCTACAGGTATCTTACTTCTAAAGTCTGCTGTTGGGTTGTGGTTTTT